>NW_023416310.1:39522500-39930000 GCF_014176215.1 Rousettus aegyptiacus
CACAGAACCTTGAACTAATGTTTTTGGTATCAATTAGCTTTCCACTGAACTTTGTGAAAATGATTTTTTAAAAAAAATCCCAGGCCAAAGTGATAGTCTTGATGTGTATAATTTCCTTGAAAATACTGCAGCATTGACGTGAAATGCTGTGTACCTGCTATTTAGATTAAGCTTCAATTCAAGGGAAAATCTACATCCCAGGGGTGTCAGCCAGCATTTCATCAGCAAGGCCATCCTCCAATGTGGCCCCTACAAGTGCTCAAGTAATCTGTATTTTGACTTATAGCAGACACTGCTAAACAGCACGATGATAGCACAAATGGATTTTATTTGATGAAATTACTGGCTTGGTAGTTAACATGAGGACTGATAGAAAAGGGCTCTTAACGACAAAATTAAAGATAGTTAAGGTATGTGAATAGGCTAAAATATTTTAGAGGCACTCCTCATGTTTTCCTGAATAGGGTTTAAGGGTCTAGCAAGGCCTTTAGCATGAACCTATATCGGTGGTGCCAGACATTTGATCCTGAACCACTCCTATCTTCAGCCATAGCTTTAGGAGGGTTTCTGGTTGCCTAATGTTTACCATAAGGATAAGGAAATGCCTCTGAAATGTGGTTGGTCTGCCTCCAGTACAGCATTCATGCCTGCTAGTGGTCAGATCACTTAAAAGGATAAGAACTGGAATTTCATGGAACGTACAGAGCACATCACGTGAAAAGTTCTGTGCCTAATTGCTCATGAATTTTTTTTAAGAAATGTCTATATAAAGGGGTGAAATATGGTCTGAGATTTGCTTTTGTTATAACTTAATAGCAAGGTAATAAGTGGACAACTGTCTCCCCCTCACTTTAAAATATTTTGGGCTACTTATCGAGTAAAATTAACTTAGGCTAATTCCCCAAATCAAGAAAATAGAGAGCTAGACCTCGGAAGGGAGAAGACCCCAGGAGTATCTGATCATTCTTGCTTCCCACACCCTCTATGCTGCAAATGGGCCTTTGGGACCAGACTGAAGCCACCTCTCTCCTCTTCCTTCCCCCAGCCTTGCGAGGTTGCCTGTGAGGTCTGTTGAGGATCTGAGTCTGTACCAGCCCTGTAGAATCAAGCAGCTCCTGGAAATCTGGTCCCGTCCACAACAGAAAACAAGCAGAAAAGCCAAGCTGCATAGAGCCTGAATGTGAAATGGTAACCAGTCAACATTTTAAAGTCTAAATTGGAGAAGTAGTTTTTTGGTAAGCATTTTTTTTTTTTTTTTGTAAATTTTTAAAGCAATATTCTCCACAGCTCACTGTGTGGTATTACAGAAGCCTATAGACACTTTCCTTGCCCTTGAAAGGTTAACAGAATATCTTTCTGTTTCAATAAATAGATTGATAAATGCGTTAAAGCTCTCCTTCAGGGATTGCTACAGCACAAACCAGTTCTTCTGTCAGAGAAACTCCTGTGTTTTTCTTTTAAGTTCATGACTTTCTCTGTGAAATCTTGACTTTACAAATCCTTGTCTTTTTCTCCTTTATTTTCTTCTGCTATGGTCCCTGAAAAGCTTTCTGTGATCCCCCTTCAAACTTCAGCATTCATCTCTCCTTAAATTTTATTCATGCTCCCTGGCCTGAATCTTAACCTTTAAAATTATACTCAGTGCAGATACTCTCCACTGCTCTCAAGTGTTATAAGATCTTCAAAGCATTCCTCTGTTTCATGTATAGAATATTTTTTTTCTCCCTAACTCCATTTTAAACCTATCAAGGACAGGGTCTATTTTTAATTCTTTTGTCTCTCCCTGTCGTACAGCACCTGCTTTACAAATAAATTCTAAATAGTTACTTCTCACCCCATCTAGAAGATTTACTATCCATAAATGTTCAACTCTATTTAATGGAAAGGCTCTAGATTGGGGGTGGGGTCACTATTATTATAGCTAACATTTTTTAAAACATTTTTCAATCCAGAATTTCACTTAGTTCTCATACAATAATCCTACAAAGTAGGTATCATTATTATGCCCAGTTACCAATAAAAAAATTGAGACACACAGAAGTTTAATAAATTGGCCAAGGTCATAGGGATCCCCCACCATGGAGAGTCCCAAACACTGCAAATGAGCTGGTAGAAGTAGTGGGGAGGTTTAACAGGGAGAGAAATTTGCTTTTCAGCAGGACTGACTATATACAGTAAGGCCTCTTTACTACTCTGGTAGTTTAAATATATATCCACAAATTCTTTGATATGCCTCCCTTCAAAAAGTGGAGCTTAATTACCTCCTCTTGAGTGTGAACTATTTTGCTTATAGAATAGCATGTGGCAGGAGTGACAAGGTATATCTCCAGAGACTAAGTCATCAAAGGCATCGTGGCTTCCTCCTTGCTTCTTTTCTTGGTTGCCCATTCAGCAGTGGACACTCTCTGACGGAAGCAGAAACAGCCCAATGGAGAGGTCTATGCGGCAAGGAATGGAGGCCTTCTGTCAGCAGCCACTTGAGCAAACTATCTTAGAAGCAGAGTCTCCAGCCCCAGTCAAGCCTTCAGGTGGCAGCGACGCCAGCTGACTTTGTGACTGCAACATCGCAAGAGACCCTGAGCTGGGTCACTCAGCTAAACAACACTTCAATTCCTGACTCACAAAATCTGTGAGATAAAAATGTTAGTTGTATGATATTATTAAGTTTTGGAGTAATTTGTCATACAAAAAGATAACAATACAACTAAGTTAACCTCTAAGTAGTTCTTTCCCTTTAAGAAACCCCTTTGAGAATATCATCAAAGCTATGGACAAAAACATGTAGCTCACAGTTTCTGGAGGATCATGTATTCTCATAAAACCCATTCACGAATATCAAATTAAAAACTCCTTGTCTAAATACTAGAGTAGTACACATCTGAACTCTTTCCCACAACATCCCTTTCCTGTGGATGATTAATTTAAAAAATTTTATCCTTTCCTTCAATTTATTTTTCTTTGAGATAGAAGAATCAGTTAAAGTAGGACTCCTCCTGACCCTACCACATTCGCTTAGGCCCTTTCCACCAGTGCATTCCAGAGAGCAAAGAGGTCAAACTAACTTTTCTCGTGGTTCTATTTTTGTGACTCAATTCTTTCGTGACTGGTGGGATTCCCAGAAAAGCCAGAATTAGTAATTACTAGAAATACAGGAAAGAATTGTGTTCTTGAGAGATTAAAGCTTCATGGTTCAGAGCTAAATGAGTTGGCTTGGTTTATATTCTCAGGACGCATTGGAGCATTTGGGGGAATCCTTCTCAGCTCATTCTTCAGCCACTTTTTAAAGCTCATCCATCCTTGTTTTCACATATACACATTTGCAGACTGACAACACTAGTGCAGAGAAGAAACATCATTGTTTCTCTCTACCTTCTGCCTCGAGAGATAAAAACCTCTAAGGGAACATGAATATAGGAGGAAAAGCGATTGAACTTCCTCTCTGAGGTTGGTATCTGCTAAATCCCTAGAGGCCACAATTTCTGATTAAACCAAGGATAGTAATTGCATCTCTCAGAGTCACTTCCTTTTTGGGGACCCCAGAATGGTTCTCGTTTCTATTTATGAGCACCTTTCTCTTATCTTCAGAAATGTAATGTAATGTAATGTAGGCAGTGTAACTCAGAAAGAGTGCTTGGGGACATCATAGTGTATTAGGTCAAATTAAGACACCTTAATGGGGGTTGGATATATGAGACTGGAACTCTGGAGAAGTCTAGGTTTGGAAATATTCGATAGCTAAAACATGAGGATGAAAGAGCTTGCTTGTTGAGACTGAAACCTTGAAAACTTCTCTGAGTAGGGGAGGCAGAGAAGCCCATTAAAGAGTGAGAGGCATGATTGGCGAGCTTGCAAGAAGAGCTGGGAGAGCAAGATGTGAGAGAAATCAGTGGATAGGGTAGTTTAAGGATGGAGGGAATGTTAAGTAGTTTCTTTCACATATGAATAGAGGGTTTAGGGAAATGAGAGTCGAAACAGGTTAATCTTATTGAACACAGTAGGGGCTCAAAGGTGGTCTTGGAAAGATTTTGTCAGTGGAGTAGAGGAGGCAGAAGCCTGATTATAATGGGCTGAGGAGTAAATGAGCTGAAGTAATTCACATAAAAATGGCTAAACATAGTCACCCAAGATTTGAAATTGGATAAGGCAGAGACTTCTGTCAGTGTCAATTGTGGGAAGTAGTCTAAGAGGAAGCTGGAAGTTTAGGAGGAGGTGAAAGGACCATATTCATTTTGCTCTGTGTTCATAGTCTACCTTCACTGATGAGTAAAATTAAGTTTTTAATAAACAGCTCTCTAGAGTTGCAAGCTTTGTTGTGGAAAAGATGTAACAAACTGAACATAAATAAATAGATCAAAAACCATCTGCTCAAACTAGAACTATCAGAGAGGATAAAGCCTTGCCAGGTACAGTGACACATGAGAAGCTGATCAAGAATCAAAGAACTAAAGGACAAAGGATTATGAGGGGACACACAGATAATTCAAAGGTCAAGGTGGAGGGTGATGAGATGGCTCTGCTGATTTGTCTAAATGGCTATAACCTGAGACATTCAGCCTGGTCTTAGATGTACCTAGAGAGCAAAGAAGAGATGGATAAATTGCAATAGATAATTCTAGGACTTAGCTTCAGAACACAGAGAACATAACATTATAGTGTTATTTTATTTGAAATAAATTCATTTCCTATACATTTAACATAATTTTCTGTATGTTTAATAAACTTTCTAATTAAAAAGAAAAGTGAATATAGACAACATTTTCCCAAGAAGCCTCTCTAGATCACTGGCAGATACTGCCCTCATGTCTGTCTCTTGCTCTGTTTCTCTGTGGTCAACATTCACGGAAGGCCTACCACCTGCTTCTTGGACTACGTTACTATGACAACCTCTCTCGTGATTCTATGCCTTGGAGACACTGGCTACATGTGATTCCCAGCCCTTTGGCAGAGCTCAGTATGTGGGTCCTTTAGGCCACACTTCCTTAGGCCTGCATTCAGGTTTAGACAACATCTCAGGCCCCAGGGAGAGTGCTTTCTCAGACTGGGACCCTGTTCCCACTGCACACTTCCCTGCCACTGCACCCCTGCTTGTCCCCGCACCCACTGCTGCTGAGCTGGTGTATCCTGTCAGAACATCCATTATGTTACGGAGGCTGGAAAGATCAAATGTGAGGGCCAGCACCAACTTTCAGGAAGCAAGGCTGACTGCCCACAACTCTTTTGTGATATGCTTAGCCTCACAAAACCCCAGCTGCCTGCGTGCTGTTTCCACAGAAACCTCCACCATTTCCATTAAAATACAGGAAGCAAAGCAATAAAAGATAAATTTCCTGCCAAACATTTGGTGAAAACCAGATATAAGAAGAGGAACAATAAAGTATAAATATGATGACGACCGTTATGCACCCAGATGCCTTTCCTGTTGAAAAAGTCCAGCTTAACGGATGGAATGGGAAACTTGGTCACATAGCTAGCTGTGAGCTCAGGGCAGTCACACAGGCAGCTAGCTCTCTTGCTATGGGGCTAAGAAGAATAAAGCAAGCCTACTGTTTGGTTTCTGAGAGCACTGGCTTCTTCGATGTCACAATAAAGCAAATGTTAGACACTTTCAAAAGTTAGAAGGCAGCTCTGGCTTGTTTTGCTGACCTTAGAGGCCATGTGGTTCTGGTGGGGGCTGTTCTGACACTGGAAAGTCCTTAATATATGTTATAGCATTTGCAGGTGAGGAGTTTTCTGCCATAGTGCTTGTGATACAGGACCCCCAGTTGTGGAAGGGTCTCCTGACAACCCAGAGACCTTGTGACAGCTGTCACGGCAACCTCAGATTCCCCCTTCTGCCTCCTGGACCCATCTTCCCCTAAGACCTAAAGTTGAGTTCCACCTCCAGTACCTACAAAGAAAGCTTTTGGGGAAGTGTAAAACAATGACTTTATTGTTTTTGTTCAAAATAACAAATATTCATTATAAAAATTCAAGTAATATAGGAAAGTATAACAAAGTAAATTAAAAAAACAAACAAACCCTTGTTATAAATCCTACTGCTCAGAGACAACCATTCTTAAGATTTATGAAACATCATTAGAGACTCTATAGGTATGCAGATAGAGTGACTGAAAGAATTTTATAAAAATAGGATCATACTCTGCATACTATTTTATATGAAAAATTTTTAATATCTTATTTTAACAGTAGAAAAACTGAAGCGAAACTTAGAAATGACTTAACTGGTTCTTTCTTCATTACAAGTTCTTAAAAGATTAATTTTTTTAAAAAATTAAAGAATGAATATATTGAAATTGAATTTGCTATGCTTCTTAAAAAAGAACAAGTTTCAATTTTAAGTACTATCTATTGACTTACTGCTATGAACAATGAGGAATTACCCTTACTTATACTTTATCCCACTGCCCGACTCTGTCTCTTGATTTTTATTGTATTCCATTGTCAATGTTTTTACCTCATTTCATTTTGTTCTCTAACCATGCTTCTTGCTGTCATTTAGTTTTAGCTCCATATTTGATGGACTCAGTGCTCACCCCTCTATGTTGTCCCAGGGTTACAGGTTCAAGTGTATCCTCTCCCCAAAAAGTCCTAACTCTTAGTACCACAGAATGTGATCTTATTTGGAAGTTGACTATTTACAGGGGTAATCAAGTTAAAACCAGGACATCAGAGTGGACCCTAATCCAGTCTGACTTGTGTCCTTATGAAAGGGGAAATTTGGACACTGACATGCACAGAAGGAAGACTATATGCAACACTATGTTCACTAAAAGCCAATGAACGTCCAGGGCTTCAAGAAGCTGGAAGAGGCAAGGAAGCATCTTTCCCTTGCTCCTTCAGAGGGAGCTTGACCCTGTGGACACCTCGATTTCAGACTTCTAGACTCTGGAACTGTGAAACAACACATTTCAATTGTTTAAATTCGTCCACTTTGTAGTACTTTGTTATTCCAGCCCTAAGAAACTAATATGCCTAAGCCCTCTATTCTAGAATTTATTTTGACTCATTCCTTGGTTGGATAGATTTCATTCACAAGTTGTTTTTCAAGAAGGGTTCCTGGATGCTTTATTCACCAAGGTTTTGCATGCTGAGAATGCCTGTCTATTGTCTCTATACCAAAAGAATGACTTGGCATATACACAGTCCTTGAATCATGATTTTTTTTCCTTTAGACTTTTTTTTTTTTAGATGTTCGACCTTATCTTTTGGCATTGTGAAGAAGCCCAGAGATACTTGATTCTTCTCTCTGTACATGGTTTACTGATTACATGGCCATCCATGTGAGATGTTCTTTATCCTTGGTGTTTCATAACCTCAGTATGATGTATCTCGATGTCTAACAGTCTATATCCATTTTTCTTGGAATATATATGCCCTTTTGATCTGTATATTCAAGTCATCCTTATGTGAAGAAATTTCTCTTCAAATTTATTTTTGAAAATAGTTTATATTTAATTATTTTTATTCTCCTTCTTTAGAAATGCCTATTCTTGGAAAATGCCAAGGATCCCTATTATATAGGGTTCCCTATTTGATAACACTAGCAATTTTCTCTAGAATAGCTAACAAATTTTGGATTGTGTTGTTCATTTCATGTGATTTCCCAAAGCCTTTCACTATGGTTTAAACTATAAAGTCCGTTATTTGTATCCTATTTTCTATTGCTTCTAATGTTGATTCCATCTCTATCATGGTTACTCTTCAATTCTTATTATGAATCTACTAGCTTGCATTTTATCTTGCTCATTTTTAAATCTCTTCTTTGAATTCTTATGTCTTTTCTTTGGGATCTTTTTCTAGAAAGACTGTATTGTCTGAAACTTCTTTGAGAATATAGATAATTTATCTGAACCTCTTTTCTGTTTTCCTTGGGTAATTTCTCTCATGACGTTTATTTTATTTTCTTTTTAATCAGCCCTTGTGCATATTCCCTTCCTCTATAATTTCTATGCAGAAATCCCATTATGGTTTCTATTTGATTATTACTTATCATTGAGTGGGGTCCACTACTGGCTAAATAACAGCATGACAAGTGGGGAAGTTGGGGAGATTGGAGACTATCTAGAAGCCTTTAACTTTAACAGGTTTTGCTGTCTCAAACACGCTTTCAGTTATTTTCTTCTCTTCAGGGACTATTTCCCTTCAGTTTTTTGGATTCTGGAAATCCATGTGGCTTAGAATCGCAGGCTCCCTGTGGTGCAATCTGGTGGTGTCACCACTTCCTCCTTCCCCTTTGCATCATCCTCTCGTGTCTCCCTCTCTGGAGGTGAGGTCAGCAATGTGGTTCCTGTAGCTCCACCTTTTCTGCCACTCTGAGGTATGAATCTCACTTTCTACAGGATCTTCCCCAGTCTCTGAAGGCAGCCCATGCTACCATCTCTCACAGATGCAGTAAACCTTTCACCATGGACCTTTGGAAAGATCTGGGTCCTACTATGGGTCCAGAGAGGTACCTGGCATCTCTTTCTTATTCCTGTTCTGGTTCTGTTCCAGCAGGTTTGCTTCCTGTTCTGATTTGGTGCTCCCTTTTCTCATTGAAAACAGAGGCTTCCCTCCTTACAGTTTTTATTTTGGGGGGACTATGTTCAATGGGTTTCATAAAAGGAGAGTGCAATACATATTTTAACAGGAAGTTTCTTATTTAAAAATGCTAACTGATATTATAATAAATCTATTTGTAGCTTGGAAATATTTATCTTTATTATATTTCTATGTGAATATACTATAAATTATAAAGAGGAAAATGATTTTTCCACTTGTTTATGTTTCTTTTAGTTTTAAAAATGTCTTTGTTCATATCATGAATAGTACTCATTCGACTCTGTTTCTTTTCAAAATGAAGATATCTTTACTTGTTTTGATTATAAAAATAACACATGCTCATTGTAAAATATTAAACAATACTAAAAAGAAAAATCACAGTGAAAATCATCTGAAATCCCACCAGCTATCCATAAACCACTACTGAGTTTGTGTGATCATCTTTTGAGACATTTTCTAAGTATATATAAATGTATCTGTAATTTGACAGAATGGGGTCATATGCTACTTTATAAAGTTTTAAAAATTGTATAAGTTCTGTGTTAATACATTATCATTAGAAGAAATTCAAAGGAAGCAGACAAGCTCCTTATGGTCCTCTCTTCATTCTCTTCCTCTCAGGAAAAGCACTTCTCTTAGACTTTCAGGTCTTTTTCTATCCATTTACATACATATATAAACATGTAGTAACACACATGATTTTTGAAAATTTTAGATGATTTGAAAATTATTACAATTCTTATTCACTATTTTATTTTTTGTTACTTTTGTGAATAAGATCTCATTTTTAATTAAAATTTCTAATTAGTTCAAAGGAATTATGCTGTATTTTGAATATACACATTATCTTATATTCATTCACTTTACTCAACTGTTTTTTTAATTCATATGAAGCCTCCTCATGGCTGCAGTGGTTGGACAATCATTTTAGGTGGCTGCGGTAAAGGTAGAACAGGCAGGACTTCTTGGTTATTCCTATTTTTAATAATAATTCTTATGCTTTGCATTACAGATATAGCCAGCTCTGTTTTAAATAGCTCTATATTTTGTTATTGTAATATTTTTCTATTCCTTTTTTTTTTAATGAGAAGTGGTGATTGAATTTAATCACGCTGTTTCAGCGTCTGTTGAAATGATTGTATTTTTCATCATTTAACCCAGTGATATGAGTGGTCTTTCATTTTCATTATTAATAATAGTTGCCTTTGTGTCAAACCTTTCAATAATTCTTGGGATAAAGCCTCTTTGGCCTTAGTGTAATGTTTCCTCTAATATAGAAATTAAATCTATTTTATGTATATTTTAATATGAGATTTACACAGGCTATATCTGTGGGTGAAGAGTCCTTAGAGCAGTACTACTTAACCTTGTTCTCATTATTACCCCCTTAAGGAGACTTTTTAGACATTCTTTTTTCTTAACTGTTCCTCATGTCATTTTAATTCTACAGATATACTATATATCTGTATATGTATTGTGCGTGTATCTGTACTTTCTACATTAAAAAAAGAGTGAGATTTTTTAGCACCCTCAAGAACCAAATTGCTCTCCTGAAATACATGGAGATATCTCTCCATTGAGAACATATGACCTATAGTCCTTATCTGTGCATTTTCTTTATTAGATTTTGAGATCAAGCCTCATGTAGTTTTACATCTTGGAATCAAATATGCAATAGATCACACTTTTAAAGGTTTAGAAACTAGGTATGAAATGGCAGAGATGCTTTAAGGCCAGTATATTTTATTGAAGAACAAGTCTGTCCATTAGGTTCTCTCTGATCATCCTATAAAAATAGACAAAGAAATACATTGGACCTGTGTCATCACTAAAAAAAATCAGCCCCAGAGCCTTCCAATCCCAATTCAGTCTATCCCTAGAGAGTTTTTACCAAACAAGACTTCATAAAATGTAGCCTACAGTCCCTTTCTTTGCAGCATCAATCACAGATAGGCCCTCAGCATATGAATCAGAATATTTGTAACATCTGATGGGTAAGGCAGGATATAGGACAGGAGAGGAGACCAAGGGGTGAGGGCCTAGAATATCCCTAGACCCCAAAGCTATATGCATTGCACATATGGCCTTAGGAAGAGAACATGACAGCCATGGAGAACAACACTCCATTGGGGCACCTGCTTGTCAAACCAAAAATGAAGCCAAGAATTGACAGTATGGTAGCTGGGTTTGAAGTCAGAGAGAAGTGGAGGGCAAAGTTTGGACTTACAGGGTGAGCTATAGATTGTGATGTATAATGAATGTTAAAGTGCATAAGGGTGAGGGCCTGGGACTCTGTTCTCAAAGGCTTATTTTGCCTGTTGCATGTGAGGCCTTTGGAGCATCAGTCTTATTATCAAGAAACAGAACTTCATGATTGCCATTTTTTAAGGTAAGGTAATTGGCTTTGGAAAGTTTGGGAGGATTTTGCATTCATCCATATTGTGGTAGACAAAAATATGTGGTGGCCACCTAAGGTGATGTCTGATGAGTAATGCTCCTTGAGTGGATAATCAGTCCCCTCCCATTAAATACAAGTGGAACACGTGACTTCTTCTAACCAATATACCATGGCAAAGGTGAGGAGATGTTAATCTCTTGATTAGGCATGACATATGGCTAAGGTGATGGAATGTCATTCCTTAATTATGTTTGTTACATGACTGTCTAAGTAGACTGGAGATTCTCCTGTTGGCCTTGAGGAAGCAAACTTCCATATTGTGAACTGCTTACAGAGAGGAAAGACCACATGGCAATGAACTGCGGTTGGCCTTAGGACCTGAGGATAGCCAACAGCCAAAAGTCAGTAAAAAGTTGGGTTCTCAGTTTTACAGCTAGAAGCAAATAAATTATGCCAAAACCAATGAGCTTGGAGGCAGATTTTACTCTAGTCGGGCTACCAGATGAGAACATGATGCAGCCAACATCTTGATTGCTACCTGTGAAACTTTTAGCCCAGGACCTAGTTAAGCTGTACCCAGACTCCTGAGCCATGGAAACTGTAAGATAATAAATATATGTTGTTTTAAGCCACTGAGTTTGTGGTAATTTGTTACACAGCAACAGAAACCAATATATGTATGTATACATATACCTGGATAGTTCTGGTTGAATAACTTTCTACATTTCTTCCCCTTTCCCAAGTTATTAGTTTAATATTTATTAAGTGAAGTTTGGACTTTCATATTGTAAAAAAATGTTCTTTTCATTAATATGTTCAAATCTTATTTGCATATGCTTTTAAATAAAATGTATTCTATTTTCTTATTTAAAAGTTTTTATATATTGGTTGGTATCTCCTCTCTCAATTCAAATTTTATTGAATTATAGCTTTACTTTTCAAATTCTTAGCTTTTGATTTTATTTATTGAGCCCAGTGAAATTATTTTTCATTTTCAAAATTATCTCCTGTTCTTGTCATCATATTTTGTTCATCCTTTTTAGCCTGGTTTGTCTTCGTATTCCTTTTCTAATGTCTTCAGTGGAATTCTTTCTAAAACATTCTCTTTATTAACCACCAAAAAAGAGGAAATTTCAAATCATAAAATTTCCTAAAAATACTCCTCTGAATACATTCCTCAGAGATTACTGTGGCATGTTTTAACCATCATTGTTTTCTGAATAAACTCCTTTTGTGTTCTTGATTTCCTTTCCAGTTCAGTTGCTGACTCAGTAAGAATTTTTAAATTTCCAAGTAGTTAGTTTATTTTTATTTGTTTTGGTTGTTACTTTATCTTTAATTCTAGTTTGGCCAGAGAACATAGAATGTACCATGTCTGTTCTTTTTGAACTACTTGAGATGATGTTTGTGACCTAACATGTGATACATGAGACCACACAGGAAGTTGCCATGGACAGTTGGAAATTATACATAGTACAAGAAATCCATTAATACTGTCTCTAAAATACTTTTTCTCGGAGTCTGGGACAGGCTCAGGGGCTGAAGTAGGAGTTGGGGAGCATCCATGGACGCGGTTGGTAGGGGGACTTGTTCCTGGCTGAGCTAGGAAGGCCACTGCTCAGACAACCAATGGGTGTGTTGTGGAAATAGAGAGAGGGATTAGTTAAGAGAATAGCTGGTGTGACAGGCCATAGAGATGGGGACATAATGTGTCACCCTGCACCGGGAGGCAGGGGTCCAACAGTAAACAAGCAGAGAAGTCAAAGAGGGGATCAAGAGAGAGATGTGAATCTTGCTGAAAATTCCTATATTATGTAATATTTGGGTTGTCTACACACGGTAGATTCCTCTGGTGCTCTCTTCAGACTAATAAGAGTTTAGAGCTGTGTCTAGTGATCAACTTCTGTCTTTCCTGGTAGAGAGGGGAAGGGGACACCTTTATAAATGTATATCCTGCTTTTAGGCAAATAGAGGGAAGGCAGAGAGCTTTTCTTGTATTTACTTCTTCTTAATTGCCTTAAGCCAAAACAATCCTAATGCCAAAGTGGCATATTTTAGGGGTGGCATATTCTGATACCCTCCAAGATCAAGAATAGCATGCTATAGCGGAGCATGAAGTTAGGAGAAGCCTGAGTATTGATAACATCCACAAGCTCTGCACTGGCCCTGGGGGCCTGCCAGACTTGTTGTTACTTAAGAAAAATATTCCATTAGATTAAGCTGCCATATTTGTGCCTCTATTTTTATGCAGCTGAATTCAAGCCTAATCGAGGACAAGCCAGTAAAATCTCTTACTTTGTTTTTCTGAAATGAACTTTCCTTGTATTTATACCCAATTATGATTTATGTATTTTATAACTATATTTTGGGGTCATCTATATTCAGTCTTTTTAACATTTTATTATTAAACGTGTCTTTTCCATTACATGATGATCTTTTTCATTCTTTGGAATACTTTTTGCCTTTATTTGGTAGGGAGTGAAAAGCAAAATTATTTTGTTTCTCATAGAGGAGAGTTTAAAGTTCTGATTGTTGATAGTTATAACTAAATATAGAAAAGAAAATGTTCATTGTTTACTTTAAGTTAATTGCCTATTCCTGATGAAAAAAATGTGACTTATGTACTTATAAGACACAAATAAGCAAAAGATATAATGGAAAAGAGACAAGGAAATATAAAAATTAAAATGAAATATGAAACCAAGAAATAACTAAACATAACAGTAAATGAATATAGTCAAAATTCTTCTACTAAAAACAAAGAGCCTCAGTTCAGATTGAAAAACAAAACAATCCATTAGTAAATTAATTATGAGGCATACACAAATCTTTCAAAACAAACAAACAAACAAACAACACCCAAACCCAGAAAGTTAGATAAATATTTCTATCAAAATCAAACAAAAAGAAGGGATAGGAAGATTTCCAGAATCATTAGTGACTTCTGAGGGTCCCCCTTAACTCCTCAATCTGGTTCTCCCACAGAGAGGGGACCACTGCTCTCAAATATCAGGGCTCTGAGTTGTGATGCAAAGGGTTCCCTGGAGGCTCCAGTTGTAGTGCATACAAACCTCAGTGCACAAACTTCAGTGAGGAAGAAACACAAGGGTCTGTTTTCCTAAAAGCAACTGAACTTTGTACAGTCTTGCATTCCATGGAGCTGTCCTGATCATCTCAGCCATATGGGGTCTGCCCCCTTTTCCTTTAGTTGTTTAGTTCTAGAGGACTTCCTGTGACATGGGGGGACACAGGGTCACTAAGGACTGGGTGTCATCTCTCCCCTTCTGTACCGCCCTTCAGTGCCTGTGAATCACGCTGCCAGGCCATACCAGGCTCTGTCTGTCTCCACATGCTGCACACCCTTCTCCTTTCTCTGAGGTCTTGCCACTTCTCTGAGTGGGCTTCTGTCAGGAAACTGAGGCACAGGGCCTCCTGCTCTCAGATCCTACGTGTTCATTTGGGATTTTGCTCTCTCCCTGGGGCTCCGCCCGGGACAGAGCATTCTGAATTCTTTTGTCCATGCTCCATTAACATCTAAGCCAGAGGTAGCAAATAAGTAGCACGCGGGTCATATCTGGTCCAGGATATATTTTATCTGGCTCGGACAATATTTAAAGATTCTTTTGAAAAGATTATGGACATTTTTTAAAATGAGAACTTTAGCTTTTAGAGCCATCTACCAATTTACAGGAAATGCAGAAGACAGAGGAGTATGTTAAATGATGCCAACAAAATCCAGACTGGGAAACTCTAAACCAAGAAATACTCTAAACTAACAAATACGACCGACGCAAGCGACAGAAAGATGGGAAGGAAACCTATAGGTTAAAGGAAACTTGAAAACAACAATCACTTGCAATGTGTGGACTTTGTTTGGATTATGTTTCAAACAAACTGTAAAATATAAAATAATACAAACATTTGTGATCTTTGTGAGGAAACTATAAATGTTAACCCTGACAGGCTATTTTATGTGAAATTATTGGGGTTTATTTAGTTATGGCACTTAATCGTGGTTAGAAACATGAGTCCTTATCTTTACAAAGAAAATGGTGAGTCTGGGATTTACTTCAAAATAATTCAGGATGGAGGGATGTGGGTGGGGTTATAGATGAAACGAAACTGGCCATGAGTTGATAATTGTTAAAACTTGGTGATAAATCCAAGGAGACTCATTATACTATTTTGCCAATATTTAAGTGTTTGAATTTTTTCACAGTCACATTTTATAAATGAGAGCTTCCACATAAAAATTCTGATTCTGGGTTCTCTTGAAAAAAGAAAAAAAAAAAATAGAAAGATCTGATAACACTAGGCCAGACCTCTTCACTGCAACGACCAGCTGGAGCCGAGAAGTGTTACAGGAAGGCACACCCACCATCGAGGGAACACACTTGTTTCCCAGCACCTGGCCCACTTCCTCTGTCTATGCTCTCTGCCTCAGCCTGTCAGCATTCTGATTTGCAACCCACTGGACCTTCGCTTTCCTTCCTTCTAACAATCCCCTTCACCCGGCCGAGCCACTGTTGTTCATGTGGAGCCTGGCCAAAGGCGTCACTTGTTCTTGATCTTTTTTGCCCAAATCTTTTTTTCTGTGCCATATACCCTTTCGTCCCCCCCCCCCCCCACCGAGAGTCCAGGATTTTGAAACTCAAAAGCCAGAAGGAAACGCTTCTCCTCACCCCACCCAGTTCCTGCCTTCGGCCATCAAATCCTTTCCCTGAGGGCATCAGAACAGAATAACCTAACACTTTGAACAGGGAAACAGATGGGCATGGGAAGGAAAAATTGTGGAAAATTTGGTTAAGATGTAGATATAGGTCATATTCCTATCAAGATGGCAAATATTAAGAAGTTGGAAAATCTCAAGTCCTGCCAAAGGTGAAGGAAATCAGACTCTCATGGCGTGTTAATGGCTGTAACCTTTCTGAGTGGCAGTTTGGAAGTGTCACTAAGTGAAATGGGACACAGACAGAGTCTACAACCCAGCACTTCTGGACACAGAGCCCAGAGAAACTCTTGCCGAGGACCCAAAAGAAACGTGTGTGAATGTGTTATAGAATTGTTTGTAATGACAAAGATTTAGAAATACTTAGAAGTTTATTAATAGTAAAGTAGATAGAGAAAATGTGTTCTCTGCAGACAGTGAGTACTATTCAGCAGAAAAAGGGAATGCTCTGGTTCATATTATATCAACTTGGAGCCATCTCAAGATCTCATAATTTGGACTGAAAAAAGTGAGAAGAGAATGATGTGTATATCAAAAGACGACTGAAGCATATTTTTAAAAATATGCACAAAAAAATACCAATATTGGACCTGGATACAAATAGAAATGTAGATTAGCAGGACACACAGAGTCACAGGAAAAGTAAGAGGAGAAAAATGAGATTGGGGGTGGGTTAAGGGGTCAAAAAAATAAAGTAAAATAAAAAAGAGCCCTGCACATACAGAGATGGTGTGCCTTGAACCAAGGAGGATGGCTAATTCTTTCTGAGCACATGAGGTTTTAGCAAACAGAAAACTAAACCAAAACAAAACATCAGTTAATATTTAAAATATTAACCTAATGCATGTGGAAAGATAACTCAAGTGAATGGCTGTGAATAATCAGAGGTCTAATGTGTACCCAGAGGTGGCAGAGAGGCTATCACTTGGGCCTTTGGGCAGAATGGAACTAGAAGGTGGCCTCGGGCAGCTCCAGGGGAAGTCAGGTGTCCTAGAACCTTTAGTCCCGTGGGAATCTCTCCAATCACTGATCTCATTCTGGGGTCACTTCATGTCGTAGCCTTGAGTCTCTTTAAACACAGGCATTCAGCTTCCTTCCAGAGCTGTTGAATACTCTCAGGGAACTTGATAGGTTACAAGATTTTCCCACAGAGGTTGTCACCATTGGGGTAGTTTCAACCTGTTATTAGCTTCAAGCTTCTCCAGCAAAGTCATAATATCCTGGGAACAAATACTCCTCCAGCCCCCCCATTTTGGGTGCCTTCAGTACAAAAGCTATTTCTCAAACAACATGTTACATGACTGAAACTAGAACTCTCCATGTTATTTTTCTTGGGACATGGAGGAACAGGGGAGAGTGGTTCTGGCCAACAGCAATGATTTTGCTTGAAGCCCAACTCATGGGGAATGAAGAGGGGAAAGATGATGAGTTATTTGCTCTCTCCTGAACTCGTCCTTCTCTCTCTTTTTCTTCCCCTCCCTCCTTTCCTTTTACAAGTATATTCAGTGCTGAGTATGCACCAGGCACTGTGCTAGGCACTGTGTGGTTAGAATTGCTGCCTGCTCTCAAGGAGGTTCAAGTCTAGTGGTGAGCAAGTAGTGAGTGTGGTCAAGCACTGTAGAACTTTGTGAGGGGTGAGGGTGCTTTGAGACTACAGAGGTGAGCAGCTACATCAGATGGCAGGGTATCAGGGATGGCTTCTTGGAGGCAGTGCTCCTTGAGCTGAATTTGAAAGGATAAGTGGAGCTAACAAGAAGGGGAGTAAGGAGAGAAAGGTATTCCTGCTGGAGGGGAGAATATGTGCAATGGCTGGGAGGCGCAAAACAGCAGAAGCAGTGGGAAGCTTTCAAGTTCATCATATTTGAATTTGAAGCTTAGGCAGGGCAGGGCTGGGGGGTTACTAGAACTTCACTCATGGCCTATCTCCTCCCTGAAGCCTGCAGAATTGCCCCAGCCCCATCATGTCCCCCTCCTCTTACAGTCATATGTTTCCCTACTGTTATTATTAATGTTTTTGGTGTGACGGCTTCATTTCCCAGTCTTGACTTGGAGAGGGGCCCAGGTGCCCTGTGTTTCTCCTACCCAATGCCTTTCATATGCTTTTACTCTACCATGGAAGGGCATGACTCACTCAATCTGAGTGGGTATGCTGTTCAGTGAGGAGGCTGACTAAGGCAATGGGAAATAGCACCAAATACCACCCCAGTGCCTTAGGCTTTCAATCTGAGAGGCTCCTGCCAGGGTGTACCTGTATGGGGCTGACATCTGAGCTAGTGCTCAGGTGAACATTCTTCTGGGAGGGAGAACTGAAAGTCTGTGGCAGCCAGCCTCTAGGATGGTCCCCACCTCCTATTTTTCATGCCCTTGTATAGTCTCCTCCCTCATCGTAGCAAGATTGGTCTGTATGACCAACAGAATACAGCAGAAGGAATGATATATGTCTTTGAGGCTAGCTGAATGAAGACATTATATTTCTACCTTAGTTTCTGCCTTGGACTGCTCACTCCGGAAGAAGCCAACTGCTATGTTATAAGGACACTCAAGCAGATCTATCGGAGGTCCACGTGGTGAGAAATTAAGGCCTTCTGCCAACTTCCATGTGAGGAGCCATCTTGGATGTACAACTTCCAGCTCCAGTTGATCTTTCAGATGGCAGTAGCCCTGTTCACCATCTTGACTGCAGCCTCATGGGAGGCCCTGAACCAGAACCACCTAGCTTAGCTGCTTCCAAATTCCTGGCTCTAAGATTCTCTTAGGGATGATATGTATTTTTTTAAGCTGAGAAGTTTCAAGGTTAATTTGTGACATCATAATGATAGATAACTGACACGAAGCACTTGGCAACTCTGAGTGGCTTTTCCTTTTGCATGTTTGGGCAGGCTTCTTGGCTGGGTGTTTGCCTCCTGTGACAGGCAGAACTATTAGGGCTCCTCAAAGGTCACAGCCTCCATTCTTTCCCTCACTCCTTCTCCCCCTTTAGGCACTTACTTCCCCTGAAGGGACCACCAAAGCAACGGCAGACTAGAAAGAAACCTCATCTGAACTTCCTTTCCCTGACTACATGCCACGACCCCACCCTACCACTCCCGGGAGGTCTCCAGTCAGGGAGGCACTGACATTGGGCACCGGGACATCTCCAAAGAAACTGTAAACAAGCCTCATCAGTACTGCCTGCTCTCTGTGCTCCACAGCAATGCCCCCTCCCCGACATGCCACCCTCCCCCCCCCACACACACACCCCGCCCCGGCCCAGCCCGATAAAGCTTGCAGGCTGAGATACAAGGCCAAGGAAGTTTATGTCATATATCAGATTCTTGTGCACCATGGTGGTTGCAAATGCCTAGTTCCTAAGGATGCGAAGTACAGCAAGGCTGTCCATTGTGGCGTTAACCAGTTAAGCTTTGCCCAAAGCCTCTGTCTGTTGCTGAAGAGCAAGGTGGACGCCACCATGGGGCCCTGAGAGTCCTGAATTCTTACTGGGTTGGTGCCGGTTCCCCATACAGATTCTTCGAGGTTATCCTCATCGATCCATTCAGTAAAGCGATCAGACGGAACCCTGACACCCAGTGGATTTCCGAAGGCTCGCCAGACCAGCTCACAAGCACAGAGGGATGCGAGGGCTGACACCTGCAGGATGCGGGAGCTGTGGCTTTGGGAAGGGCCACAGTTCTACCACACTACTGGCGGTCTGTTGGTGGTCCTTGCCATGCGGCCTGGAGAAGGTACAGTACTCTCCAGCTCCACCGTTACCGCTAATCAAGTCATAATAAACAATGACACCTAATAAACAACATACAACAGTGAAAACAAAACAGGTTTCATCAGAACCTTGCATCCTAACCCCAGCAAAAGCCCTAACCTGCAGTTCGTTAAGTTGGTCTATAAACTTTTACCTCTTGTTATTTTGTGAGCTACTCATTACTGCTTGCACCCACGCTCAGTGTGTGTACAAACCTCATCTTTCCGCCTGTTAATCTATCTACTGTCACTTAATCCACATGCCCCTCCCCTCAAACCCAAGTTGGTAGAGCAATGTGTTTGTTCCCAACATTCTCAAAGGAGTCCCCAGAGGCTTTCAAGTGGGAAGTTCTGGAGCCCTTTGCACCAAGTTTTGTCTGGTCAAATGAACTTTTACGAAGAACAGCCACCTCTGTAGGAGAGATGCTTCAGGGGTTCACAGCCCTCTCACTCCAGGAACGCACGGAAATATAACTGCTGGACCTTGGGTCACAGAAGGGACAACTACCAATTTATGGAAGGCCACGTCTCCTGGGCTGCAGCAGCTTCCTGTTGGGTTTTGGCTTATTTAGCAGACATCTAGTGCTTGCTATGTGCCAGGCTCTGTTCTAAGCACTTTATAAATATTAAGTCATTTAATCCTCATTACAACCCAATAACCCTATCAAGTAAATGCTATCGTTGTTTTCATTTTTCAAATAAGGCACAGAGAAGGAAGCAATTTGCGCAAGGGCACACCGTGAGTGAATAGCAGAGCAGGGATTCATTCATACCCAGACAGCATGGCTCTGAGCTCTGCCTTAAGATGGGAACTGACCAAAGTCCATTCAGTGAGCATTCTCTGCCTCTGGGACACTGTGTCTTGGCCAGGGCTCCTTGGGGCTAGACAGGGCAATGTGTTTTGGTTCTGGCCACGGGAATCTCCGAGATCTACATCCACACAAGGCACTATCTCCTGAGGAAGGCAGGCCGCATACTCACCAGGGGAAACCATGGATTTGGGGGTTGGAGGTGGGGGAAGAGGGTGGGGGGTGGGTGTTTGCTTTCCAAGGCCAACCTCCGTACTCAACCCTGAGGGTCTGCCTGACCCCCGCCTTGGGCAGGATCTGACCACACTTCTTTCTGTTTCCTCAGCTGAGCTCAGCCAAGCACCTTTGGGGATGCCCTCTTATTTCCCCATCTGCCTAGACCAGTGGTTCTCAACCAGAGGAAGTTTTGTCCTCTTGGGGTCATGTGGCAATGTCTAGAGAGATTTTTTTTAAAAATTTTTTATTGTCATAACTAGAAGGCTGCTATTGGCACCTAGTGAGTAGGGGTCAGAGATGCTGCTCAATAGTCTAAACTTTGCAGGACGACCCCTCAGAACAAAAAATTACCTGGTCCAAAATGCCAACAGCTCCCATCTCACAGCCCTGTTCCCTGACAGGTTCTGATTCCAGTTGGGGTGATGGTCCGGGGTCCTGCTGGGGCCGCATGCATCCTCACTTCAGTACCTCTTAGAGGCCACAAAGGAACATTAACAACTCAGTTTGCACTACAGCTCCAAGTTCTTATAAATAAAATAAGGATTTTGAGGTACTAACAAATATAGCTGAAATTATTTTGTATCGGGCTCTATACTAAGTGTTTTACATATTTTATCTCATTTAATTTTCATAAATGTGCCTTAGGTGCTATTATTATCCCTATTTAACAGATCAGGAAACTGACCCTTATAAAGAAAGGTTAAGTGACTAACTCACCCAAGGTCACACAGCTAATAAGTGACCAGGTTTCTAGCCTAGCCAGGGAGTCTGACTGGTTCTGATACACATATCTAGGTAAAGTAAAGGTCGTAAGTACCAAGGGAGAGCCTGCCCGAGATCAGAGACTTCTCGTCCTCCCCTGGGACGGAGGGGTCAGCACCATTCATTCGGTAGCACAGTTGCAGCCAAGACTCTCTGAGCTGGGCAGACAGCAGCTTGACCTGACCTGGTTCTTAAAAAAGGGAGAGGAATAATAGAAGAGTTTGTTTTAGTACAGACACAGTTAAGACAAAGAAGACCAGGCAGGGAAGGGATGGGCGACGAAAGGAGGCTTAGGAGCTTTTTATTTTTTTATTATAGCACGGTAAAGAATGGGAGGTTTGTTTCTAAGCAGTAAATACCCTCCTTTGATCCCTCCTCTGCCTATCAGAGATAAAGGAGTCACTTAAGGTCTCAGAAATGAATGATTCCAGTATTAGTAATTCTCACCACACCTTCCTCCAAAGTAGCTGTGTCAGGATTTGACCAGGTTTGGGGAGGAGGTGGGACTGGTGGGGTGAATTCCTGCAGTGACCAGATGCAGTTTGCAGAGATGAAGTCAGCCTTAGCTCTCAAGCCAGAGAGCAGTTAGGCAGACCCCAACTTCTGGGCCCTACCTTCCCTGTCTTTACCTTCTGGGGCCCTGTTGATTCCTGACTCCACTGAGAGGGGGTGGTCCTGCATGTTTTCTGAGTTGCAGGGCCATCTGAAAACACTTTAGAGGGCTTTTGGTGCAAAGTTAACATCTGACCCTTCCGCAGGCTCCCTCCTATTCAGATTCACGAAGAGCTTTGAAGTTTTCTTTGTATGCGTGTTTTCATAGCCCTGATCCTGCTGTACTGGAATTAGCCTGCAGCCCTGCCCTATCCCTGGAGATTTATTCCCAAACTACAAAAAACTTAGAAAAATGCTTCAAGCTCCACCCACCATCTGCAAGCCACTGACTGTTTTTCCCTTAAGCTAAACTACAAAAGAGACCTCAGAACCCCCACCAGGAGACATTCTCTGCGTGTTTATAGTTTCTCTAGAGAAACTAGAACCAGATCTGAGGGCTGGAGCTTCCAAGATATGTGTTTGAGGGTGGTAGAAGGACATGGTTAGGGCGAGGGTGAGAGAACAAGATAGTCCCTGCTGGCCTCCCAAGCCCAGGATCGGGGTTAGGGCCATAACAGTAGAGCCCAGACTGACGAAATGGCAGGTGGACTTCGCCTTTCTTGTCATATCCAATGAGCCACCACTGCACCTCGTGTAGCCAAATAGCAGTCTCGGGATCTTTATCGCTCTGAGCTTCACAGGACAGACTGCTATTATATTGCTCATGCCCACCAGAAAGTCAGTATTGAAGGAGGAGGAGAGCAGAGATAGAATAAAGACAGAAAGACAGATTGGGAGGGAAGAAGAAAGGGAGGAAGCGGGGACGAAGTGAGAAGGGGAGCAGAGATTCCCAAATCAGCCTGAGCATTTATTTTAAAAGCCTGATTTGCTTTTCAAAGACTCTGAACAATAATGCCATCTTGTGTCTATTATGAGGAATTACAACCAGATCTACCTCTCCTCCCTCCTTCTCTCTCTCTCTCTCTCTCCCCTCCCTCCTCCCCCTTCCTCTTTACTTCTCTTCTATATTCCAGAGTAAGATTTCTATATTCAAGGTTCTAGAATGGCACCATCCAGAGGCGATACCCACTAGAGTCACATATGACTATTTATACTTAAATGTAAATTAATTAAAATGAGGCAAAATTTTAAATTCACTTCCTTAGTCTCACTAGCTGCATTTCAAGTGCTCAACAGCCCCCATGTGACTAGTGGCTACTGTGTTGGAGGAAACAGAAATAGAGCATTACCATTGCTGCAGAAAGTTCTGTTGAGCAATGCTGTTGTAGAAAGTTCAGACTTGTCATTTAGTGGAACAATATAAAAATTCAGAAGAAAAATTGTTTAGAGCCTGCTTTCTACCTTTAGAGTGGCCCCAGGTTAAAGATTTAAAGAGCAATTTCCTCCAAAGGACCTACCCCCCTCCCCCGCCCACTGTTAGAGATGGCCTAAGCAATCTCTTGTGTCATTTCATAGAGCTGCTTATCCTGGAGCCACAGCCCTGAGAAGGTCTACGAGAAGGGACAGCAGCGATAGCCTCAGCAATATAATGGCTGGGGACAGTATTGTGTTTTGGAAAGAACAGTAGACTGGGAGCCAGATAGGCCTGGGTGCAAGTCAAGTTCTGCCACTTAAGCCTCTCTGGACCTCAGATTTCTCATCAGTCAAATGATTCTTCTACATGGTCCCCGAACTTCTTTGCACCAGGGACCGGGGCTCCTATGAGAATCTAATGCCCGATGATCTGAGGTGGAGCTGAGGCGGTGATGCTAGCGCTGGGGAGCAGCCGCAAATACAGACGAAGCTTTGTTCCTTTGCTCATCCACCGCTCACCTTCTCCTGTGCAGCCTGGTTCCTAACAGGCCAAGGACTGGTTGGGGACCCCTGCTCTAGACTTTTTCGGTTCTACCAGGCTATGACCTGCTAGAGTTTGATGACAGCTAATGTCAAACCAGGAAGGAGGCATGGAAGGAACAAGCCCTTGGGCTCTGCTCACTCATGATGTCTGTAGCTGCAGGGGCACAAGCCATGGATCTTGTTAATCCCCACTCCTATGGACCTGTCCCCAAACACACACCAAACTCTGTACCTCTTCCCACATACCTCTCAGGTGAGTCTATATTTGCCCCATGAAACATCTGCTGTCTGGTGCTTGCTTCAAACCCCAATTTTAAGATTCATTCACTCTTCAACAAGAACTTATTGAGGTTTTTATGGGCCAGGCACTGTCCTAAGACCTGGCGACCTGCCTGAAAATAAAAACATCTTCATTTATGCACCTGACATTTTAACTGGGGAGACAGATATTAGACACATACATACCTAGTATAATGGGAAGTGGTAATAAGTGCAATGAAGGGAAATCAAGTCGGGGAATCGTAAGGCTATTTCAGATAGGGTAATTCATCAGGCACAACTTTTATGAGCAGGTAACACTTGTGCCGAGGCCTGAATGCAATTAGGGAGTAGGACGAGTGGAGATCTGAGGGAAAAAGGAATTGCAAATGTAAAGGAACACAGACTGAGGCTATTGCTGCTGTCCCTGCAGTCCCTTCCCGTAGACCTTCTCAGGGCTGTGGCTCCAGGATAAGCAGCTATATGAAATAACACAAGAGATAATCTAGGGGTCTAGGGTCTGTAAATAGACCCAGTATTTTATATCTTTGCTAGCCAGCCCTGTCTTTAGCATCCAAAGACACCTTTTAGGTCCACACGGCATATGAAGAGGCCATGTTCTAGGTCTGGATTCAGGACCTCTGTGGCTCCCATCCTTCTAAACACAGAAGCTAACTCTTGAAGTGAGAAATCCAACACACTTTACTGGTTGGGTCAGTGTTTTCTTTCTCCAAATTGCCAGGCTCCTTTCTGTGACCCATGGTGATCCCACAACCCGGCCTTTACTTATATCCAACAGCCCAAATCTCCAAATAAATGTCTCCACTGACATCAAAATTGAAATTTAAAAAAAAAAACAAAAAACAAAAATTCTTTTAGAGAGAACACCCAAGCTTTAGCGATCTGGTTCTTAGCCATTTTGTGCTCTAGGCTAGTCTGCTCTTGGCTCACTTAACGAACAAATTTCCCAGGTGTGTTTTGTTCGCTTTCCAGGTTAACAAACAGAGCACAGTTTGCAGGTGTGCTTACAAAACATCACCTGGAACATGATTTGAGGGCAGGGGGCAGAGTGCTAGCTTATTTCTTTATTTCTGTAGGCTTATATTCTCTATAGGCAGGGAGCCGATTGTTTACAAGTAAAACTGCTCCAAACTGGACTGCAATCAGGACTGTTGTGAGTTTGCTTTTCCAACATGAGTCAACAAGAGTGAGTCAAATATTTCCTGGGTGGCCTCTGGGTGGACAAGGTGACCGGTTTCATCGGGTTAGTTGGCTCAGTAGTTCAGAAATTCCTGCAGCAAGATGTCTGAGGACCAGATACCTTTTTTTCAGGGTTTGCACTCACAGTTCCCATTTTATATGTCCAGAAGCTCAATGAGGCAGCTGTAAGGGATCAGGGTCTTTTCCCAGAGAGTATTTTATAGCGTTGGTGGCCAGATTCAAATGACCTCTACCAAAATATAAAACAAAACAAACAAAACCCCAGTTTGAATATTAGAATCTTCATAGTGAATTTACTCTTTTAGTTTTTATGGTTTCAGCAACTGCTTTATTTGGGTGTTCTTGACAGTTGATGGTTTCAGAGTGTTCTATGCAAGAGGAAGTTCTCTGATGAGACGGTGTAACTCATTGTTTATAATATTCTGCGTGTTAGGAAACTTGAACTGTCTACAGCTCTGAGCTTTTGCTCTTGGCTCTTTATGGTCCGTGTTTCTTGCAGATGTTTGCCAGGTATTTGCTCACGCAAGTTTGCTCACGTAAGTTTGGCTGTGTTGTTACAGGGCTCCCCAGGGACACATGACTAGGTCTGGGAAGGGCCCATTGAGAAGGTTCCTCCTCTGGTTGAGCCTGTACTTGGGCCTGTGTGTAGGGCGGGGAGGTCAGTCAGAGCTGCTGTGAAGCTCATCTAGCCAATACCTGGATCAGAAGCCACAATAGACTCACCTAAAGTAAAATCATTAGCAACCAGGGCAAAGAATAACTTAGCTGTCCTCTCCCTACCATAAAAAACAGCCACGAGTCCAGAAATGCCAACAACCCCTAGAAGCTGGAAAACCCCTAGAGCCTCCAGAAGAGGAACAAAGTCTTGCTGATGCATTGGTTTTTGCGCAGTGAGACCTATGTTGGGCTTCTGACCTCCAGAACTGTATAATAAATCTGTGTTCTTTTATGCTGCTAAGTTTGCGGTAATTTGTTACAGCAGCAAAAGGAGGCTTGTACAATGAATTTATTATTTAGTCAGAAAAAGGAGATGATGATGATGATGATGATGATGATGATTAAAGTTATTTCAAAACAGGATTAGAAATCACTCCTTATAGTTTAACCCAAGGAGCCATCCAAGGAGGAGGTGCTAGGAAGAGGCCTGACGCAGTCTTATTCCTATAAAAAGTCTGCATGAGCAGCTCATAGGAATGGCTGGTTGTTGTTTGCCTATTAGTAGAAAATAATAATGCCAGTAATAACTAAATAACCCGACCAGCCAGCAGCCTGAGAATTGTCCTACAGCAGTGCACAAAATGCACAACTAATTGTACAAAATGAGCCTAGGGGAATCAGTATTATGGGTCCAGAAGAGGCAGAACCTGGGAACTGCTGATTTGTAGAATTCTGGGGGTAGGAAAAAGAAATGGAACTTGAAAGAAAACCCTTTTCAAGTGAGTGGAAATGCCAGGTTGCTCTGCTAGCTTGTGTTGGCAAATCCTATTCCAGCACCAACAAATAGAAGAAGGGTAATGGACACAGCCCTTAGGGAGCCTTTCCAACCCCACCCCAGGGCAGGGAGCTGAGCATTTTTGTGGTCTCGCCCATTCTGAATTGTTCATCGAAGCAACATGCTCAGACTGGAGAGTTTTAAGAGGCATCTCTTAAAATCCTTCCTGTTTGTTTTGAAGAAACTCTTAGGGAAATGCCAGATCCTTAGCAAAGGTTGCAGTGAACAAGATTTTCAACAGCATTTTCTTTTTATTTGCTAGTGGTCTAAAAATACCTCCTCTTTGGTTTAATCTGTTATAAAGACTCCCCTTCTGTAGCAGATTGGGCTCTTTGGAGGCAGATGCAAAGCTGGAATTTGGTGAGCAGGACATTTATGAGGGATAAACACCTGTGAAAGGAAGGAAGGGGACAGGATTGGGCAGAGGGAGTGGCCACACAGTGAAGCACCCTGACAAAGCTGACCCCACAGGCATATACAGCCCCTCAGAGTTCTTGGTGAGTAGGCTGCAGTGGCCACTGTATGACACCCTTCCTGTGATTAGTTGTCAGATGTAGTCATGGTCTTGTGAGGCAGCTCTTGCCCATCCCCACAGGAGCTGGAGGCTGCCTGCTAACTGCAGCAAGTCCTATTATGACGGGCACTCAGGTTGATACATCTTGGTGTCTACTACATCACCTCCTTAGTGGCCTTTGTTATGCTTACTGGTTTGGACTCACAGTCTTGCTAACCTGGTGAGTAAAGAGGGACTTGACTCATTTTGCACAGCTCCTGAGAGCAGAGGTGACACCATAAGGGAAGTGTGCCACAGCTCAGAACAAAGGACTTGGTAAGAACGTGTATCTTTTTACAATGGGGCAGGACCTCTGGAATACTCAAACAGAGGTCAGGGACTTGTGTGAGAGGATGGATAAGGGATTTTTACATTGAGCCACAGGATGGACAGGTTCCTTCTAGGGCTCCGTATGTCTCTGAGGGTAAGTGGCTAATGGGACCACCTCAGATTCTGCCCCAAGGGGAGCTGTTCTTGGCCATCTGGGGATCTGTCTGGTAGTGTCACCTCTGGAGGTAACATCTACTTCATGTCAGTCATTGGTTGCCACAGACCAAGGCTGCCTTAATCCCAGACAGGCCCCAAATCCATCTCAGAGAATTCTTACAGGCTGGCCTTTTCCAATCCCCCTGCTCCCTCTGCTTGGCTCCCAGTCTTAGTTCACCCTTCCCATTTTGCCCTTTATGGATTTGCTGACTTTGGCATGGGCCCACATACTCCACAGGACCCTGCTGCTGCTACATGGCCCTCGGCCAATGTTCCGTAGCTCCAGGCATGAGATGTTGTACTTCCTCCCAGTCAAGTCCCCAAGACTTCACTTGCCCATCCCTATCCTGGAGGCAAGTTCAGTCAGTAACAAGAACTGAACATTCATCATTCACTTGGTAAATGGGATTTACCTTTATTTGCTCAAGCCATACCTGCCACAAATTCCAGAAGTTGCCACCTTTTTCTAATATCTCAGACTCTGATGAACAAGTCATATTTATTTTGTTCATGTTGCTCATCATTTCATATTGTACATACAAAATTATATGTGTTATGCACATGTGACCACACCTGAGTACCCACCCTGTGTTTAAGAAATAGAAACTTATCAGTACCTTTGAAGTCCCACATGGTCCCCCATCTCCAAAAGATCTACCTCCCAGAGGTAGATCAGGGGACCTCCGTCTTGAATCGCAGTGCACGGTTCCTTTGTTTTCCTTTACAATGTTATCATCTGTGTATGCATTCCTAGACAATATGCTACCTGCGTTTGCTTTTTAAAATTCCCATAAATGGGATCTACTGTGTTATTCTTTCGTGATCCTTTCTTTTCACTCAATATTATGTTTTTGAGATCCCGCCCTTCCGTGACGTGTGAGTTTATCTTTCAGTCAGCTCCCCTGCCCTACCTTCAGTCTTCATCTTTCCTGTAACCCTACTGGCCAAAGGGTCATGGGCTTTCAGTTTGTCTTTGTGCAACAGTCCCACTAGAGACAGCTTTTCTTTCTCATTATCCTCCTCTTGTCTCCTTTGCATCTTCCACTACGACCTCCTTCAAGTCAAAAGACACTTTCTCGCTGCACCTACCTACACACCTAGACCATAGAGTTTCTGGAGACAAATCCAAAGCCATGATGCTCATATGCAGGTGCTTTAATGATTGTGACTCTTTTACTTTTCTTAAATCTGGACCCTGGGGCAGAAATATTTTCTCTTCCTGATTTAGGAAAGTGAAGCATGTTGATTTTATTGCTATTGGACTAGGCAGGCGATGCTTTGCAAAGTTCACAGGAATTACCTGGGGGCTAGGGTGGAGGCTTGTGTTAATTTGGTAGATTTCAGGCCCCATTTCCCAGAGGTTCAGAACTAGAAGATTCTGGAATCTGTATGTTAGCAAACATGAGCTTTTCCTCCCAGCAATTCTGATGCAGGCTGTCTTTGGTCCTTCTTTTCACAAACATTGGACACTTGACCGGAAATGCTGTCAACCTCCAAGCATCTCTCTTAGACATTAAACGGCCTCTCCCCTGAGCTTTCAAGAGTGGGCCTGAGTAGAAATAAATCTTCTCTGAGGCTTAAAATTCTGGCAAGGATTGGCCCCTGAAAGGAATCAAAATTTTGCCGCCCTGAAGCTGCTTGTTGGGATATTGACTTTAAGTTGTTCATTAAGAAACAAGGATGTCGTTCTATAGTGTAGCAATTAGCACGTCTGCTTTACACTCAGAAGGTCATGGGTTCATGCTCCAGAGGAGCCACAGTCCATGGTCTATGGACATGCCACCCTGTACAAGCTTGATGTCTGATCTTGGAAGCTAAGCAGGGTCAGGCCTGGTTAGTACTTGCATGGGAGACCACCTAGGAATACCAGGTGCTGTAGGCATGATAGATAGATAGATAGATAGATAGATAGATAGATAGATAGATAGATAGATAGATAGAAAGAAAAAAGAGTCAGAAAGAACCTGTGGCCCTCCCCTCTTTCCTGCCCAAGATGCCCAAGAGAGTCAGACAGAAATCTGCTTCAGGAAAAGAATCTTAGAATGCTGCCTTAGTCTAATTTGAATTAAGTATGGTAAATAAGAGGTCATCAGGCAGGCACCTGTTAGCTCTATATTCCCTGTCCCACTGTTTCTGAGTCACCTAGCAAGAAATTTCCTGCCATATATGTTCTGCTCTTCCTTAACCATCTGTAAATCACCCACTCTCATTTCTGAAATCTAATACTCCCTCCCCTCTTTTCTACTCTGTCCAAAATGTCTTATCTACCCAACGTTGTCTTTGGAATTTCAATGCTTATGTGGATTTCCCACATGCATGCATTAAAACATTTGATTTTCTCCTGTTAATCTGTTTCTGTTAATTTAATTGATAGCCCAGCTAGAAAAATTTAGAAGGTGAGAGGAAAAGTATTATTATTTTAACCCCATATTCCCATAGAGAGAAAGGTTAGTCAGGCTCCAGATCTGGTACCTGTAACTTGCCCCCTCTGTCCAGTGTTGAGTTTCATGGAGATTGCTGCATTTTCACACAGAAAGCAAGAAGAAAAAGCTGATGCTTTCTGCAGATGCATGAAATGGTTCAGCCACCAGCCTGACACCAGTTGTCCACAGGCCTGGGTCACGACCCAGAAAGAAGTAGCAATAGCAACAGCAACAAGTGCAGGGGGCAGAGTCTAGCTCATTAGGCACCCCAGAGCCAGCCAGTGAAATGAAAAGTAAAGGCTTTGAGCCCAAGGCAGTATAGAGATCCTAGGTGTTACAGGGGCGAGCCCAGAACATCTGTTTGTCTTTGATTAATGGAGTTGGGGGAGAGTAAGCGGCATCACTCAGTTAATGAGCATGGCTCTATGTGGTACTGGGGCCTCAGTGGTGAACAAAAGTTACAGGGGACCCTGGCCTCACAGAGTTTGTCTGTATAAGTAAATAATTGTAGATATGTACAAACTGAAGTATTTGCTAGGTCGGCAGGGTCACGAAAAGGCAGGGGGAATGGATTTGACTGTAGTAGTCAAGGAATGCTTCACGGAGGAGGAGGCACACTGAGTTTTAAAGGATGAGTGGGAATCAAAGTCAGGAGAGGGCACTGCAGGCAAAGGAAACTGTCAAGGCCAAAGACCTGAGATGAGTTCTGCAGGCTTGCAATGTTGTTTTGACTCTGCAATAATTCAGGAAAGTGCTTAGCTCAGAGTATGGCGCTGTGTGAGCCCTTTGGAAAGCTGCAGGGAGTTCTGTAGGGCTTGGGCCCCATGGGAGAGGCCTCAGGTGGACCTGGGGAAAGGAAGGCAGGCGCCCATGAACCAGGTCTTGAACCAGTGCAGCCATCTCTTTGGGCAGTGGCAAGCCAGGGGAGGGCTTAGTAGGGTGTATCCTGGCCTTGCATCTTAGGAATATCATCTAGGAGCTGCGTGGAAGGGCAGGGGCAGTGCTGGAATCAGAGTACCAGTTAGGAGCCTGTCAGAAGAATGACCTTAAAATTATGATTGAGAAGTCAGATAAAGCTGAGGGAGACACCAGGGTTCGATCGGGCATCATTTCAATGTCTCTGAGGGTGTGTGATCGTGAAAGCCTGGAGAGACATAAGGATGAGATTCAAAGTTATTTAGAGATAGAAGAAAAAAGCATGTACATTACCTAAAGAGCCAGAGAAATGCAAAGTCCGCTGGCTGTACTTTGACTTGAAATCTTAAGCAGCAATATGACATACCTCTAAGGAAGGTGGGCCACCTTCCTTACTTACAATGACCCTGTAGTGGAGGATAAATCAGGGTTGAGGTATCCTTTCAGAATTACTCACAAGAATCTAGTCAGAGCCTGGTCCAAAGATGTCTGAGAAGCAATTTTTTTCCCCTAAGTAAAGTGTTTTCCAATTTCTGTGGTAAGATAAACCCAGGGCTCTTATAATCATGCAGATCACCTGCTCTTTTCCCTGGAAATGCAGATTCAGTGGATCTGGGTGGCTGTCTGGGAATCTGTATATTTAACAAATGCCCCAAGTGGTTCTTATTTTCTGGGAAGTCTGGAAACCCCCATACTCTGAGAAACTTTGTTAGGCCTAGGGAGATTTAGAACTAAGTATAGAAATGGTTTTAAAATAAACCTATAGCGTTGATTCTTTTGTTCTAAGAATACCCTATGCATATTTGGCATTTTAACTGCTTATAATGTTGAAGAGAATTTGATCTATTAGAGGAAAAGTGAGACATAATTCGAATTTAAAAGTGTAATTGAGTAACTGAGTTAGACTTGTGATTTTAAGTTGAAAGTTTAATAAATTTATGTATGATGTTGGAAGAGTTAGGAGAACTTAAATGTTACTATATTTATTGGTTTAGCTTATTAAATTTATGTTTTTTAAGTTCTTGGCAAGATTTTGTTTAAGATAATTGAGGAATTTAAAAAAAAAAATTGGGCCTTTTGAGCTATGCTTCTCTTGCTCGGCCTGCTTCCACGTCTAGAAGTGTACTTTACCTTCTGATAAAACTTTTTCTTTTCTACTGTAAAAAAAATAAAATAAAGTAAATTTAAAAAATAAAACAATAAAAAATAAATTGCATATATTAAATTTATAAAAGTAGTGTTAAGTGTGTGAATGTATCTAATTAATTAAACTTATAGTGGGGCCAATTATTAATCAAATAAATATTAACCAAGTACATCCTTAAAGACATTTACTATAGTCTTATTTGCTAAAGTTACAAATAGAGAAAAATACTTTAAGAACATAAAAACTAAAGGAAGTTATAAATATTAACCAAAGACACCTTTAAAGATGTTCACTGTAATTTTGTTTGTTAAAATTATAATTAGGGAAAAAATATTTTTAAGAACTTAAAAGCTAAAGGAAGGTTTTCACAGATAAATGCATAAACAAAATGTGGTATATACATACAATGGAATATTATTTAGCCTAAAAAGGAAGGAAATTCTGACACATGATGTCCTCAGGGATGAACCCTGAGGACATTATGCTAAGTGAAATTAGCCAGTAACAGAGGGACAAAAACTGTGTGATTCCACTTATAAAAGGTACATATCGCAGTCAAACTCAGAGACAGAAAGCAGGAGGGTGTTTGCCAGGAATGGAGGGAATTGCTGTGTAATGGGTACAGAGTTTTAGTTTGCAAGGTGAACAGTGTTCTGTGGATGGATGTGGTGATGACTGCATAATGTTATAATGTGCTTCATGCCATTGAATGAACAACAATACGCTGCTTAAAATGGATAAGCACTTTTATGTTCCTGTGGGAAATATATATACCCCCTAAAAGTGCTCAGCCCTTAGCCTTTAAAAGCTCTACTTGCTGCAAATATTGCCTAATACAGTATCTCAAAATGATAATTATCTGTGATACAGTCAACAAATTTATGCTATATGCTGTTAATAATTCTTTATATTAACTTGTGTTCAAAAAAGCTAAAGGAAGGTTTTTGAATTGATAATGCTAAAAAGTCATATTGACTTTTAAAAACAAAAATATTTTTTGAATAATATTTTTATGCAGAACCTCCCCTCCCCTGAAGGGTTCCCCCAAATTACATTGAATGTGCAATATTATCATAGGTAAGTGAGGTTCTAGGGCTTTAAATAAGTCAATGGTAGAATGGATGGAGAGGACAGAGGTGTGTATAGCAGATGTTGTCCAAAGTAGAATGGTTGTGGAAAGCCAGGAAGAGAGGCCCAGGAGTCCAGGGCGGTTCTTGGCGTTAGGCTAGGGTGCCAGGGTGGATGGTGGCATTGTTCATGGAAGAAGGAGCAGACGTGTGGGGAAGGGGCTTTATGTGTCCAGATGGGAACTGAGCATTCAGCAGCTGGTCTGACGCTCAGACATGGTGCTCAGGGACCTCATAGTGTAGGAAACAATTTGAGATCATCTGGGCATGGATGGCGGTAGAAGTTCTGGGTTACCGCAGAGATCACCCTGAGAGAAGTGTGAAGGGAGGAACGACCTTGACCAAGGATATAACTGAGGAAAGCTAACATTTCCAGGGTAGTGGAGCCTGAGCTGGCAAGACTCACTGGGATGGTATAATTTCAGAGCCTCAGAATTCCTCTGTGTCCCCAATCCCGTTCCTCTCCCCACCTCCACCCCGCCCCCATCTCCTCCAGGACTTTGCCATGCCTGGAATTCTTCAACACAGAAAGAATACGGCTATAAGGCTTAGCTGTCCCAATCAGAGGCCAAGGGATTATGGGAGAGAGGTGACATAAGGACTGAAATCATGCAAAGGTGCAAATGACTGATGCCAGTTGGTTTCCTGCAAGCAGGTTCCTGTGGGAGAACAAGGTACATGAGATGTCTCAAAGGGGAGGACAGATGAGGGGGCACTGGGCAGGGAAGAAGGGTACAGAAAAGAGAGGCTGGGGGCACAAGTGGCTCTCTGGTTAAGTAATTTTCCACATCATCTTGTTTTCACTCTGGGGGAAATCCCCAGCCTTAGCCCTGCCCTGGTTTGGGTGGCAAAATTCCTAAGAAATAAGTGAGAAGGCATCTATAGGCTTCTCTCTTTTGTGAGCTTAACAAAGGTTCTAATTGAATAGGAATTCCACTGCCACCTGCATTATTGCCAGACCTCTGACCTGGTTGCTAAGCTGTTTTGGAGAAGGACCATAGCCACTTAGATGGTACGAAGGACCATTCATCCCACACTCCTCATCTCCTCACAGTTCAGATGGAAACAATTTCATGCTGTAACAGACATCGGTAATTGTGGCAGTGCTGGTTCCCCTCAACATTCACCTTCAGTTGACGAAATGATGCTTCCTCAAACTAGTATTTCTCCTGTAAAGAGATCTGGCATAACTTTTGTGCCTCAGTTTTCTCTTCTATAAAATGAAAATAATAATAGTGCTTACCTCATGAGATTGTTATGAAGATTAAATGAGTGAATATGGAGAGTTTAGAACAGTGCATGCCATTTAATACAAGCTATAAAGTGTTAGTGGTTCTAAGACATTGCTTATAGGGCTATAAATCGTCAGGTCTCTTCTGGACAACAGAGTAACAGACATCTCAAGTGCCTAAACAAATAGCTCTCAGACCCCATATCCCACTTCTAGAAATCCCAGAAAGTTATAACTTGGAAAACTCATACACCAATATATCACAGGATTATTATAATAAAAGTTAGAAATATGAGTGTTGAACAAGATCAAATAAATGATGGCATCCTCTGCTTGACCGACTGACTCCTTTACGGCTGCTAAAAGACTTTAGCAATAGAACTCTTTAAAAATCTATGAACCTGTGTGCATGGGACATTACACAATGCTAGATACTCCATGTAAAAAATAGAGTGCACTCAATGTAGTGCGTGAGCTTTTGGTTTTCCTTTTTCTTTCAAAACTAAAGAGGAGGAGATCTTGCAACAGATGCTACAGACAGCCAAATAAAACCAAAAATGGAGACAGAAGACAATAGGGGTTTTTTGGTTTTTTTTTTAACATTTTTTCAGGAAGGCGTGGCTTTAATGATTGACAAGTAGGTGTCACTTAGTTCTTTCTTGGAATTGGTTGCCATTAACTTTTGTTCTTGAAGAAAGTTTGCTCAGGAAAAGATACTCCTGTTAGGGGTAAGCAACCAATGGCTCTCTGCCCAATGCTGTGGTGCCATGGGAATTTTTTTTGGCAACACTCCCTTGTGTTCTCAGGCTGAAGGCAGCCTCCATAATTGGTTGCTAGGAATGTATTCAGCCTTGACCAGCTGAAATCAAGAGCAAAGGTGGTCTCATACAATCTCTACTTTTACTTACAAATCTTAGGGGGAAAAGGACTACTATTCACCCCAAAATGGTGAAGGCAGGCTAACTGGAACAGAAAACTATGTGTTTGAAAGTCTTAGTTGTTTTATTCAAGATGTGTTAATGCGTGGTTATTCTATTTATTGGAGAAAAGCTGATCGTTTCTATTATAGTCCAAGTATCTAAAAAAAAGGGGGAAAAATCCCATCGTGTTAAAACTAGAGTGTCAAACAAGACCTTGACACAACTTTCCTGCTTAGTAAACAGCAGAACAACCTGATAAAACACAATAAACTGTGACCAGAGCCACTAACATCACTAATGTCCTAGAAAGAATGTGATTAAAAACCACCTTCTTGGGCTAAATTTTCATGTGAGAGAAATTTTTAAATGTACACAAACCCAGACTTATTACTTGATGGAAAAGACTTGAATTTAAACAAATGAAATTCATGAATTCAACAGTCTACAAAATAGTTTTATAACTATATATATAGATAAATCAGTTTTATTGTCTAGTCTTAGACTCCTCAAAAATATCTTAACATTTCCCTACGAAGAGGTATTTAGATTTTGTTTTCTTTTCCTCTCATCTAAAACATCCCAGAAGAGATGCTGTGAAGTCACATACATTTTCTGGCTACACTTAAGGTCTCAAGTGGTGAGCCTGATTCCCTGTCTTACCAGCTAAGGACCCTCATCAAAGATGCTTTGGGAACCTGTGAGGTGGAAAAGAGATGCCCTTTCTTTGAAGGTATGGATGGGTCTCTTAGCTGCTGCTTAGAAGATTAGGCATGATTCAACCAAGATCAAGTAAACTAGGAAAAGTCTCCCTGTGCTGGTCCATGTCATTTCTTGTGGATAGCAGGCTCCTTCTCATTCTTCATCATGGAAAAGTTATACTTGTCCTCCAGTCCATGGAAGGATTTGGCTATTAATTCATCCATTTATGTTACATTTTATTGCACTTCCACTATGGGTTAGGCATTGTCCTGGGTACTGAGGATTCAATGGTGAACTTAGAAAACTAATCCTTTTCCTGTGTACTTTACAGTCTAACCAGGAGACAAAGAAGAAAACTACAGAGCAGATTAGTTGATAGTTAATATATACTAGAGAGAAAAATCAGGGAAAGGGGATGGAAGAGAGTGGTTATTATAGTCTTTAAGAGGTAGTGAGGGAAGGCCTTGTTGAGAAGATAAGGGAGAGAGCCATACAGGCAGCCATCAGGGAAAGAGGCTTCCAGATACTGTTGAGGCCCTGAGGCAGGATTGTGCCTGATGCACAAGGAATAGCATGGAGGCCAGCAAGAGGGGGAAAGGCAGAGAATGAGCCTTTGGAATAGCCTAGAAGATAGTATGGCAGAAGGGACCAAACAATGAGACTCAGCAGAACAGTCTATTTCTTCTCTTTTTAGATGTGAATGAATGTGAAATTGGCCTGCGGCTTTGTGGTGATGGGGCAGAACGTGTCAACAGAGTCGGCTCTTACTCATGTCACTGCCAACAGGAGTATGAAGACTGTGTCCCCGTGCAGCGTGGCATGCTGTGAGTGTGGGCTCCTCACACAGGTATTGGCTGCACAGATGCTCTCCTGCTTGGTATGCTTATGAGTCTCTGGGATCTCCTATGATACCCGAATGCCCTCAGGTCAGGACTGAGCTCTCATTCTGATGTCTCTGGCTGCAAATACCAAAGAAAACATTCTCTTACAGATACAAAGTCCAGGAACCATTCTAGAATTTAGAATGTGATATAAAACCATTTACCATGAGAATCTTCATTGTGCTGATTTTTCTTTTGCAAACTTTAGCTTTGGAGTACTTCCACGAGGATGCTATTCCTGATTCTGATCAAAGTAGATGTGCATAGGAATTAACTTGAACATCCGGTGGTTTCCCTAAGCCTCCATTTGTTGTGTCCTTACTTTTAGAAATTTTTGTACCAAAGACGACAGGGCAGGAACTTGCACTGGGAAATTGAGTGAGCTCCTTCTGATGTCCAGGTAGGGCAACCGGTAATGAATTGGCCAATGTCCTTCACCTTTTTAATGAGTTACTGCTCATGATGGTAATTTATTCAGTACGGCTACCTGGGAAATAATGTAAAGTGCCTGGTGCTTCCACAGGCAGATCAATGAACACAATTGCTATTTCCGTCTTGCTAACTTGCTGTTTGATCTTGGTCCTTACGTCTCAATATCCCTATGAAACAAAGGGCTTGACTAGATGTCAAAGGGTCTCTCTGGGGCCTCTTTTATAAGGGCGCTAATCCCATTCATGAGGGCTCCACCGTCATGACCTAATCACCTCCCAAAGGCCCCACATCCTAAACCATCATATTGGGGGTTTATTTTTCAACATTTGAATTTGGAAAAGGAACAAACACTCAGTCCGTTGCAAGCGGTGACAAGAGTTAAGATGAAATAAGGTTTGTGAGGCAGCCATCTTGAAGTTTTAGAAATCTGGCATCTGTGGATTTTGCTCTAACGATAGTTTCTAGATGGTATGCAAACTAGTTCTAGTTCCCTGAATCTACAGTAAGTTACATGATGATAGAATACATTCTGGAATACAACTGGCCTTTGTGCTTCCCTGGGTATGTGGTCTCAAACTTAGTTTCTGTCTTTTAAAATATAGACAAAGAATTTCTGATATGCCTGCAATGGGAAACTTTTAGTCATTAACTCATAGGCAATTTAGGTTCTGCATCACCAAGGGATGTTGGGCATTTTCCAAAGTGGATTCTGAATGTGTGCATAGGGTTCTTGAGGGAGCATATGGCAAAAGTTGGTGACAAGGCATTGTGTTACCAGATTCATTTTGTTCTAAGTCTGGCTTTGGCTTTTGATAAAATATTAGCAGTTAGTTCATTTGTTTATTCTCTCAAAAAGGTACCTACTTTGTCCCAGGCAACATGCTATAGACCAGGGGTATAAGGGTATAAATCTCTGAAGGTGCTTTTTAGAGCCCATTAGGTAATGGAACAAGCCTATCATTTGGTTCTCTTTTTAAAAAATGTTCCCTTGTATTTCAGGAGTTGGGTTATCCTTCAACTACCCGGACCTGCTGGTTGGAGTTGCCGTGTTCACCGCAGTCTTGCTCACGTTGGCTATTGGCCTCATGTGGCTTGTAATGAGAACTTACATTAAAAAGGTGAATTCTCGGGGTCAGAACGTGGCATCACCCAAGTCCCTGCCTATAGCACCTGTTTTTGACCTGAAGAATGTTTGCAAAACCCTCCCTTTAACCCCTACCAGCCTAAGCTACATGCCAGGATTCCAGATGGCGCTCAAGGCCAGAAGATTCTTCAGAGCAGGGAACTGCAGGTGTGGGCGGTGTAATCAGAGAGACTCTGAGGATAGATAGCTGCTGTCTCTACAAAGGAGGGTGGGAGAGAGAGATCACCTTGTCCTGGAGGTAAAAAACTCACTGGCGAAGAACTAGCTGGATTCTGATCCTGTTTGTCACCCTGTTCTCTATGATTCCAACTCTTTTGTGGTTCTTACTTTCTCTGGGGAGACAGCCTGTGTGCTTTGGGTCCTGCATCAAGACTTGGACTATAATCCCAGCACAGGGCAGAGGGAGACCTCTGGTGACTCAGACATTTCAGGTGATGAGTGTGGTCCATGGAGGTGCCCAGGGAAGCAGGAAGCACCTGGTACCAACTTATAAAGCTGAATGAGTTAAGTGATGGACAGACCAACAAGTTGGTAACATGGTCTATAAATCTCACTTGACCTCAGCACTTTCCTCCTTTTAGGGGAGAGGAAACACCCCTTAAACGTAGGGGGTGAGAAACTCTTGTTCTTGATTCTTTTTTCTTTATCCTCGGTTCTATTTTATTGGGTTACGAATTTGTGTTTTGAGAGATTCTGTCTTCTGTCCTTATTTTGTTTTGGTTACAGTATATACCAAGCGTGATGTTAGAGCCTAACCCTAAATAAAAGAAACCCCTTGGTATATTAAAACAGCAAAACTCTGTGGGTAGACTTCTTTAAGTCTATCACTAATGTTCGACTCTCTATCTTTTAAAAATCAGGCATTTACCATTCCTCTGCTCTTTGCCTACATTTGGCATTTTGCGGAGGAGACATATCGCAGAGCATGCAAGAAGTCTTAATATGGTCCTAGCCCTCACTATGCTTTTTTAATTATATTGTGCTAAATGGTTGAGAGAATGAAGACACAATTAGGGGATAGGTACTTATGTTCTATGAAGGCAATAGTGGGAGAAATTTATTTATTAGATGGAGAAGGAAAACTTAGAGGCAGGCAGGCTGAGCCCTGAGTTTCTAGAAGCAGGAACACTCTGTCCACAGTGCAAACATGGGCCTGGTCTGTAGAAAGAATTCATCTACTTGAAATAAAGCTGCAGGATAAGGAGTGTGTTCGAGCTGGCATCAGATTCTTTGGGGATACAGGGCTCCACAGCAGCTCTGACTGTGCATCAGCAGCTTCCTGCCCTGGCTCCCACTTCCTAACCTTTCTCAAGAGCAGGCTTGTAAGCTGAATGGAACTGGAGAAGAGCTGAGGTGAGGGATGAGGTGCAGAACCCTGCTGAGAAGAGGAAGGGAATACAAAGGGGTCTCAACTGCTCTAGCTGGACTGAACCAGTTGTGAAGACGGAGTAGAGCAGATTCCATACCTGCCTCATGGAACTTGGAGTACCATAGCAGGGTGCTGTTGCATGAATGTGGCTGCACTGAGGCATGTGCTGGCTTCCCCCACGGGGCCCTGGCCAAGGTGGGAGACGAATAGTGTACAATTCTGTTCCCATCGTTCCCCAGAGTGTAAAGGAGGGTGCTGGCATAGCTGGGGTGCCTGGTGGTAGAACAGACACTGCCTACCAGGATGACCCAAAGAAGTGCAAGGTTGTCACCTGACCTTCCATTATACTCTACGTTTTGAAATCTTTTTAAAAAGCCCCTCTTAAACTGCAAATACTCCTAGAAGGTTTGAGGCTTCATCAACCTATACTTGGGCTGTGCCTTCTTTTTTGATAATAGTTTTGTAGTATAACTTACACACCCTAAAATTTATGTGTTTTAACTGAGCTGCACAACCATCACCACAATCAAATTTTAGAACACTGTGATCACCCCAAAAAATCCCTCCTGCCAATTTGTAGCTGTTCCCCATTCCCACTCCCAGTCCTGGGCAACCACTAATCTTTCGGTGTTTATGGGTTTGCCTCTTGACATGACATATAAATGGAATCATACAATATATGGCCTTTTGTGTCTGGCTTCTTTCACTTAGTGTAATGATTTTGAGACCCATCCATGTTGTAGCACCTCAGTAATCCATGCCTTTTTATTGCTGAATAATATTTCATTGTATATATCACATCTTTATTCACCATTGATGAACATTTGAGTTATTTTTAGGTTTCGGTTATTATGAATAATGCAGTTATGAACATCTTTAAAGTGAGCAGCGTAGCATCTCTCTGTTTCCTTTATAATATGGCTTTCTCTTCTGTATTATGGTCTTCCTCTGCCTCGGTCTTATGGGCATACTTTAGAGAGGTTGCAGGTTTGGTTCCAGACCATCAGTAATAAAGTATCGCAATAAAGTGAGTCATAATCTTTTACCTGGTGAATGGTCTTGACTTCCATTTGTAAAAAAATCACACCAGTGAAGAGCAATAAAGCAGAGCACAGTGAAACGGGCATGCCTGTGTAAGGTTGCTGTGATTACATTAAGACTCACCTGAAAATCCCGGATCCTTTCCCCATCTCAGCCACCTTAACTTAATCACATCTGTGAAGTCCCATTTGCCATATAAGGTGATGTTCACAGGTTTCTGGGATTAGGGGCCTGGATATTTTTGGAAGCTGTTATTCAGCAACTATCTGTTAGATGTCGGCTGCTTTGCTGGCTGGTGCCTGGGAGTTGACAGATTCTGAGGAAGACCCTGATAGAGGAAGCCTTTTGGAGGCACAGGTAGGTCCTGGGGAGGATGTCAGAATCATTTTCGCTATAGTTTTTCTTCTTTGCACTTTCTTCTTACTCTTGTCCTAGAATATGTAGAGTTGACAGCATTTGAGAGCTGGGAGGGGCTGAGGCAGCCTGCAAAATACCGGATGGTGGTGAGAGCAGAACTAGAACTCGAGGCCTCTGATACCCAGGTCCTCCCGGTCCCTGCCTTTCCCTAAACCCCTCCAATCCCACCATCCCCATGCAGGGTCCTGGGGCTGTTGACGCACGCAGAGCTCAGCCCTTCCTGGGGCTGCCGGTGACTCCTAGGTCACTGTCATGGTCCCGGCCGCAGCCATGCTGCGTTCTCGCGCGTGGCCAGCAGGGGTCAGCATCCTCCATGCAAAGGATCCCCAGGCTGCTGCTGCCTGCTGAGAGCTGGGGCTCCGCAGATTCCCGCGTTTCTTCAGCCACCTTTAGTTTTGTGCTGCTCGGTCACCGTCTTAGGCACACAGTCCTTTGGGTCTTGGTTGCTTCTCGCCCTAACGCGACTCTCCCTGGCCAGCTTCGGTTCTAACCCCAGAGAAGGCAGAGAACTGACTTCTGGTGTGTCAGCCAGTGGGTGGACTGAAGGAGACCTGGGAGGGAGGGGGCTTCCCCCGCACCTGGCCTGGAGGAAAAGCAGCCTCGCCCTGAAGGTCAGAGGAACGAGGGTGTGTGCCTGGGTGTGGTAGTGCTGGCGAGAAATAAAAGGGCAGAAGAGGCGGAGGCATCACTTTGTGCGCTGATAGCTGGCAGGACATCTAGATTTCAGTGAACTATTCGAATTGGAGTGACTTTCTCACTGAGCATGTCATATTCTTGGCCAACGTTTGATTCACTCACAAGTCCCCATGGTTCCAAGTTCCAAGTCCATGAAGGTGGGGGTGGGGATGGACTGCCTGGTTGTAGAGGGTTGAACTAGCCCGATGGGAAATTCTTAGCCAAGGGGCACTGTAGGGGGTGCTGTAAGCTTTTGCTACTAGGCTCTCAGCCAAGCTTGTGATTAAGATCTTAATCTAATGGACTGCTCTGTCACTTGTTTGTGCCTGACCTCCAGCAGCCTCTGGCTTCATCTCTGCTTTACCACTGAACCCAGAAATGGCTATCTACCGCAAAGGAGCTAAGATCTTCATTTCTGGCGCCAGCATTTTCGCCATGGCTTTTTCCCCTAATCTCAGAGAAGAGAGAAGTTAGAGCCCAGATTTGGTGTCAGAAAAAGACCTGATTGTTAGATCTGGCTTTGCCACTTACTAGCTATGAGGGAATGGGAAGCCTTCTTGCCCGTTAAATAGGGTTGCTAACATAACTTATTACATAGGGCTTTTGCAAGGAATTACTCAGTAACTGTAAAATGCTAAGGTTAGAACTCAAGGCCTTCAAACCCATCTCTTGGTCTGGGCATCCCAGGAGGGCATCAAGGCCAGCTGATGGGTGAGGCCCTTCCTGTGTGTGGAAGCCTGGTGGACCCTGCAGGACAGGAAATACAGCCTGGCCAAGCTAACAGAGCAGCATGCAGCAGTGTGTGCCCTCGTGGGGCGAGACCCTCATGTTTCCATTTGGTGCAGTTCAGAGATCATTCCCGGTAGTTTATTCCACCTATGAAGGGGCAACCTCAGTTACTATAGGAACCAGTTCATGTGGGTTCAATCTCAGATCAAGATTCAACAGCTGTGTGGCCTTGGTCAAGTTACTTCTCCTCTGTGAAGGCTGGTTTTCTCATCTGCCAAATGTGTATAAGATGATCTACTGTCTTAATATACGGTGATGATCAAGAGGTGATATGTGTGATGCTGCTGAACCAGGCAAACAGCCCTCAGCAACCTGGCACTGATGATCCAGATGATGAACACTAAGGCCAAAAGATGCTTACGGTAGAAAACACAAGATAAGTCGGTCTTTTGGAGAGGCTCTTGCAACTGCTAGTCAATATGTCCATATCTGTAGGAAACCCTGCGCCAGGACAGTGCTTTAGGGTTCCTGAATATTCATGAGCGTGACAGCTGGCCCAGAGTCCCTCTCAGAGGCATCTTTAGATACTCTGCCAATATAAAATCCTACAGACAGTTTGAGGAGAAACTAAATTCTAGTTTTGAAGTAAACTTAGTCTCAGTATTTAAAGATGATCCATAATCTTTTATAAATAAAGCTGCGAGAACATTTGTGTACAACTTTGTCCCACTTCTCTTCTCTTGGCTGAATATCTAGAAGTGTAATTTTGGGGTCATGTGGTTTTCCTGCTTGTAGAATTTCTGATTGAAAATTGTGAGATAGTTGGAGAATTGCCTCCCTCGTGGGAGAGATTTCAATCAGATGTGACAGTAGGGAGAATGCCACAGGTATTCTTGAGAATCAGTGGGTTGTTTTGGTGAATAACAGGCAGCACGTCTCTGTGTGAGGGTGTTTGCCTTCCACACAGACTCCAAGAAGCTAGGGCACACTAACTTTTCAGGGTGTTTGCTGCAGCTACGGAGAGGCCGTGCCTTGGCATGACCCCTCAGTGGCCTCTCGCTGTTTGTCACTGAAATCTGTATCAATTTGGGCTTAAGGGACTATTTCTTTGGAACTTCTTTACTGTCTACATTGTTCAAGGCAAAGTCATTTAGAATTAAGAGGCCTCCTGCATCAGGCTGGCCTTGGGTCGTGGACACATGGTGTTCGTGCAGCTCCCATGTTTCTGCTCCTGGACCAGTTTTCTTGACCAAGTCACTGCATAGAACATCAACATTCTGATTTAGTTCATTTTCCAGCCTGTCACAACAAGAGACTTCGATAAGGAATCAAACCAGGGCTAACACTTTTCATTTCCATGAACATTGCCAATACTGCCTTATGAACTAACTTAAGTTACAAAACAAATTGTACTACTTAATTGAATTTTCACATGGTCTGCATAACCTCATAACCAGAGGGGAAAAATAAACATTTGCAATCACCCTAAATGTCATTGTAACATAAAAATATCATCTCGCTATTAACATTTGTGAGTCCTACATTTTTCTCAGGTCCTGATGAAATGGTTTTCCTTAAATAAGCAAAGTAATGAGGACAAATCATAAAACCAAAATACTAAATACTAAAAATAGGAGGGAATGGAGCTCATGTCTCATTTAGTTACAGGAGTAAGGGCATAGCACCTCTGTTTTCTATATTAGAATGCAGACTTACATATTATTTAGCCAGGCCAAGGTACTGTTTGTTCTGGTCTCAGAAAAAGCATCTATAAGTCCTGCTGTGATCTTATGTAACCTTTACAACAACCTATGGGTAGAAGTGATTGTTGTACACATCTTTTTGTGACAAAATCGAGGCTCCATGAAGTAGACTAGTTGTCTTTCCTTTCTGGGCTGTGATTTAGTAGTTGAGGTGAGCCAATAATAGGGGTCAAAGGCCTACTGGAGTGTGATTGTAGGTTTTTGTTTCAATTATTGAGCTTCTAGGTATCTTTCTGCCACAGTTTTCCTGCATTTTTGTCATAAGTGTCATTGGTGACTCTTATCCACAGACCCTTCACCCCTCCTTTTTAAATTAAAGATTTCACCTTTACATCCCCTCTCCCGGAGGCCATTATCAGGCCTGGGCATCCTGTCTGAGTAGTGGACCACATGTGCATCTTTCGTTTTCATCCACTTTCCTGAGAAGAATTTGCTTAGAGCCTACCGAAGAACAAGCACCGTTGTCCTGAAGGTTGTGGGTTTTTTTTTTTTTCAGTCATTATTTCCATTAATAGTGTATTCTCTGTGGTGAAGTCCTTTCTGCGTGGGCTGCAAATGCCCTGTCTTCAGCTCCTTTGTCTCTAGGCACTGCTATTAACTTGAGAGAGATGTACCCAAACCTTCCTCACCACCAGGGGCCACCTCAGACCCAAATATGAAATAGGTCTTGCTCTTCCACCAGCATTCCTACATCAAGGCTCCTAATTGTCTGGTGTGTGTGTGTGTGTGTGTGTGTGCGCGCGCGCGCGCGCGTATTGGGAGGGGGATAAATATTAGTCCATAGAGTCAACAGGAACCCCCTTATTTTTAAGTCATGTTTCCTTCATAATTATGAGCTGTATATATGATTCTTATGGGCTTGTGTGTCTCTTTCTGGGAGAAATATTTTCTTGTTTACCAAAATAATGGTTCTATCATTTTTCATTTTATAAGGTAAAATATCATTTACTCAGTTTAAAGCTTTGAAAAAAAATAAATGCTAAGTATTGTTAGTTGCCATTCCTACTTTATACAGTTCATTTTTGGGCTCTTTTTAGGTATCTAAATTAGTATTATTGCTGGGAAATGTTGTAGCATGTTATCTGCAAAGTGATTATTTTAATGAACTCTGGCAATCTATAACATTAGATTGATGATTATTCTAAAATAATAACAAACTATACAATAATTTCTTCATCTTTTGAGACAGAAGACTAACCCTTGCCTCATCCAATTCTATTTTCAATTTGATGAACACCTGCTATATGGCAGGCTCCCAAGTGAAAAAAAAATGGGACAGTCCCAACTTCTAACTGGTATAGGAGATGGACATCAAAATGGCTAATAAAGTTGTAGAAGAAAATGCAGGTAATTATAGCTAGGGAGATGGGGGGAAGGAGCCATTGAAGAATGGACATTTCGATGGCCCATACACAGTGGGACAAGTTGAGCTTCAGAGCTATAAATTGGTGAGTATGTGATTTCCCACAGAGGAACAGGGTCATGAGGTCTCTGGCCAGCTCCTGAGACTCCTATAAGTTTTCTTCAACTTGTTGATCTGAAATTTAGGACAACACAAAGTGCATCCAGGGCTTAGGCCCTGAACTCTGCTCTTTGGTGTACAAATATGTTCAGATGAACTTTGGCCTGGTTGAGATTTGAAGCAACCAGGCCAGGAAAGGGGAGGTGGAGGTAAGCGTGACCTCAGAGGCCTGAACAGACAGCATGGTTTGCCCTCATCTGGAGGATCTGCTCCTCCAGTTTAGCTCTCCCAAGCTTGACTGCCAGTGTGGGTTCCCTGTAGGCAGGTGTCCTGCTTGGCCACCTGACTCTTCTGCTGGCCCACTCCATGCCAACAGGCAGGGCATTTCATCTATAAAATGATGGACCAGATAAAATAGTTTCTCCTCCTCCCTCTGACTTTTCTGTGCAACTTTCTCCCATCCCCTCCCATCAGTTAATCCCTGGCTTATGCTGGTATCTGCTCTCCTGAGTCCCCTGCCCCTCAGAGGAGACCCTCTCCACTATTGTCCCCTTGTTGACAGACTTGGATATGTCAGTGGCCATAATATCTTTTGGGGAAAAGGAAGGAGGCTGGACATTCTCTTGGTTCCACTTCCTCCACTTGACAGGAATGACCTCCTCGGTTTGCCCAGGACCAGTCCATAGCACTTACGAACACCAGACCCTGCCCTGAGCTGTCAGCGGGGATGGGATAGGGGATAGTTACTGCCCTCCCGAAACCAACAGTGTGTCTGGGGGAGGGGACCACACATGGATGATCAAGTGAGGGACAAGAGGTGTCACAGAACAGCACGTGGCTCATTCCCCAGGGAGGAGAATAAAGAGCTTAGTGTAGGAAGCTTGAGTTCTGACTCCCCACATAGTAACATTAAGACCTCGGGCAAGTGACATTACAGGTCTGGGTGCAGTGTCCTCATCTACAAAGTAGGGAAAACATGGACCTTCATGAAATACAAAGTCCTTAGCTCACACCACAGTAATAACTGCTGAGGTCTGGACTTGGTGGGCAGAAGTTAGAGGAGAAACAGGATACTTGTATAGACTCAGAGTATCTCCCCCAAGGGATGTACCAATTATGAAGAGAAAAGGAGTAACTTGATTATGGAGAAACCTGGCAGACACCACATTAATCAAGTGATCAAGGGTAATATGACAAATTTATAATAGTTGGACAAATCTACATCATGTACTCTCTGGTTTGATGCACTGAAGAAGACGTATCACTTCTGTGGTTTTCTTGCCAAAAGTGCATAATCTCATTCTAATCATAAAAAAAGAATATCAGACAAATCTAGATTGAGAGACTTTCTACAAAATAACTAATCAACACTATCAAAAGGGTCAAAGTCTTGAGAGACAAAACTAAGGAACCATTTGCAGATTGGAAGAGAACAAAGACATAACTAAATGAAATTGGGATCCTTGACCAGAAAAAAAAAATCATCATGTATTATGGTTGTGTAATGCTAATATTAGGGGAAGCTGGATGAGGGGTACATAAGAGCTCTCTACTATCTTAGCAACTTTTCTATAATTCTGAAGTTGTTATTTTCTTAAAAGTGATTTGAGATTTGTGAGGAGCCAGTGAGATGGTGTATGTAAGGTGCTTGTTTAGCGCTGCTAACATAGTAAGTGCTCAAGAAGGTTTAACCTCTAATTTTATTTGGTTTGACAAATTCTAAGGATGACAGGTAGAGAAAAGGGCAATCCATTCTTTGAAACAGGAAAATTAGCCTGAGCAGAGACCTAAAGGTACAAGGTATGTTGAGAAACAAGCTGACCAGAGAGACCAAAAGAGAAGGCTTAAAAAAAAAATTTTTTTTTTAATAGGGAAGTAACAAAATGAGACAGGAAAGGCCTCAAATGCCAGACTGCAAAACCAACTTAAGCTACAGAAAGGCAGTCGGAAGTATCTGTGTGAATAAGTGGCACCTTAACCTATGAAGTGCCTGCATTACAGAAAACCTCAAGGAGGAGACCCCACTGACTGCCCATCTTCCACTGCAGAGCTGATCAGTCATTTATAAAGGACAAAAGATTAGAGAGGGAAGGAAAGAAGGAGAAAGAGAGAACTCAAGAACCCGAGAATTTTGCTAGGAATTTGGAATGTGAAGATCTGCACCGGTTGGTAGCATAAGATCACGGAGGAGGCGGGTGGAGGCAGTGAAAGCAGGTGGAACATCTGAGGGGCCCCAGGAAGCTGAGCATCCTGAGTGGAAATCCAAACTGAGCCTGTTTGCTGCTTCCTGGTTTCAGATGCTTAAATGCAACAGGGAAAAAAAGGGTGCTGGGAAGCGGTCCAGGAACATTCAGTGTCTGCTGGGAAGTCAAACCAAATGCAACAGGAATGTGACTTGCTGTTTTCAGAGAGATGGGAGGCCTGATTGCTTGGCCACATGAGGAGACTGAAAATGAGACTAAAATTCAAGCTCACTATATAGGCGAGAGGGGTTAGTTCTATCTGGAGCTTCCTGATGTACCTGGAGGTACCGTCCCCCACCCTCCCTGAGCTGGTACACGTGGCCCTGGAGGCCTTAGGGAGTACCATTCAGGGCAGAGTGAGCTATTCAGAGCAGAGGTCCTCAACCTTTTTGGCATCAGGGACTGGTGCTGCTCTGAGAATCTAGTGCCTAATGATCTGAGGTGGAGCTGAGGTGGTGATGCTAGTGCTGGGGAGCGGCTGCAAATACAGATGAAGTTTCACTCGCTAGCCTGCCTCTCACCTTCTGCTGTGTGGTCTGGTTCCTGACAGGCCACTGATGGTACTGGTCCATGGCCTAGGGTTTGGGGACCCCTGATCAAGAGGGCCCAGGGCTAAGGCCTGGCAGGGGCTCTCTGCTCTAAGTGCAACTGAGGGGCTTTGCCTCAGCCCTTCCCTTCATCTCCCCCCTGAGAGGAAGGGCTCCAGTAGAGAGAGGGCAAAGCAAAGGTGGGACTGAATGTGACTTACTATATTTGATCAAAGGTGTGGGTGGCTCAGTGGTTCAGCCACATGTTGGGACCATGGAGTGTCTACCCTGGCTGCACATCAGAATCACCTGGGACTCCTTTTTAAAAACCCCAATGCCAGGGCCTCAGCCCCTAGACAATCCAATTTAATAGATGCAGGTAAGAACCAGGAACACATAGTTTTAGGGCATCGATTTTGTTTTTTAACTTTTTATTCTGAAAAACAGAGTGAAAGGAATACTATCTCCCCTCCCATTTACCCATTATCTTGCTTAAGCAAAACTCTCGGTCAGTCTTGCGGCAGCACTTCCTCCACTGACTCCTCCTGCACCTGGATTACTTTGACATCATCAACTCATGATTGGGATGTCCGCAGGTGGTTCCCATGTGCAGACAAGGTTGAGACCTGTAGATCCTCCCAAGACTTTCATAGTACAGATAAGCAAACTGTGGCCCAGAGAGGAGAAAGGACTTGCAAAAACCCCACAAAAGGTCCTTTCCTACTTTGACATTCTGTGAACACTTGAACTTGGAAGCACCACAGAGACTTCCAAGACACCTCTGGGAAGCCTCCCCTGGTGCCAAGGCAAGGCCTCCCTGGGGCAGAGTGGGTTTCTGCCCCAGATGCCAACGAAAGGTTTAATTTCTTCTGGGTCGTGGCAGAGCTCTATCCCACTTCATTCTGCTAAGCCGCATTGCAAGACTGTCCACTAATGGCCTTGTTTAAACCATCTCAAGCTCTCTGGCCCTTTGGTTGAAATTCAATGGATCTGTTTTCTGGCTGAAGAACTAGGTGGGGCTGTGATGACTCAGGGCTGGGAGAGCCTGGAGTTGCTGGCCCACTGGGGCTCCTCCAAGCTCCAGGGGCATGGAGGCCAGATGTTCCGAGTTTCTCACTCTTTGAGTGTCAGGTGGCAGGACCTCAGGCGGTGGCTGAGCTTCCTTCCCCACAGGGACCTGTGAACAGCAACAGGTGTATTGCCTGCCTGTTGCTGGGCTTTCACGTGCCACGTCTGTCTTCTTTCTTTTCTAATCAGAGAGCAGATTCTAATTATGAAACCAGCTGTTTGTTGACTCAGGATCTCTTTCAGGGCAAGCGAATCCTCAGTGCCCTCATCCTGGTAGTCAGCTGAGTCTTACTCAGAAGGCTTAGGGGCCCTAGTGGTAATAGCAGCCCAGAGCTGAGAGAGCCTGGGCTGTGGTGGCTGTGGTCAGTGCAGGGGCTGGAGTTGTTTCCTTTCCTGCTTTTCTGAAAGTTTCCTGCCATTTCATCCTTGGCCAGGGTGGGCCCTAGTCCTGGAATTTTTCCCTGTGATCCTGCAGAGAGAGCCAGCGCCAGCTCCTCTCTGCTCTTAAAGAGGCTGTTGTTTGGGCCAGGGCCCTGTGTGGGATAAAGAGGGGAGGGGTATGTTAGCATACCCTGCCAGGTTTACAAGGAGGCGAACCGCCCCCCTCCACACACACCCCCGCCCCCGCCCCGCCCCAAATGAAAGGATAAGGGACTCTATATCTTCATTTGACATTTGGCCTGAAGTCCCAGGGATGGTCATATTTGTCACTTTAAAAAAATCAATACCTTCCAGTTGAACTACAACAGGGGTCCTCACTGAGGCTGTTCTTGTGTCTGTGACCTCCATGTTTAATTTTTAGATTGCCGTATAGAACCAGTTTGTATGTGGGTACATGTGAATATTAGGGGAAGAGGGTTGTCAGAGTGGAGACTGAGTGTTCATCACAGACACGCCTCTGAAACATGGGAAAAGTGGAGAATAAGATTCCTCACTGTGAGTCCATTATGGTCCAGCTGGTAAGGCAGAACAGGCGCATACACATAGGAGAAGCCCAAAGGTGCTTATGTTTCTTGTGCCAACAAGCTCGACCTAGTGGGGTGGTGTTCACTGAGTTTTGCTGTTAGGCAACTGAGTAAAGGAGAAAAAAGAAGTAGGAGTGGACTTGCTAGAGGCAGTGAGGAGAGTCTGACAGAGCCACGTGCTGACCTTGGAATGGAATGGGAAGATAACCTAAGAGACTCGCACCCCATCTCTGGGGTCAGCTCAGTTCTGTCACGTCAGGCCAAGCCATGGCAGGCAGCTATCTCTTGTACATTCTGTCAGGCCATGCTCAGAGGGCCAAGCCGGACAACTTTATTATTCCATAAAACGTGTAAAATGTACTTTGTTATTTCAGGCATACATTTAATTTTTATTTTGCATAAATTTATATGCTTTACTGGCAACTCTTTATTATATAAGAATGCACTTCCCTAAATTGGCTAGTGGCATATTCTAGCCTCAGGTTAGGCCCAGCAGAAGTGGTTAGGTTTGTAGAGACCTCTAAGCAATTCCCTCAGAATAGGCCAAGGGTGTGGTGAGGAAGGCTGGGAGGTCACCTGACCCTGTCACACATGTGATCTGGGGGAAGGGCAAACTTTGCTATTGGGACAGAGCTCTGCCAAGGACATTTATCTTCATTTTTAAACTGCATGGGATAATTTATCTTCTTGTTAAGATTACTTTTAGTTAGTTCTTTCTTTCCTTTTCGCTTTTCTTTTTTTTTAATTAAAAATCCAGAGATTGAATTGCCCTGAAAAATGGAAACATTTGACCGTGTTGCCAAATTAGGATTTCTTCTCACTTTCAGAGCTCTTTCTAAGGAATTTTATTTCAAGAAAACAAAAATTAAAATAAAGCTGATAATTACTCAGTCTGCCTGTGGCTAGGTGATGAGGGGCAAATAGCATTTGGAGAATATCCAGGTGTTTGGCTGAGTATAGTTGGTGAGGTCAGGGAGACAGACGACTGGCACGTTCCTAGCTCCTGAGAGCAGAGAAGTTCACAAGGAGGTGCAGGTGGCTTTTCTGTTGGCTGAAGCTTTGTGGTCTTTGGGAAGAGGCAGTGTCTGGTGCCCTAGAAGCAGGCTGTCTCCTGGCGGTCAGCCACCTGGGTCCTGCTGACTGGCTGTGAGTTTGTCTCAAGTTGTCAGATCTCTCCCGCTTCCCTGCCCTTGAGAAAGTCTTTCCCTGCCCTCCTCTAGGACTTCCACCTTTGTATCCTGACGTCCCCCTGGCCCTGAACATACTCTTCCAGGCTGTGTCTTCCCATTTCCCTGTCCTCTAAAGCAAGGTCACCTCTGAGGCCAGCCAGCTGCTCCTTTTTCCTGGTCTTTGAGCTTTAGGACGATACTTCATCAGTTGGTTTGTTTCCCTTTGGCAGAAGTAGGTCTGTATTAGTCAGCTCCCACCACCAGCCTGACCACGTGTGTGTGTGTGTGTGTGTGTGTGTGTGTGTATGTGTGTGTAGGGTGCACCTTTTCTCTCTCCATTCTGAGCACTTCTCTCCCTGTTCCTCCTTCCCCAGGATTTAATTCCAAAGCCTCTCTCTCAACTCACCAGATTCTGGGGCCAGCTCTGGAGAGAGAGTTAAATGGACATTTAAAATGCCGCAAAGACAACAAATCATGTATAAGTTTCTGACCCAAAACCTGAAATCTAAATGTTCTCATGCAGAGTCCTTACTTCCTACTTCCTAAGTTCCCCTGCCTGGTATGGCTGCCTTTAGAGGGACAAACATCCACAGGCAGACTTTGGCCCATGGCCTGTGGCATTTCGTGTGAGGATGTGTCCATGCGTGCACATTTTCATGGACATAGCAGCTTTTGGCTGGTTGACAACCAGTTCTAACCTTCTTGGCCAGAGGTCCAGGCACTCAGGGTCCTCGGTGACTTCACCGTGGCCAGCCCATGGTTGGGAGCTGGGACTACCTTGAGCTTCCTACACGGTTCCACTGGCCTCTCCATCACATGTTTTCTCCTGGCAAGACCACAGCCCCTTACAAAGAGATGCCTGAGAAGTTTCCTCAGGAGGAAAGTTGAGCTTTCTTTATTATTTCTCGTTTCCCACAAATAGCTCATCAGAAAAAAGAGATCAGGGTAACTTGATTTTCTCTCAGGAAGAAGACCTCAACCAAGACCCCTGTTTGAATAAACCTGTCCCATCCTAAGGGCTCCTCATCTGGGCCAGTCCTGAAGATAGTGCCTTTGGAGCAAGCAAAGGCTGTTTGCAAATAGCATGAAGCACATCCCCTTCTGGAGGCTGAAAGCTGCTGCTTCTCAAAAGGAAGTTACACTATGGGAATGTGAGTGTGAGCATGGAGTAATGGAGGAGAAACTCAGCCTTTCAGGATTCAGGGTCTGTACTGTGGAGTCCCAGGGAAAACAGGCCCCTGACCTTAGACTGGCCCAAGAGCAATCAACAAGTTGTCAGTTTTTACTGGGCACTTAAGGTGTGCAAAGGCATTGACTAGCAAGCTGTGGCTAGAGAAGCTAAAGTCTATCCAGCTCCTGGGAGGCTTAGAGACCAGTTGGGGAAATAGGACCAACACAGAGAGCAGTCGGAAGACTTCAGGGCTTCCAACTGACTCAGTGACCTTGGACAATGTTCTTAACCTATCATTGACTATTAATTCATCTGTAAGTAGGGGATAATATTATTGAAAGCCAAGCCTAGACCCACCAGATGATGTTCAAAGGAGTTCAAAAAAGGGCAGGTGCAGTGGTCAGAGAAGGCTTCCTAAATTGGGAGCTCCTCGCAGGTAGGGCCTGTGAGTTTCATCTTCATATCCCCATCTCTAGTCTATTCCCTGAAATTCAGCAGGTACTCAATTAATGCATTCTGAAGAGAGGGAGGAGCTAGGGTTGAGGTTGAAAGATAGTAGGATTGTCAGTCACTTAGGAGAAGGAAGAGCTTTTCAGGCAAGGAACAGGCTGAGCCTGGCCACCAAAGCAAGTATATGGCATGCATAGTGGGCCGCAGCTGGTCTGCCTTGCTGTTTGCTGACAATTTCTGCACAGCAAAGAATTTAACGTCTGGACTCTTCTCCAAGGGCTGCTGACTACAGTAAGTCTATGGTGTTTCAGTCCATCTGGCAGAGGAAATCTTGGCCCGATTAACATACCTTTATCTATGCTGGTGCAGAGTAAGAACTCAGACACAGAGTGGAGGACTCTGGCTAGAATAGGGGACCAGCTCATAGCCCCAGGAACGGTAGCATTGAAACAAAACTTGGCAGGGTTTCAGCCTCCGCAGCAGGTAGCTGAGAGTGTGGGTGGGAATACGGATACCTTGTTCAGAGAGGTGGGGGGAAATTTAGAGTTCTTTGTGGATAATAGGATAGGTTAGCTCACTTATTACTCAGTCTTTTCCACGATAACACAGACTTAATGCTAATCTAAAAGCATTTTCCAATAAAGGCTCGAAAATGCCAGAGGGACCCAAGAGCTGCCATAAAATCTCCCTTTCTGGTGAAAGAAGGTTGGCCATGGAGAACTACAGCAGAGCCGTGGGGCTTTCCCTGCAGCCTGGAATTACAGCTCCCTGACCTGTGTCCTTTATTACTACAGGCTCTAGGCTTAGCATGATTCAGTGCACTGCTGAGGAAATAAAACCAAGAGGAAATAAAACCAAGAGAGAGAGGGATGTCTGTTTATTGGCTCTGGCTGGTCTCCCTTGTCCACTTCCCAAATAGTTATTTGGGTTTACGCCAAACATCAGGGAATGGACACGGGCTAGGGCTGGAAGTTCTGCTTGTTGTCACACCACAATTCCAACTTACCAAAATCCAAGGCAAGTGTATTTGCCAACTTGCCTGTTCCAGACCCAGATGTCCAAGATGAAGGAGGTCCCTTTAGTGTTATTTCTGGTCTTGTGGACGTTAGGAAAAAGGTGTGGAATATCTTTGTTTGTTAGGTGTCTCCATTTCCTAATGTGTCACTCAACCAGCGCCTAGAACTATGTTAGGCATAGTTGGGAGATAAAATGTGGAAGACAGAATTGCTTTTCTCAAGAAGACATAGTTTTGGGGGATCAGGACTAATATTCAAAAACAAGTAGAAATAGACTATATAAGTGTGGCAATTAAAGACAACCTTTTTAGAACTTGGCCCCGGCTGGCCTCTTTGGGAGGCACAGTATAGCGCAGAAGAAAACTTAGCAGTGGTTGGGGTTAGAAGTTCCTAGAGAGGCCAGAACTACCTCTAAGAGTAAGAACCCAACCCAGAGATGGGAAAACTTCAGGACATAGGACTCACACGAATCAGGTGGCCTCTTTCTCTCATCCATTAGAAGAATGTTAAATAATAATAGTCAGTGTTTATTATGTTTCAGACACTGTTTTGATTGCTTTAACAAAAACAGGCCACTCAATCCTCCTGATAACCCAGTGAAGTAGGTACCCATTTTATGGATGAGAAAACCAAAGTGTCAGAAGGATCTAGCTACATAGCTAGAACCCAGGTAGCTGACTTCAGAGTCAGGCTCCTGATCATGTGTTCAGCTGCTCCCCATGGGGCTGAGCTAAGGATCCAGCCAAAACCAGTGGAACTGCAACAGAGATGGTAGACAGCCTGTGGCCCTGGGAGTTCTGGAGGGATACCCACAACACAACCAGGGAAGGCGGCCACATCAAAGAACTCACACCCAAAGCCTCATGGCAGCAGGGCCAACATGTTGCCCCACATCTCTAACCTCCCGACTCTAGCTGCTGAGAGTAAGGGAAGCAGCCGAGGATCTCAGCACCCCTGGGCCTTTTTCTGAGTGTCCAACCTAGCCTCTTTCCTACTGATTACACATCATGCTGAGGAGGTAGGCAGACCACAGCCACCCAAGTTTTCACATAGTCTCAGGAATACCAGGACTGAAGTGGATGGACAGAAAGTATATCAGCAAAGGAAATGTTAGCGGAACTATCTGGTTATGTCCACAAGGGATCACAAAGGGATGCTGGGCATATGATACGGCCTCTGCTTGCCACGGGAACTTCCAGAAGAGAGAGAGGGAGGGAAGTCTTCCTGGAGGATTCTTAGGCTTGAGCTGACTGTTGCAGAAGGAGAAGAAGTAAGAGGGGCTTGGTAGGAGACTACCAGACAGGAGATGGGCAGAACCCTGGCAGGTCCTCAAGGCCATGAAGAACTCTGGGTGGCCATGCTGAGGATGGGAGGGGGCTGGTGTGGTGGGATGGGGAGGTCTTCCTTGTCAACTTCTGGAAGGCCTGCCTGTCAGGCTTTGAGGGTCCTCAAAGAGTAGTGAGTAGAGAGCTGTAGTGCTCCCCACAAATCCACAAATCTTCATTTTCCTTCCTCCACGTAAAACTGAAACAAAGAGAGCGAGACAATTCTGACTTTCCTTCTGTAAGAGACAAAACTTGTAAAATAGCTGATTTTTGCAGTCCAGCCCCTTTGACAGGAATTGCGTGCATGGGGATATTTAAATGAGCTCTCTCTCTATGGTGAGAGTAGCTCCCTTTCTTTGCAGTGTTTGCAGCCACAGTGTTCTGTGTCCACAGGCTCGTAAACGCTCTCCCAGATCTCAGCCTACAACCTGCTCTCCCGCCCACTCTGAAGCTGCTTCTCTCTCTGGAACAAATAACACTATGTCTTTCTCCAGGCCATGAAAGCATGGTAACATTCCTACATAAAATATCAGCAGCTAGGGACCTTTGTTGAATTAAACAGGAGGCAGCATATTCAGGAACTAGATAATGAGCACCTACTGTATGGCAGATACTGGGAAATACAAATGTGAGTAAGACACCCCTCCCCTTTTCTTCAAGAGTCTTAGGAGACCAGGGAAACCATAGCAAAAGGCAGCCTACGGTGTCTAGTGGGGTGACTGACTTTCCCAATTTTAGCACCCAAGTCCTGCATCCCACGCCCCAGGTCTCAGTCAAATCGGGACTATTGGTCTCCCTAGCTGAGAGCTATGACTGTTGGAATTCTCTTCCTCCTCATTTTATTTCTCGTCTCCATCCCCACCCCCATAAACAGCCTTTTGAAATAAGCTAGCATTTAACTTAATAATTGATAGTAAAAATAGCAATAATCCTTTACAGCAGTTCTTGAAGGAGGTCAGGATATGCTACCCCAAAATATGCCATTTTGGAATAAGGATTATTATGAGCTGAAGGTAATTGAGAAGCAATAGATGTAGAAGAGTTCTCTGCCCTTCCCTTATCTACGTAAAAGCAGGGCATGAATTTCCTTCCCTTCGTGAAGATGGCATTGAGTTTCCTTTCCAAGATGTACCCCTCTCACACTGCCATCGGAGTTGCCACCAAGATGAGTCTGCATAACCAAATCTTGCTAAAATTACTCTTATCTTCCATTAGTTTTCCCCATATATTTCCTAGTCACTTCCCCATAATTTATTGTCCCTTGAAGTCCAAACCTTCTTTCCTTTTTTAAGGACATATAAGCTACCGAGTCTAACTAATTCTTTGAGTTTCACTTCTTTTATGTAAGCTCTCATGCACATAAAACAATAAATTTGTGTTCCTTTTTTCCTATTAGTCTGTCTTTGACAGCTAAATTTACAGTCCCTCAGTCACCGAACCTATTAGGGTAGAGGAAAAGTTTTCCTCCCTGACATTCTCAACCCTGTCTTGCTAATTAGAATCACTTGAGGAGCTTTTAAAACTGATCAGCACCCAGATCCCTCCCCAAAACGATGAAATCAGGGTGGAGAAATGCTGCCCAGGGTTTAGAATGCCAGGGGGGAAGCAATAGGAAACGGGAATAGTGAATCTTGGTGTGTTTTCTGGAGTGATTTTAGCTTCAGAGCCACATCAGAGTCTCTCATAGATAAAGGGGACAAACTCTGCAGGTCCTAACGCAGATGCTTACTGAAGAAGCCACAAGACTTTCTGTTGCGAGGCACTTGGGCAGGAAGCAGACAACGGCGGGATAGGCATGCCTACACAGTGAGGCTCAATGTGCCTTTTTGGAGAAACAGCTAAGCACAGATACCCTCTTCATTGGGCCCAGGAACCTGAGATGGTCCCTTCTCTCCACTTCCAGGCTTCTGCCTTGCTTCAAGAAGTCCCTCCAGACTGCTACTCCTTGGCTTTCTCTGGTTTTCCCATTTGTCACCTCTGTGAGAGAAATTAACAGTTTTGCCAGACCCCATATAAACAGGAAGGCAAGCTGTTAACAAGAGCCTCCTGCCTTCTGCCAAGCCCAGAGCTCGTGGTTTCCTTCCTCAGAGCCTGTCAATTGTTAAGAGGAGAAAGGAAAAGAATGGGCTCTCTCTGGGCACTGTGTGGGTTCTCTTGTGGCCACTTGAATGCCAGTGTTGGGGCTCGCCGACAGCTGTGTCTGCAGCTGGCTGGTTTTGTCTGATTTTTGAGGGACAGCCAGGGACAGCCACTAATTAAACTGGGAACAAAGCAAGACTACAGTCGTGGCCATGCACATCAATGCTGCTGAGCAGCGGAGAACAATTAATTGCCATGTTGTGGAATGTGTGGATGGGGGCAGGGAGGTAGTTGAAAAATGTAAGAATGTGCAGGAAAATGTCAAGCAAGTGCTTGTGTTCATTAGAAGCTGAGAGAGAGCAAGTGAGCCAGCTCTCCACGTGTCCTCAGGACCCACCACAGTGTGGAGAGTCCTGGTCACTGCCTGCATGCCCCACAGCCTTCCCGGCTGGGGTGGTCTGGCACACTGGTGTGCTGTGCCAAGCAAGATAGAAAGCCCTGTGGCCTTTGAAACATCAGTTTTCTCCATTTACTTGAGTATATGGTACAAAAATGCCCATTTCTCTGTGTGTCATGACAGGAAAAAAGTTTGCTGTGGGCTTCTATCTAGTCGCTATGCAAGCCGGGCTCTACGTGTGTACCCTGGAAGCTTGTAGTTCCGCTTTTATCCGAGGGAAGAGTGGGGAAGGCGTTAGGAGAGGGTAGGAGTCCCTGTTCCACCCCCACCACCAAAGAGATTGTTGCTGGCTCTTTAGCGATACTGAATCAAAAGAACGGCTCCTGAAGAGAGATGGAAAGGGTGCTTGTGTGTGTGCGTGCGCATGTGTGTGATTTAAGCCAGAGAAGCTGAATAAATTCATACCATAAAAGAGATGGAAAAGAAGAGCAAGAATGGCATGCCAGGGGGTCCAGAAGAGCTGCAAGGTAACCACCATTCTTGCTCTTCTGGGGCACAGACAAGGAGAATTTGGAAAGTGTTGTATCTGTGATGTATCTTTATAAATATCAAAGGTTGAAATTCCTTTTTGTAATGCCATTATTGTTTGCTGGACTGTGTGTTGGACTTCTTGCCAAGGCCGAGCCTCATGGGGCCCTGAGATTTATTGTGATTACACAAAAATGTTATTTTTCCTATTGTGGGTTCCCCCCTAGAAAGCTGAGCCTGAGATAAGGGATTGTGTATAAGTATTTTATTGGGGAGGTGATCCCAGGGAGCAGAAGTAAGGAAAGGGAGGGGAGGAAGAAAAGCCAATATAGATATGTTATCGAGGCCATCACTCTGTAAGTGGAGCTTAATCCCACCAAGAACCTTTTGAGAAGTGTGTAAAAAAATCTTTTAGGATTGTCCACCTGGGGATCAGCCAAAAGAGGCATTCATCCAGCAGCTCCCATTGCCCATGGTTTGAGGGTTCTATTGGAGGCATTAACTCCCCCACATGTCAGGGCTCTGCGTATGCGGGTGCTAAGTGTCCACAACGTTACAGAGACCCCAAAATAGAGGAAGATGAAGATGTGGGCCTGCCCTTAAGGTAGAAGCTGTCAGGGTGAGGCCAGCACAAGCTGCAGTTAGAATTAGAGATGAGCTCAAGGGTGAGAGGCGGGAAGCCAGAGGCATGTGACCCACCATCACAGATAACTTGGGCCAGGCCCCTGATTTGACCCAGGACACAACTGATATACAAAGACAGGAAGGGTATATGGAGGAAAGTATTTGCCCCAAAGCTGTGGCGAGGGAAGCTCAAGGCCTTTCTACATTCTTTTATGTGTTATCTCCTGCCTTGAAGGGCCACCTGACCTATAGTCCTGCACACTACCAGAGCAATGCAAGGCACTCATGTTGTGACAGCTTCTGAAACTCCCATCTCATCACCTTCTCTCTTCAGAGCTCCTCTGCCCTACCGCTTGCAGCCTATACCCGCCCCCCCACCCCCGCCCAAAAAAGGCCCCACCAGCTGCCATTAAACCTCCCATTCTTTGCTTGATCTCTACTCACTGTTATAAGGCAAAAATGATTAAATTATCTCACATGGTTTTAACTTGGGTCCACAATAAATGACTGTAGTAGCAAATTTCAGGTGGGCGCGTCCAAGGAAGAGAGATTCGCGGACAGAGTTGGGAGGGAGGGTCAAGAAGCTAATGAGCTTCTCTATCCTGAGGGAGCCCAAAGTGAACTCACTCTTTCCTAAATCCACCTCAGTTCATGTGACGGGATGGGAACGCTTCCTTTCTTAGCCAGTGCTGCCTGTTATGAGTTCTCTACAGCACAGAGAAGGGAGCAACATGTACTGCTTTGTTGCTTCCTGTATAGAGAGTGCAGGAATGAGGAAGTCCAGAGAACACTGTCCTGGGCGGCTGCCACTTGGGAACCAGCCAAGTCTCCATGTGCAGAAAGGCACATGGCAAGGAATTCCTGTGTTGTATATATGTGGGTGTGATGGACACGCTCATCCACTGGTTTCAAGCTTATATGTAACTAGACAGAAAAGGGTTCTGGCTTGATTTAAACAGTTGAATTCCTCCTTGGCCCAAGCACTTTATTGCCTCTTGCATGGGCTTTGCCATTAACCTTGGGCAAGTATGAGCCAATGCCAGATCAATGATAAAGGATGCTGGTCCCATCAATTTTGTTTACTGTGCCTCTGGGGGCAAGTTAGAATGTGGTTGATGCTGTAGCTGTAGTATTTTTCTTTTTTTTTTTTTTTTAAAAAATATCATTTTGAAGATTATTTTAACTGTCAGCTCTAGTTTTATCCTAATCTTTGCTTCCCTTGAAACAATTTCCAAAGTCTTTTTTCCTTTAAGCCCAAAAGGGAGGTTGGTCTGGGTAGCGGCGGTGGTGGGGTGCGGTGGGCGGGTTGGGTGTTTAGAAAAATTCAGGTCTGGTTTCATTAGTCAGGATCCAGTGAGAGAGGCAGAACCACTTAGAGGTGTGTGTGTGTGTGTGTGTGTGTGTATGCACGCGCGCACGCATGCCTGCTTGCCTGTCTGTGTGGTCTGTGTCTGTTTCTATGACGGGAATTTGACCTTATGCAATTATGGGAGCTGGTTAATAAGTCTCTGTCGTTGTGTCTAATGCTCCAATTTGAAGTACCCAGGGAAAATGATTGGAAAGTAAAGGTAGGTGTAAGGTAGCAGAGAATGAGGACAAGCTAGAACACACAAGCATGAGATACAATACAAAAAGGACTGAAACTCATGACAGTATGGGTGTCCTGCAGGAGAAGCTGGCACCCTCCATCACAGAACTAAACACATATCTGGCCCAGGAGATGCAGAAGCTGAAGAAGGTTCCAGGGGAAGGTAGAACTGTTGTAGGCTTGACTGCTGCCCCATACCAACAAGGTGAGCTAGCAGATGACACGTGTGAGCTATAAAATGGCTACTTCTTCACTTCTGCCTTCCAAATCTCACACAAGACTCTCTCTTGCAGTTCGGTCTAACTAGAAACATACTGGAAAGGGAAGTGTAGTTCAGCCTACCCAAGTTGACACATGTCCTAAACAAAATAACAGTAAATTATTGCTTAGCAGAAATATTAGCTACCATCTTTTGAGCAGTGTTCAAGGTGCTTTACATTAATTTACTTCATTAATCTCATAGGGTTATATAATCTTATAAGATTATAGTCCTATGAGAAAAGTATTCTCTTCCCATTTTATAGATGAGGAAATCAAGACCAAGCAGTTGCAATGAGCACATTGTTATGGCCCATACAGCACTCAAGATGCCTCTTTCCTGTGAGGAACTCAATTTGTGCAGTTTGGGTATGGGGTGTCCAGAATACCCTTAGGCAAAGGGATGGACATGTGACTGAGGCCTGACCAATCAGAGCATTCCATCCACTTGTTCACAGTGACTGGTCCATAAATGGACATTGACCTAAACTGGGCCACTCAGAAACTTTCCTGGGACTTTTCTACTAGGGAAGATAGGATCTTTGTCTCTTGGAGGCTTATCAAGTTAAGTCTGAAATTTGGCTTTTGGCAGTCATCTTACATATAGAGCATGCTTCTCTGAGGATAGAGAGAAAGGCATCATTTGGGGGCCTAGATTCAACCATGTCTAAAGTTTGCTGTACCACCCAGGTTGCATGAGTCTATAAATTCCCTATTCACAATAAGCTATTTGGGTTGGGGTTATATTAGTTGCCATCAAAAGAGACTAATAAATTAAACTGGTGACAATCCTAAAATGTAGATTCCTTATATGTGTGGAGCAGACCCTTGGTTTCCCAGGCGACTAAGGGCTCTGTCTCTGCAGCTTCTCAAAGATGGAATTGGCTGCTACAAGGAAACCTGAGCTGAGCTTTTCTATTTACCTTTGGAGACAAAGGAGACTGTGGGTGAAACAAAAGTGGCCTGACTTTGAGGTCAAGATCTAAGGCTATGATTTAGGATGACAGCCACCATATGTACAAGGGACCAAAACAAAACAAAACCCTCAGGGATTCATGAAGCAACCCTTATTTGTGCCTATCATTTAAGTACTCTACTGAACTTGAACTGATCAAGGCAAATTGATTATTAAGACAAAGTTCATTCTAGTCAATCCCCCATTATGAAATCCAGGATATCAAGTAGCTACCCTATTTTTTAAATCTTTCCCAAATTTACAAATTTGTTAGTGTTCCTTCCTACTCTCTTCCAGTGTCCAGTTACCTCACAGTTAGAGGTTCTTTAGGACTAACTTACAAGCTTCCTTCTTTAGCTCCTCAAACACATGGAAAACATCTGGTCTTGATTTAACAGTTATCATAGTTTAAAGCCTAAAGTCACTCTTCACCTTTTTCTGTCCAAATCTTAAGAAACTTAATCTTTATTGCTTCTTTCAAAACTTCCAATGATGCTAGTGGTTCTTGTCCAGACTATTTCCAGGGCTCTTCTCTCTCTACAGTAGCATCATCTGATAAAACTTTCTGCAATGATGGAAATATTCTATATCTGTACTGTCCAATACAGTAACCACTAGCCACAGGTAGCTAATGAGCACTTGAAATGTAATTAGTGTGACTGAGGGACTGAATTCTGAATTTCATTTAAGTTTACTTAATTAAAATTTAAATAGTCACATGTCTCTAAGCCCCCAATAGTATATAGCACGTACATGTTCTGGTCTCGTTTCTGTCCTCCCTAGTATTATCCTTGTTCTTCAAAGACCTGTTGACTTTGGTTCAGTTTGTGGTCTACTAAGACCCTTTATTCTACATAAATTCTTTATAGTTTCCAGCCCTATTTGAATGCTTTGATATTTTTTCATGTCTCCAAGTCTGTATTTACACTACTGAAATCCATTTTTATCCATTTCTCATATTATTTTTTAGAATAGTTTGGCTTTGACCACAAAGGATAGTCATATTGTGACTGGTGTAGCCTGTGGAGAATTACGTAAGAATTCCTCACATTAGCAAAATGAGGAATAAAAGAAGAGCAGTCATAACTTTCCTAACCAGTTTATAATTTCTATTAAATCAGGAGTTGCCTATTGCTGCAAAAGTGGGGAAAAGATAATTTTATTCCCATACTTTTCTACTTTTTTCCTCTGCTTGCCTAATCTTCCTGATTTTTATATGTATTATTTTACTCAAATGTTTGGAAATATTTTGTCAAACTGGCCTTTCTGATTCTCAGAGGGAGAGATTACAAAACTTCAAAAATATTCATGAAATGGAAGTGTCTCGAAGGGTTTAATAGTGAATATATTTGTCATCACCACTTTCTCCCCTCCACTGCCCTTTTATTGTTTTTATTGACCTGTGCTTTTGACCTTGCATTATATAAGAGAAGAGCGGTATAAGACTTTCACATAAAATATTTGTTCTGGGATTTAAGAGATCAGGGAGTAGATCTTTAATTTTATTAACCCAGTGTATCTTTTAACAATTCTAGTGCTCACAGTTAGAAAATGCTAAAACCCCCTGATAGTTGACTTTAGGAGATGCCGACAAATGGTGACTGGCTATTTGCTCTCATTTTCTGGTACTGATACATTATATTTGTCTCTGTGTTCAGATCTGCCCTAATCAGATGATTCTCCTAGCAGCCCCAGTCCCCAGTCCCTCGCCCCTTTCTGCAGAGCTAGAGCCTCTTCGCGCCACTTCGAGTAGACTTACACAGAATTAACCTTACACAGTTAAAAGTTTCATTTTAAAAGCTGCACTTTTTTTTTTTTTTTTTGGTATTTCCATTTTGGTAGCAGACCAGATGCTTTCCCAAATTTACCCTCAGCTAATTGCAGAGTTCAATGTCCTGAAATGTGCCCTTGTTTTCTTAAAACCTGCTGATTTGCAAAAGAAATTGTTCCAGGAATGTGGGTCAGAGTGGACGCTCTTGTGGAAGCTGAATCGACCAGGAAAGAGCTGCTCAGGCCTGTCTGGGGCGCTGGTGTGTGCAAATCTGCAGAAAGAGAGGACCCTCCAGGGCAGGATTTCATTTTAATGATAAGGCTGCTGGAGGTGGGGGAGAGCTGGGGCCTGGAGACAGGGACAAAAATCAGTTTGGCTCTGATCCACCTTTGGAACCCCCTCAAGCTTTTCATCTTGAGCAGGCTTTGGGGCAAGATTGAAATAAAATATTAATACACAGCTGGAGGAAAATAATTTTAAAATCTGGCATTTGCTCTGCCTCTGCCCCTGGAGGCTTTCTGATGAGATGTATGTGAAGTGGGAATGATCTTCCAGCAAGAATAGCATAAAGGCAAAGTTGCTCAGTTACTCTGCTCCCATCCCTGAATCTGAGACCTGATGGCTGGAGGTATTCCTGGGGATTGGCCAGGAGTAGATAATAGTGTTCTAGCAAGGACAGCTCCAACTCCTACCCAGGAAAGGAGCTGAGAACAGCCTAGAGGGGACTGAAATGGTAGCTGGGGAACCAAAAGAAACAAAGTAGATGCAGCTCCAGTGGAGGGTGAACAAGCGAGGGGAAGGACAGTCTGCCTACCTTGGTGATAGCTGGAGTGGGGAGTGTTCCCACATAATAGATGAAATGCATATCAATTTTTTGTCATTTTTAGCATGTGCCCCTACTAGGGGTATCCTGGGGACAGCTCCAGACAGAGCTTTACCACTTCCTGGTTGGCTATGTGCACTTGCCAGCCTTTTCTTTATTTTATTGGCTGTGTTTTGCTCACCTACAAGGCAGACACTGGTGGAGCAATGCTCTGTATTTCTTCAGCTCTCATAATCCACCTAGAACTTGTCCTTAGAAGTTCAGTGATTTTACTAATTGCATTAGTTTCTTACGTCTATGTAACAAATTACCACACATTTAGTGTCTTAAAATGACACAAATGGATCTCACTGGGCTGAAATCAAGGTGTCATCTGGGCTGTTTCTTTCTGGAGGCTCTAGGAGAGAACCTATTTTATCACCTTTTGCATCCTCTAGAGGTGCTTGCATTCTTTGTCTTATGCCCCCTTCCATCTTCAAAGCCAGTAAATGTCTTTCTCACATGGAATCCCTCTGACACACTCTTCTACTCCCCTCTTCCACATTTAAGAACACCTCTGATTATACTGAGATCACCTGGATAATCCAGGATAATCTCCTTCTTTTAAAAATCAGTTAACTAGCAACCTTAATTCCATCTGCAAACTTAATTCCCTTTTCCCAAGTAATCTAATATATATATTCACAGTTTCTAGGAATTCGGATGTGGACATCTTTGAGGGACTATTGTTCTGTCCACTTTAATAATAAACCTTACCTTTCTCCAAGCCTTTTTATAGACCTCATTTGAAGCTAAAAATGCCTGTGAGATAGGTGAGTGGGTGGGATTAATGTCTTTTAATGGATGAGGAAGCTGAAGGAAGTCAAAGAAACAAGATAAACAAAACTCCCACAGATCTTATCCTGAGTTTATTTTGAAATAGGGGATGAGACATAATTAAGATACAGGTCCATTTCTAGGCCATAACTCTAGATGACAATGCATATTAAAGAGGAAGAGACTGGGATTCATTTTGTGCTTACAAGAACTTGAGCTGGCTATGCCATTTTCTCTTCCTGAGTCTCAGATTCCCTGTTTTTAAAGCCACTCAAGTGGCTTTGAAATTGACCATGATGATAGTTTTAACACAGATTGCTACTGCAAAAAGTTCTGACTCAAATGCAAAGCTATTTGTATTTATTAAGATGAATGCCATAAAAAAAGATGCTAAATGGGGAATAAAACCCATGGCCCCAGTACTGACCACTGACCTTATTGAATTTTCCATGAAGAAAAAATAGACTATTTGTAACAAACAAACTATATATATATATATATATATATATATATATATATATATATATATATATATAAAATATATATATAAAGCAAGGAGGAACTCTGATTGCCATTCTCCTAAAAGCCAAATTCCCTTTGCAGTTTGACTAAGAAGCTCAGGAATTGAATCCTGAATCTAGGGAAATCAAGGAAGAACGAACAGAGAGTCTCCAACTTACTAAGAGGCTGGGTAAAAAGGGTTACACAGAGCTCCTGTTGGCTGATACTCCCTCTCTGTTTTATTCTGGTGTTTTGTTTTGTTTTGTTTTGTTTTGGAGTGGAATTAAAGACTTCCCCAACCTTACCACAATTTCTCTGCTCAGTTTTGAAAAACAAGATTGAACATACACACACATACACATACTGGAATACCTTTTAAAAAACAAGATTGAACATACACACACATACACATACTGGAATACCCTCTTGGGCATTTGGGTATCTTTTAGTCAATACAGGTGCTTCTACTTTTAAGCCAGGTATTAAACTTGAATAAATGTGCCTTCCACAAATGGACACCTTTACCAGGTGACTAAGATTGGCAGCACACATCTCACATACTCCCCAAGGCTTAGAAATACTAAATGTATCCTGTACTGGCTCCGCATCTCAGAAAGCAATCATAGTAAAAAACTCCTAGGGTGGGTTTGCCCCAAGGTCAAATGACTTTGATTCATCTTCTGGCTCCAAAGCTTGGCTATCTCAAATAGTTAAAAAGAAAAGGGGAGGAATGTTTTCGTAGGAGAGTCTCAACACAGTTCCCAGCATATTTTCCATTTGCCCAACTTTGCTCTTGGCCCTGAATGGAGTAGAAGGTGGAGTTTTCTATACTGAAATCATGAAAATCTCTTTGCTGGCATGTGTGTGTTCAGATCTGCTCTTGATATTGCTCATGTTATTAACTGTAGCTGCATTTGCTGTGAGCGACTTGTTTTTGTCTCTGGTGAGGATCACATTGACTGGTGACTGGCCATATCCTGCGAATGGAGTGGGCATTTTTTAGGAGGGCCTTTATTATTCTTGTATTTTTTTGTGTCTTTTTCACTCCTCAGTCCATGTGTTAATTTGGGCTTGTTTGTAAAAGGAAGAAATATTTGGCTCATTCCATTTCATGCTGTAAAGTCAGCAGCTTACTGCTGTTTTTATAACCTAGAAGACTGAAGTTTTCAAAAGAAGTTTGGCAAGCTGTAGGTGTTGTTAAGATTTTGTGTGATATGGAGCCACACAATACCACCCCAAGTGCACATGTGCCTCTCCCTTAACTCTGTTTTTTTAAAGTTTAAAAATCAAAGCAAAACAAAACAAAAATCCTTCATCAAAATGTTATTAGTTAAGCTGGTTACATTTGAGTTCCACAGTCTTTACATCTATGAAATCCAGAATCATTGAGTTCCTTTTTTTCCCTGTAGAACCAAAAGTGATTTCAGAAAATATTCAATTCTGACATTTAAAAAAAATGTTGCAAATGCTAAGGTGTAATCGCTGAAGAAGATCTGGCTACTTCTCATATTTTAAAGATTACAGTTTGAAACACTCTGAGTTATAGACTTATAGGATTCAAGAAGTTATGAGTTTGCAAAAAATTTTCCTTATTTTAAATTTTAATAATGATGCCCTTTACTAAGAAACAGAAAAGTGCGTGGGTACCTTAACTGGCAAAAACCCACCAAGGATCCAAATTGCCTCTCTCAGAATCCTTTTCCGACCACCCCAAAGGATTGATCGTTTTTCTCCTTGGTCAGTGTTGGTGTAAGCTCTTGGTTTGTATTTCATTAATTTGCATTGGCAGAAATTTGCTTTATAAAATGCATCATTTTGGTTTTATTCTAAGGGAGGAGAGAAGAGGAAGCAGTGTGCATGCCTTTCTGCTTTACTGCATTAAAAGCCCTGCGGCTTCCACAGTCCAACATCACTCATGCTCTAGAGCGTTTGGCTGTTGAAATAGGACAGACTCCCATCCAGTGGGGCCCAGAGCTTCCCCCACCAAGCACCCTTTTATTATCCCCTTGTATGCCCCAAGTTTTCAAAGGTATTACTAGACTATAAGTCTCTTGAACAGTATGCTCCTAGAATCCCCTGTGCCTGCCAAACAGTAAGACTTTAATCAGTCTCTAGAAATGCAGTGTGGTAAAGCTTTGGAATGAGACACACCTCAATTTGAATCCCAGTTCTACCAATTACAGGCTGTGTCATCTTGGTTAGCTTATGAGACCTCTCTTATACTCAGATTTTCTCATTTGCAAAACGGAAATTGTATTCTTATAATTATACCAATGTAATAATTAATAATAATAATAATAAAATTATAATCCTTTAGAGGAGTCAATAAGATAGTGCGTGAAAAATACTTAGCTTTTCACAAAACCTACCTTAGAAAATGGCAATCTTTTAAATTAGTTTACCAAAGGGTTTCCCCATTTAAAGAATTAATCAAATACACGTTATCTTTCTCTGGTAGTCAACTTTAATCAACATGAAATGACTGAGGTCAATGCTCTGAGTTAGTGTTATTCCAATCAAAAGTAAAAACCACAGATTTTTAGTTCGCCTGCTCAGCCTTTTCATAGGTAAACATTAGACCATTAAAAAAATGACAGCAGCTTGTAAACCCTTGTTTAAAACTTCTTTCCTTTACCTAGCAGTCTAGGGTCCAAGGCTGAGGAATAGCATCATTGTTCCTGCTTTGGCTTCTAAGTTGGACAGATCTAAATCAACCCAATACATTTTCAGCGTATGTATTTGGGGAGGGGGAGTACTGCATAGTGAAAAGCCTGGTCTTCATAGCCCAACAGGCTTAGCTTTAAATCCTGTCTTCTATTTACTTGGTGTGTAACACTGGACAAATTCCTTAACTTCTCCCAAGTCCCAGTTTTAGCTTCTGTAAGACAGTAATTCTTGCCTTTTGGAGTTGTCATGTGAATCATATCAGATATTGGTAAAGCCCTAGCACGGCAACTGTTTACATAGCTGGAGCTGAATTAAATGATGGCTATTACTTGTATTTGTTTTGGGAGTCCAGCCAAATTTGAAAATTTACTCTTAGTATGAATAGCTATTGGTTTTAAAATTAGGATTATTTTTCATGTTACAAAGATTTAGATAAGAATAAATGGGGCATTTCTACCTTTTAGGGGTTTAACTATTAAAGAAACTACTATATATTAAGAACAGGATGCAGGAGCTCTGAGCTATAACATGGCTTGCTTATTCATCAATTGTGCATTCAGCGAACATTATTAAATGCCTACAATGTGCTAAGCATGATCACAGGCACTACAGATACAGTGAATAAGGCCTGGTCCCTGTCTTCAAGATGGTCATCGACTGTAGGGGAGTCAGATATTCAGACTTACCTTCAATGTCATCAAGATCTGTGCCCCATTCTTTTCTGCTCATTATTATTTATGGTTTCACTTACCCTTCTACCTAGTAGAGATCCCATGGTTCATTCCTTCTGCTACGCCCTTGACAACACCTGAAAATCTCCATACTGTTGTCGTTCCACTGCACTTCTCCCATAAGCTCCTAAGTTGGATCAATGCAACTTTCTATCTTCAGTCCAAGAGTACCCAGATGGCTATAGAAAATGACCCAACTGGTAGGTTGGAATATCTGCACATACTCATGGTCTGCACCCCCAGCTAAACTCTCACTACTACTTAATAATTCTTTGCCTGGCCCTGGTCACTCCATTTACTATTCTCCACATCCATGATCTGGTCTTTGTCTACCTCTTCAGCCTCATCTATCTGCTTTCTTCCTCCCAGCTTACCCTTGACCATTACACCCACCACTTGGGATTCCCTAACACACCATAAGATTTCTGTCCTCCCTTGCTATGCTCATGGCACCTCCTCAGTCCTGGGGAAAGGGAACCCTGACCAGGATGGATTCAACTAGTCAGTTCCTTGGCAGACACATTTCTGGAGAAGAGATGAGTGCCTCAAATTATCATAGGTGGATGGCATGGACATCTATTTTTTGATCCCATGATTACCAAGAAATTTTAATGATTATAATTTGAGCAAGCTGGCAGATGGAACAAGTATTTGAGTGTAGGTCTACTTACCTCCAAAACCCATGCTTTTAATCACTGTGCTACACTGACTCCCCTTACGTAAGTCCATTCATTCATTTTTTTTTTCACCAAATGTTTATTGAGTACTTATTGGAAATACAAGGATGAATAAGACACTTGTCATGGAGACCTAACAAATAGCAGGAGTCTAATATACAAAAGCACATATAATAAATTATTTTAGATACAGTCATAAAATATGAGCAGCAGAGATACAAAGAAAAGTATACAAGTGTTACCTGGAAGTGGGTAGGGAACAATGGGAAATTCCCATAGAGGATATGATGATTTCGGCAGTCATTCAGAGGTAGGTAAACTTTCACCCTATGGATGAGATTACCTCTGGCAGTGACAGCAGTATGGAGAGAAAGGATCTGTAGGCAAAAGCCAGAAAGGTGCACTGGAGGTACTGCAGATGTAGGATTGGAAGGGTGGCAAAATGAAGTCAGACAGGTGGGAACAGGCCTCATGTGCCACACTAAGGAGTTTGGGTGTTATGCTGCAGGAGATGAAGAGTCTTGTGGAGTTTTAAGGAGAGATTAGATTTGGTTTTAGATACCTTAATAAGTACAACTTTAGAGAAAGTACCGTAAAGTTAGGTATATAGCATGGAAAAATATAGTGAAATTGCTACTCTCCACAATCTGGTTACTTTATACATCTATTAATACATGGTTTTTCTCTCCTGAGATCACCCAGATATTTTCCTTTGAAACACAGCACACAATGAGCTCCTTAATTATGTAGTAGTAAACTGATTTTTTGAAAAGTGTATGTTGGAGGGTGTGTGTGTGCATGTGTGTATGTGTGTGTGTGAAATATATTTCTGCCTAGCATTTTAGCCTGTTATGAGATTCTTTCGAAATGTGATTGCATTGTTTATCAAATTTGCTCTCCCTCTCAGCTTTCTATCAGTTTCAAATACGGCAAGTGTTTCCTAATTCTATTTAAATATAGATATATCATTTATTGCCTATAGCATAAAGTTCAAATGCTTTATCATAACATTTTATATAAAAGACTGATAACATCCTGACACCAGACTTTCTAGCTCATCTCAAGCCCTTCTCTATACACCTTATACTTTATCACATCAAACTACTTTTGGTTCTGTTCAGGCCTTATATTTTCAAAAGTCTATATCTTTGCCCATGATGTTCCAGCTGTCTGAAAGACTATCCTGCCCCCCAGACAGTATTCCTTATGTATCTTCATATTTTACATAGGTCTATTACAATATTATCATAAGCCATTATGCTCGACCTTGGCTGGAAGGGCTGGGACTCAATCCTATTTATCTTTTTGTCCTGGAGTATCAAAGCATAGTGGATTGCATATTGTTGGAGCTAACTAAATTAAGTTTATTTTGCAGAACAAAATCGTAGCATACTAAAAATACAAAGCATGAACATATCCTTTGCTGCTTTGCTTTGTAAATGACTGAACAGTCAACAGTTAATGCTTTCCTGCCTTCCTTAGCAAGGGTTTATTGACTACAGAGAGCTCTAGTTTTAGAACGGTAAAAAAAATTGACTCTTATTAGCTGTTTTTTTTTTTTTTTCAGAAAAGCAATTGAAGCAAAGTCCTAAATTTCCACTGTCTCTAGTGATCATTTGAATACTTCTAGGTGCAAATGAATCAAGCATTTATAAAACAAACATAAATGTGCATATCAAACTTTAAATTTGAATTTTAAATTTGAATTTAAATATCAAACATTTTTCTCTTTTGAGCTATAATACTGAGTAGTGTCTCCAATGTGTTTTCGATTGAAATATAAATAACTCAAGATTAGGAACTAAAAACCTTTAAAGATGAATCGATAATATCACTTTCCTATCAGCCAAATATAGTGCTATTAGAGTTCTGAAAAATTAAAAGACAAAGGCATTCTTAGTTGATCATTGTTTTTAAGACTCTATATTTTTAATGCAGCCGAGTGCTAAACATTTAAGCCTGTGGAACAATGAAGGACAAATAGCTGTGATATATAAATTGTGATTGGAATATATCTCAGTTGGTTAACAAGCCCTTTCCAGACAAAGAGTGTCACTGTGGATCATGCTTAGATTGAGCATGTTGATAAGATAAATTTCCAGGTATCTTTGGTTTTTCATAGAATATATGTTCCATTTGTCCTCTGGTGTCTTGTTTTTAAAAATTCTGTTCTTTCTTGACTTTGGTTAAAATGATTACACATCAATGCTTAGACTCATTTTCAAAAAGATATAAATCTGTGTGAGCACCAGGATAAATTCAAATGTTGTGGTTAAACCTGTTTTTAAACACATTTTTCTAGGGCCTAAATGTTTTTAAATGCTTAAACATTGAGGATAGGGGAGATTTTTAGAATGATTCTTACAATTAACTATTGTTTTTTTTTTATTGACTTAAAACCCCTCAATTAAGTCTTTTAAAACTACAATAAAGATATATATACCCATAACAAATTAGTGTTAATTACACTTATAAAATACAGCACTTAAGTCTTCTGATAAACCTTTTCTAGAAGTAAAATCTAACATTTTACACAGTAACAAATTTAAAGGGTAAACTATTCCACTTGCCTCGTTGTTTTCTGCCTCCATGCCTATTTTTCTATGCAAAAGCTTTATGTCAATTTACTTTTTGAGCCATTTAAGACCAAACCAAATTATTCCTTCAGCACATTTTAAACAATCCCTTAAAGACTTCTTTTTCTTGGCTGTTTCCAATCTTGGCTTATCACTATAATATTTCATGCTCCATGCTTCTGAAAAAATTCAATATTCAAGAACAAAGTAATCCATAGCTTTACTTCATTTCAGTCCTTTTATGTCCTAGGGCTGTCCCAACTCAATGACCCAGTTTTTATTGTGTCATATTTCCCTGTCTGTGGCTGACTGTGACCAGCTTGCCTAATCCTTTTCCTGTCTCTTATCAGTTTTCCCTTAATTCAAAAAAATTTTAATTCTTTGCACTTCTCCTTTTGCAGCTTTTAGATTTTTTTCCCCCTCCTTGGGAGATTCAGAGTTCCTGTGGTAGCTACTCAGAAACACAAAGATGAGTGGGTAACTAAAGTCCATAAGTCAGAAATTTCATTATACTATCTTTAGAATTGTGGGTTGTGAATGGCAGAAAGTGGATGTTATAATTTGGCAATATGCATCAAGAGTCCTTAAAAATGTTTAGATATTATGATCCAGCAATTTAACCAGCTTATTAATTTAAAAGAATCACCTAAGGTATGGAAAAAGCTATATACATGAGATATTCATTACAATGTATGTATAAAAGCAAAAGAAGAAAAGACAAATATCCGGAAATAGAGAAGTTAAATTACTATCTATCTACTTGATGGAATATTGCATAATCACTTAAGATGACCATTACGTGACTGTGTAGAAAGATGGGTAAATGTTTATAAAGTTCTCAGAAAAGCAGGATACATAGATGATCGCAACTATGTTTTTAAAAAGCATTTACAAAGGTCAAACTGCAAGGAAACCTGATGTTTTCTCATAGTTATTTTAGGGTGGTGAAATTATAGATGATTTTTCTTTCCTTTACTCTTAATATCTTGACTTTTTAAAATTTAAGTTTTTATTTTCCCATATTAACTAATAAAAATTAGGAATCAATTAGGTAGGTTATATCAAATAAAATTGATAAAAGACTATTTCAGATAGAGCTCTATTTAAGTCCAATAATCTAACTTGGGGGAGGGTGCAATAAGATAATTAGTATGTCATTTTGTTTACCATCGAGTGTAATCCTCAAAAGAATAAAAAGGAAAAAACTTCCAATACTTATTTTAGAACATAAAGTAAAACTATTTTTTTAAAACTTTAATAGTCTTACTCAAGTTTATTTAACTGCCAGTGAAGTTATCCAGGCCAGCTTGTTCTAAGGTTACTTCAAGTTCTTCCTCTAGTCCAACCCTTTCAATTTATTTTCTACACTGTCTTTGGAGAGGTCTTTCTGAAACCTAAATCTGTTTGTGATATTTTACTGTTTAAATTAGTCAGGAATTTAGAATATTAAAATCTTTAGCTTACCTTACTAGCTTCTCCCAAGCTTCTCTACTTTATTCTGTGTCCTTTCTTCTCATGCACCCTTCCTACCAGCTTTACCATTCTACATGTAATACCTGAAAGAGTACTCAGTCACTATTATTTCTGTTTCTTAATACTGAAATTAACAATTAACATAAAATATTCAATGTGATGAAAACCAGGATTTACAACCAAGAATACTTTATTCAGCAAAGCTGTCATTTAGAGTCAAAGGACAGGTAAAGAGCTTCCCCGACAAAAATTAGCTAAAGGAATTCATCGACACCACGCCAGTATTACAAGAAATGTTGGAGGGACTTCTTTAAGAAGTAAAAATATGTATCGAAAACATGAAAAATGGTAATAATTACATTTCTATCAACAAGTACCTCAAATGGGAAATAATTACATGCTCCAACCAAAAGATAGTGTGGCTAAATAGATAAGAAAACAAGACTCCTACATATGCTGCCTACAAGAGACTCACTTTAGAGTTAAAGACACACACAGACAGGAAAAGGTTGGAAAAAGATATTGCCTCAATGGACCTAGAGGGTATTACATTGAATGAAGTAAGTCAGAGAAAGACAAATATCATGATTTTACATACATGTGGAATCTGAAGAATAAAATAAACAACAAAAATGGAAACAAACTCATAGATACAGAGAATATTTTGAGGGCTACTAGACAGAAGGGGTTTGGGGGGGAAAGGGCAAAGGGATTAAGAAGTACAAATGGATAGTTACAAAATAGTCATGGAGATATAAAGCGTAGCATAAGGAACATAGTCAACAATGTTGTAATAAATATGTAAGGGGGAAGAGGGGTACTAGATTTAGTGTGGTGATCACTTTGTGAGTTATACAGATCTCTAATCACTGCTGTATGACTGAAACTAATGTTATTGTATACCAACTATAATTGAAAAAAAAATTAATTGAATTATACAATTTAAATATGAGAAACTGTTGTCTATTATATTTAAATAGCATTGGAAAGTCTACAAAGTTATAAAATTAGAAAAATTAAGCAATATAAGAATGAATAAGGTAAAGCATGGAAATCCTAAGATGGGCATGAATTATAGAGAAAATCAGAAAAAAAAAAATTTAATGTAACTACAACTGTTTGTTGTAAAATACATTGCTCATAAGGCCACATTTCCCTATTTGGAAAGGAGAAATATTACATTTGTCCCCCCTTATCTGCAGTTTTGCTTTCTGCAGTTTCAGTTACCCGTGGTCAACCACAGTCCAAAAATATTAGCTGTAAAATTCCAGAAATAAATAATTCGTAAGTTTTAAATTGTGTGCTATTCTGAGTAGTGTGATACAATCTTGAGCTGTCCCATTTAGTCCTCCTCAGGATGTGAATTATCAATTTGTCCAGCGTCTCCATTCAGTAGAGGCTACCCACCCATTAGTCGATTATCAGACTGTTGTAACATCCCAGCGCTTGTGTTCAGGTAACCCTTATTTTACTTAATGGCTCCAGAGTGTAAGAGTAGTGATGCTGACAATTCAGATACACCAAAGATATGCCATAAAGTGCTTCCTTTAAGTAAAAATATGTGTACAGTACAAGAAGATTTTGAGAACACATTCACATAACTTTTATTACAGTATATTGTTATAATTATCCTATTTCATTGTTATTGTTAATCTCTTACTGTACTCAATTTATAAATTAAACTTTATCACAGGTTTAAATGTGTAGGAAAAAAACATAGTATGTATAACGTTTAGTAGTATCCAAGTTTTCGGACATCCACTGGTGGTCCTGGAATGTATACCCCACAGATGAGGGGAGACTACTGTAGATCCCTTAACAAGATCCAGTAATCACTTACAAATAGTGTTCAGACATCCAAGCAATTTTTTTTCTTAACAGAATGTCCTTAAATAGGTTTTTCCTGTTAGCAACGGAAGATGCTTATTTAAGATCACGAATATAGCCCCTTTGGCCACCTTAGTTCTGACTATGTATTTATAGGCACCCTGGTTTTCAACTCAAGGTTCATGTAAATTTATTGAGAGCAGTTCTTCAGTGAATAATGATTTAGTAGATGTGATCACAAGTATTAATGTGCTTAGTACTGTGCTCATTACATAGAAGGCTCTCTAATATGTATTTTTCTTCTTCCCTTGTAACGCTAATAAAAATAATAAACCCATGGCTCAGAACTGTACAAGACAAGAATGATTTGTTGCATATGTTAATAAAAATATTTTATAATTTATTGTAAAGACATTTTGCACACCACCATCACCATAAATACTGAACATGGTTTTATAAAATATATAATTTTATAATAAAAATATTTCCTAAGTCCTATGATAATCCACTTGTTTTTTCTTAACTTCAGTGTAACAGATATGACTAGGGTTAGAATTTAACCCTAGCGGACATGAACATTTGGTGTCTTGGTTTACAAATACAGTCTAATACACCAGAATATTGACAAGCATTTTCATGTGCTTCAGATGTACTGCCAAGATATGGTTACCAACCAAGTTTAAAAGAAATATAGACATTTCTAGTTATAGGTGCTAACTAGAAATATTACAGTAAAGCTGGTAAACTATGACCACCAACACAGAATTCTACGCACTTGAGAAAGTCAACAACAACCTAAAAATTAAGATATTTGGCATTAGGTGGACAATATTAAGACTTTAAAGTTGACTTACTGCTTTCATGTACTGTACAGTCTAATCATTGCCCCCACACTTAAGAGTTTCAGAACTAGAGGGTATACAATTCCAATACTTGATTTGTCCTTTATCTCATGCTAGATCTCTGTTTTCATAACTATTACAGTCTTCTAGAATGATCTTTAAGATTTTCACTCAACAGCACTGGGTCAAATCTCTTCTATACAGGATCTCATTGTTCTCATGCCTCCTCTATTTGCAGAGAGCCGGTCAAAGTCTTGGAGGTGGAAACGAGTTGCCAACTGATTTACCATTTTCCTCAAGGTAAGAAATGCCGAAACAACTTGGAAAGTAAGGAACATAGTGAAGATGATGTGTACTGCTTTTTCCAAGGGCAGATTCGTTAGGCCTTCATTAAAGAGCAAGAAAAGAATTAAAGGCAACTGCAATAGAAGGCTCAAAAGCCAAAAGCCAGCCAACTCAGGAACCTGCAGTGACACATATTAAGAGTTATCAGTGAAGTTTATACAAATAAGCAAGGACTAGGCACTACTGTGAACCTACAGTGTGAACTCTGTAATTCAAAAGGGTATAGCAGGGTCCTTGTCCTCAGAGAATTTACAGTCTAGATTAGAAGAGAAAACTAACAATCCTAGAATACTACTACATCTTACTAAATAATTAAATGTACCACTTAGTGGTACAGACTAAATGCTACAAGAAATAAGACAAGAGAGTGATTAGGCTGTGTAAAACAAAGAATTCAGAATATGGGCTTTTAAAGATAGGTAGAAAAAGGAAGAGGTAATAAAGTAAGTAAGCAAAGATGAGGAAATCAACATATTGGCCTGGAATGGATGTTCGGTTTAAGAAATAGCAAGAAATACAGTGAAACAGGCTGGATGGCGACTAATTATGAAGGGCCTAGACATTATTCCTAAGCTCTGGTAACTGTAAATGCTTAGGCAGCATTGGTGATGCAGAAGACATGTCACCGGCATAGGAAATGAGTTTATAATTCTCTCCTATTTTCTTATCCAGGATCCAAACAGACATGTTTAATTGACCTAGTATTTTTAATACTGGTGAGAAGAGGCAAAATTATCAATTCGTAAGTGCCTACTATTTTCAGGTACTTTATATAAATTATTTCATTAAATCCCAATAAACCTATGAAATAAACATTTCTTCCATTTTACATATGAAGAAACCAAGGCTCAAGAGATTAAGCAGACCACAGTGATCGAAGTGGTAAAGTTGGAGCCAAGCCTTAACAATAGGCCTTTGGTCCCTCCACCACATCTCACTTCCTTTTCCTTACTATGAAAACCTATTGCATTTATGTGTAGCACTGAGAGAAAGTAAAGAAGAGCCTACCTTCTCCTGTAGATTACCCATGTAGCCTAGATACAACCTGATAGCTTCGATTAAGGTTATTAGGATGATAACAGTGACCACAATGAATTTGTAGTAATCAGGCAAGATCGAATACTAAAAAAAAAAAAAATAATAAACATGTTTGTAAAATCTCACATATAGTAAAATGGACCTGAGATACAAAGAATATTAAAAACTCCAACTTTATTGACAATGTAACAATGCTGGGGTGGGCAGAAGAGACCTCGGGAGAAATATTAAAGCATGAACTTACCTTCAACTGAAGCATCATAACGCTGCTCACCCACCAAAGTGGGAAAAAGTAAGTGTTAAAATAAAGTGACATCTGCAAAGCCAAACTGGAAACCATTTCATTATCTACAGAAGAAATAGAGAAAAAAGGAACAAATTCTTCATCCTGGACTACAACATTTAGTTCCTTAGAATAACTGTTGTATTGGTTCAAAAAAAACTTCAGATTTTAAGCCTATTTATAATAATTGCCAACGAAAGGAAATAGTCATCAAAATACTATTTAGTTCACATATTGGTTATTTGGGGGTATGTTTCATATTTTTCAATTAACTTTGTCATTTTGCCTTACGGCTGACTTTTTTGCACACTACTGAAATAGAGTAAATGTAGAATATCAATATGAATCTCACTGAAACACAATAATTATCATTATCTCCTTTGTAGAGTTCTAAGAGGTTATAAAATAAACACATAAAATACGTGAAAGCTACATTCTCACATATAAATTAATCCCATACAAAAACTAATCTCCCTCAATTATGACATACATTCCTTTACAGCATACCCCAATCCCAGCCATTCATTAATAATCAGTTCAAAATCACTTTTTTCATAAATGCTTTCTTGAAGTATTCCCCCACCGCGGTAGAAATCTCTTTGCCCTTTAGGTACTTATCACTCTAACTTGTGTATAAGAACTGTTAGCAAAGAACCACACTCCCCTCACTCAACACATAGTCTGGTGTCCTGAAGAGATCATGAGTAAACTTTGAACTCCCCAAACTCCCCTGTAACTCTGGATGCCAGACTTGAGATAAAGTTATTTAACCTCTTTGAGCCTCAATTTTTTTCATTTGTAAAACAGTAACATTAAAATTAGCTCACAGGTTGCTTGTAAGAATTAGAGATAATACAGAAATAATATAAATATTTCACTTTAGCACCATGCCTGGTATTTAAGAGGCACTGAATAAATGTCTACTTTCCATTTCTTTCACTTATATACAGCTTCAATGTAAGCACAAACACCACTGTGCCCAAATATGAGACCCTCATAGAACCTAGTATCTTGCTTTACACATAGTAAATACCAAATATGTATAAGCAGAAAGAATAAATTAATGAAAACAGTCATAAGGACATTATCAGTGTAGCCATTCATGATACATGGGTTTCATTTATCTAAGGCTGATTATATAATATGTTTTGCTTTTAAGTAAGGGAGAAGGGTCCTAAAATAAGAATTTTATTTTTTAAATTGAGCTTTTATGCATCCTAAATTTTACTAAATTCTAACAATTTAAGAGCAGATATGTACTTTGAAATCAATTGCTTTAAATGTAAGAATTCACAAAGGCTTTAAAATAAATAACTTAAAAACAGATTTAAAAAATTTTCTCTACAACTTAGCATTTTATCTGTCATTTAATGATTTTAAAAATATAAGAAATAATCATCTCACAGCAATAAGGTTTCCTTTAGTTCCAAGAATATGCCTGATTAAGTCTGTTTTTAAAATTGTTATTATGATCTACTTTTGCTTGCACCTGTTTATTAAAGGAATTCTTAAAATCTGTAAAATCTGAAGGCAACTCACATCTTAGGATTTTTTTTCATAACAACAGTACAACTCTTGGTCAGCTGTGGACATGGTAATGATAAACACTTTTAATTACAGTACAAATAAACCTACTTCAGATCTATACAGAAGAAATTATGGAAAAATGATAAATTAGTTACGCTGAAAGTTTTAATAACTTTGGAGCAGAAAATGTAGTCAAATTTTGCAAGAAAGTTTTTGTTAAAAATTTTGTGTGTGAGCATCTTAAGAGTTATACCATGTCTGTATTTCAGTAGATAAAACTTATAATCACGAAACTGAAAATCAAGTTAATATGTAAATGAACCTTGAAAGTACAAGAAATGAATTTATTAAATTTTGCAAAAGTACAAGTTGAGTTCTGTAAATGGAATTTAAATTAAAACATTATATAAATCAGCTGCCTGATTTTGTATAGCAAGTGAGCTAAAAATGGTTTTTCTCATGTTTAAATGGTTGGGGGGAAAATAAAATAATATTTTATGACACTGAAAATCATATGAAATTCAAATTTTCATGTCCACAAATAAAGTTTTATTGGAGCACTGCCATGTCTATTATCTATAGCTGCCACAGAGACTTATGTTCTGCAAAGTTTAAAATATTTACTATCTGGCCCTTTACTGAAAATGGCTACTGACCCCTGATACCTCGTGTCATCAGATTTTAGAGCCTATTAATCCTTGCCTTTAGAATAAAAAATGTAAAAAGCTAATTTTTCACATTATGTTTTTCTCTGTACATCCTAGATCATGAAGAGGCCTAAATTTGGGGGACAGGCAAGTAATCAAGTTGAAAAAATGCACCCTATAGGAATTCTTTACCTTTCTCTGACCCTTCAAAACAAACAAACAAACAAACAAACAAAACACCTAAACCAAGCAAGAGGAAAAGATTTCTATTTCCAGCAAAGTTCAATGATAAAAGCTGTGTGGGTGGGTTTGGTTAACAATATGTTGTCTATCATCACAAGCTAAGATGGGGAAACTGTTTTGGAGTAAACTGTCTTCTGACTTGTCTTATGTTGAATGTGTAGCATTCTGGTATTCTGCTACGAGATTTAGAGAACGAGTTTATACATGGAGGGGAAAGAGAAGGCAGGGAAAGGGAGAGTTCTGTTGAAAGTAATGCTAGTGTAGCCACTGTTACTCTGGAGTGGATAGTGATTTAAAATAACTCATTAAAAAAATTTCTTTCCATCTCTTCTGCCAGAAAACCGCCTTGTGGAACGTACTTGTTCTGCTAGGAAAAGAGAAAAGGAAAAGAAATTTTATTGGTTTGGGGTGTAGGCATTGGGATGGGGCAGTTCCCTCCACCCAAGCCTGAAAAGTTAGTGTTGATGCCGCAAAGGAAAAGCAACGTGAGGCTTCGCAGACAGCAAGGGACTTGACATGTGCTGCGGGGGCAACTTTTATATTTTATTTTTTGAGGAATGCTAGCGCCACCTCAGTTGCCCTGTTTTCAGTTCGCCAGCCAGGCCGCTGCTTCATCAGCACAGGACTGGCGGAGAGATCAAGGCATAGATACGACCCAGTTCCGCCCATGACCCGGCCTATCCTCTAAGGCGCTTCCCGCACTGCGGCGCGCCAGCTGAAGGCGAAACCACCATTTTATGTCCGGGCAAATCTGGCCTGTCCAAAACCTGCGCCAAGTCCTCGGCGGGCCACACTCACTCCCTACTCTGCGCCTTGATCACTCACCCGGACCCTCGGTATACTCTGGCCCGGTCCGGTTGGATTCGCTGAACATGGTCCGGCTGAAGTTTCCCAGCCGCAGGCGGACCTGATCCGGCAGCTCCATGCCCAGGCTTCGGTATAGCTCACAGTGGCGTCTGTGGGAGCAGCAGCGAGCTGCAGTTCCCACGGCAACCGGGTGGTGCTAGGGTCCCCTGCGCACGCGCAGCCTCACAGCCCACTGAGGCGCTGGTTGCAAGCCTGTGCACCAGGAGGTAGGGGTGAGCGGAAGGCAGGTTTCTGCCAAGCCCCTCAGCCTGGTGCAAAAACGGCATAGTCCTTAAACCTGTTTTAAATCCCAATGTTTAAAAACAAATAGAAGTAAAAATATAAATTACCTGGGGTTGGACTGTGATACAAGAAGCTCTCACACCTTGTCAGTGGGATGCAACCTTTTTGGAAGGGACTATAGAACAAAAATGCAGAGCTTAAGGAATGTTCATGACTCAATAGCTCCTATGCCAGAAATATGTATGTATAATATATAATATTCCTAATAAAATATATTCACTATACGTGTATATATACATGTATATACATACATACACACATTTTATAGACTACATTGTAGCAGCTTAAAAAAATATGCTTGCAGTGAATATTTGATGATAAAGATGAACTTCAAGTAAAATAAAAAAAACAAGTAAAACTAAATAGGAATAAAACTATTTAGCAAAGTGTGTGTGTGTGTGTGTGTGTGTAAATATGTGGAGAGCAGAAAGAAGAGGTAGCACAAGCACTGTGGCTTTAAAAAAAAGACGAGAAAGAAATAACTCAAAATATTAATAGTTATTTCTGGATAGCAAGTTTTATGTGATTTAAATTTTTAAAAACATTTCTGTATTTTTCATCTTCCTTTCAAATAAGATATATATATATTTTAAAAAACTAAAGTTTAATGTATTTTTTAATCTATGGCTGGGCATTCACTTATGAGATGTGCTTACAAGTTATGTGGGGATTTTCGACTGTGGCAGGTCAGTACTACCAACACTCATGCTGTTCAAGGGTCAATTATACATACACAAAAGGGTACAAACTGAATTTACATGTGTAACCAGCACCTAGATCAAGAAAGAGAACCTTACCAGCATACCCAGAAGCTTTCTCTTCTTATTCTGTAACAATCGCTAAACCCCCACTTCTAACTGACCTTTCCTGACTTCTAATAGCATAGAATAGTTTTGCCTATTTTTGATTTGCATAGGTAATTATGCAGTAAGTGCTTTTAAAAAATCTAGCTTTTTAATAATCAAAATTATTTTATGAAATTCCTTTATGTTGTTGAATGTAGGTTCTTTTTCCTTATGCCGTGTGACCATAACACAAGTTTATTCATTCTACTGTTGATGAGCATCCATGTGTTTTCTGGTTTGGAGCTATAATGAGTAGTGACACTTTTGGTGAAAACACACCTGTTGGTGAACATTTGAATGCACTTCTATTGAGTTTATTACTAGGAGTGAAATTGCTGGCATATAAGGTATGACCTTGCTTAAAAAAAAAAAAATGCCAGCAGTTTTCCAAAGTGGCTGTACTGATTTTTACTGCCTGAAGCAATATATGAACATTCCTATTGCTCCAAATTTGTCACCAACACTTCCTATTTTCCATCCTTTCCTTTTGGCCATTCTAATGGATATGTGGTAAACAGTATTATTTTCACAATTAAAACAAGCACAGGGATTTACATAAATGTAAAGAGGAAGTTATGGGAGAAAATAGCTACCTGGCTAGACTTTCAAAACAATTCAGCAAAAGTTTATTGCATCCCTACTACTTTTTGGGACACTGTACTACACTGGTTAGGGATATAGTGGTTCCCCATTAGCAAACTCAGCCCAGTGAGAGAGTGAGACACATGGAAACAAATAAGTACAGTATATATTAGTAAAGGAACACAGATGAGGAAGCAATTAATTCTGGTTGGAGATGCTAGGGAAAAGCAGGCTAACTTCTGCTTCTCTTTAAGAGAGAACTCAGACCTCAACATCCCCCAAAAGGTTTCCAGGACCTTCCTGAAGCAGGCTTAAGTGCTCTCCTTTATGTTTCTCAAAACATCTTCCTCTCTGTTACTTTGGTTGCAGTGCTCATCACGCTATGCTGTAACTGTTTGTGTTTGCTTTTCTTGCAAATTCACAAGCTCTTTGGCACCAGGAATGGGCTTCCATCTTTGTATCCTGAACACTAGAGTGTAGGGGCAGACCTAGGGTGGGAGCTGGATAACTACTGAATTAATAAAGGGAATGAAAGGTCTAAAGACCACTCCCATATCTTCCCATTTCTAGTTCAGGGACTTGCCAGCCCTTATATAAGACTTGCTCTATAGAATAGAGAATTGATATACTAAAACACAGTGAATTACAGCAATCAAAAAAATTTTTTTTTAACTTAGCTACAAAGAATCAGTTTTCATCTATTAAATTAACCAAGATTTTTATAATGGCACAGTGAAGCAGGAAGCCTCATGCTCTGCTAATTGAGTTATAATCCAAACGATCTCATTGAGGAAAGCAATTGACAATATGTACAGATTGCCTTAAAAATATTCCTGCCTTTAATGCAGTAATCCAAATTTTAAGGCTCTGTTTTGGGGAAAAATATAAAAGCAAATGAATTTCAAACATCAAGATAAAACTTCCAACATTATTGATATTAATAAAAGAAAAAAATAAAGGTAGGGGAGAATTTGAAGTGCCCAACCGTGGGGCGAGTTAAGCAAATTATGATATTCATTGTGAGGTGTTGGGCTGCAGTGGAAAGGATGCCAGCAGGGTTCAAATCTCCTAACACACTTTACAACCTAAGAGCTGTGTGATTGATTTCAGATCTTTGTTTTGTAAAGTGAAAATAATGGTAATATACTGTTATGGTTGATATGAAAATTGCATCCTCAAATAAAGCCTTCAATAAGTGATAGCTATCATTGACACATCTATTTAAATGATATATGTGAAGAAGAAACACCTACAGTGGAATAAAATCATGCTAGCATCTAATTTTCTGAATTCTATTGTGGTTGTGAGGCAAATTGTGCTTTGGAAAGAATTCTGCTGTTATTGACATCATAAATGATCTAAAGGTCTCAAAAAACTTTCTAATATTGTTTTGTTAGTTGATGCTCACAATGTTTATATGCAATCACATTAGCCAAATGAGAACATAGAAGGGAATCCACTTTCATGGAATCAAAAGGCTAATATAATTTGGGTTTCCCATATTCCAGAGCTATTACTGAGAATTTAAAGAGAGAAGTATAGAGTCTCTGTTCTTAAAATCATTGGAATCATTCTCAGCAAGATTAATAAATAACTGTATAAACGGTTTACCTCTTATGCCAATGTTGATGGTCAGAGTAATAGCTGCTTCCCCAATAATTGTTTAATGTATTTCATTAGGATTTAATTATATTTATGATTTACCTTCCTAAATACATATTTTCACAGATATTTTGAGCCTAGTACAATGGTTTGTTTCTTTTTGACAAGAAGCAAAGTCGTCTGGTAATAAGGTATTACACTATATGACAAGAAACTGATTTGGGGAGTTATTTAAATTACTCCTTGGAATAATAAAGATATAAATTCTTTTTGCTTGACACTAATAAAGGGTTTACAAACAGTATTTTTTTAAATTAAGTTTATTGGGGTAACATTGACTGATACAATTATATAATTTTCAGGTATACATTATAAATTAACATCTGTATATTCTATTGTGTGTTTACCACCCTAAGTCCAGTTTCCTTCAGTTACCATATATTTGATCCCCCTTACCCACTTCACCCTCCTCCCATCCCCATATTTGTAGAAACAGTATTTTTAAGTGAACACGTTAGTCAATGTATCGCCTTAAAATGAACTCTGAGATATTTCTAAGAATTTAGATAAGTTTAAAAGATAAGTTACATTTCTGGGTAGAATCTTCAGATATGACTCCACATCGGCATCCACATTTTAATAATCTTACTTTAAGTAACTCGAAACGTAATCTTATAATCCTCAAGTTGTTAATGGCTAATCAAAACCTTTTTGAATCCCTAGTACAATATATTCTGTTCACAGAACTTTTCAAAGGTTTATAAGAAAGAGCCAGGCCGTGAATTGCATAAAAAGTCAAATCTTGTGAAAGGAATTTTTCTTACTCTATATAAGTGATATTCAAGGCTAACTTTAATATTTTGTCTTCAAAGACATTTCCATTGAGCATTTTTATTAGAAAATTCTTTCCCTTTTAAAATGCCGTTTATATTATAGTTTTTTTGGTTCTGTGGCATTTCTTTGTGTTAGCCTACCACAGTGTTCATGTGCTATGGCAAGCTGCTGCTGCATGTGTCAAATTATGTGGGAGTTGGGAATGACAAGTCCAGGAAGATCAGTAAAGCAAAACTTGCTTAAGGAAACAATAGATCTCTCAAATGAATTTGGGGTACCGATTAGAAGCCAGTAGCCAGGGCTGTTGCTGCTTTTATTATTATTATTTTTTAAATCTGAGTATGTAATTAAAATTTTATTTTTAAATAATTTTTTAACTTTTTAATTATAATTGGCATACAATATTATATTAGTTTCAGGTGTACAACATAGTGATTAGACATTTATATACATTACAAAGTGATAAAGTGATAAAACTAGTACCCATTTGACACTGTACATAGTTATTACAATATTATTGACTGTATTCCTTATGCTATATGTTACATCCCCATGACTATTTTGTAACTACTAATTTGTACTTCTTAAACTCTTCCCCTTTTTCACCCACTCCCCCAACCCTACTCCCATCTGGCAACCCTTAGTTTGTTCTCTGTATCTATGAGTTTGTTTCTCTTTGCTTGTTTATTTTGTTCTTTAGGTTCCACATGTAAGCGAAATCATATGGCATTTGTTTTTCTCTGTTTGACTTACTCTGCTCAGCGCAATACCCTCTAGGTACATCCATGTTGTTGCAGGTGGCAAGATTTTATTCTTTTTTAAGGCTGAGTATATTCTACTGTATTTATGCACCACCTTTTCTTTATCCATCCACTGATGGACACCCAGGTTGCCTCCATACCTTGGCTATTATAAATAATGCTTCAGTGAGTATATGGATTCATGTGTCCTTTTGAAGTAGTTTTTTAATTTTTTCCAGAAGTGAGATTACTGAGTTCTTCTTTGTTTCTTATTATAGCCTTTGTTTTAAAGTCTATTTTGTTTGATATAAGTATTGCTATCCCAGCTTTTTAAATTATTTTTATTTCCATTTTCATGAAATATCTTTTTCTGTCCCTTTACTTTCAATCTATGTGTGTCTTTCAATCTGAAGTGAGTATCTTGTAGGCAGCATATGTAAGGGTTTTGTTTTCTTATGCATTCGGCAACCCTATCTTTTGATTGGAGCATTTAATCCATTTACATTTAAAGTTATTGTTGGCAAGTACGTAGTTATTGCTGTGTTATTATTCACATTTAAAAAAATCTTTTTCTTTTTAATGAAGTCCCTTTAACATTTCTTGTAATACTGGTTTGGTGGCAATGAACTCCTTTAGCTTTTTTTTGTCTGGGAAGCTCTTTATCTGTCCTTCAATTCTAAATGATAGCTTCACTGTATACAGTAATCTTTGTTGTAGGTCCTTGCTTTTCATCACTTTGAATATTCCATGCCAATCCCTTCTGGCCTGCAAAGTTTCTGTTGAGAAATCAGCTGACAGTCTTATGCGAGCTCCCTTGTAGGGAACTAATTCCTTTTCTCTTACTGCTTTTAGAATTCTCTTTGTATTTAGCCTTTGGCATCTTAATTATGATGTATCTTGCTGTGGGCTTCTTTGGGTTTATCTTGTTTGGGACTCTGTGTTTCATGGGCTTATATATTTACGTCTTTCACCAGATTAGGGATGTTTTCTGCTATTATTTTTTCAACTAGGTTTTCCACTCCCTGCTCTCTTTCTCTCCTTTCTGGTACCCCTATGATGTGAATGTTGGTACGGTTAATGTTGTCCCAGAGGCCCTTTAAAGTATCCTCATTTTTTGGAATTCTTTTTTCTTGTTGCTGTTCTGGTTGGGTGTTTTCTGCTACCTTATTGTCCAGATCACTGATTCAGTACTCTGCTTCATCTAATCTACAGTTGATTCCCTCTAATGTATCCTTCACTTCATTTATTGCATTCTTCAGTTCTGACTGGTTCTTTTTTTGTTTTATATCTCCATTTTTATGTTTTCTATCTCTTCATTAAAATTCTCACTGAGTTCCCCTACTCTTCTAAGTTAATTGAGCATCCTTATAGTGTTTTGAACTCTGCATCTGATAGATTGCTTGTCTCCATTTTATTCAGTTTGTTTTCTGGAGCTTTATTCTGTTCTTTCATTTGGGACATGTTTCTTTGTCTCCTCATTTTGGCTGCCTTTCTGTGTTTGTTTCTGTGTATTAGGTAGGGCTACTATGTCTTCTAGTCTTAGCAGAGTGACTTTCTGTGGTAGGTGTGCTGGGGGCCTATTGGCATAGTCTTCCCTGGTCACCTGAGCTGGGTGTTCCAGATATGTTCCAAGTATGGGTCATGTGTCCTTTCCTGTTGTAGTTGAGCTTTGGTTGCTGTTTGCATGTTGCTGAGAGGGACTGACCCTTGGGTAGATTTGTTGTGAAGACTAGTCAGACCAGTGGAGGAGCTATTGTGCAGGGGTTAACCCTATGGAGTAGGATTTACTTTAGCAGGGATCTGGTGCCTGCCCAGTCCATCCTTTGGGTAAGTCATCCTCAGATGTGATCCTGAGTGGTGCCCTGGCTCAGAGTGAAGTTAACCACTGGGCATGCTGGTCGGGGACAACTAGGAGGGGCCTTGCCACAGGCCAAGTTTATCCACAGCCTATGTACTACCCAGAGCCACTTGGCATGAGCCACCAAGCAATCCATAAATGGCCACCACCCGCACTGGGCTTGGATGTACCTTGAGAGGCCAAGCTGTAAACAAAGGCTGGCTACCACTAGCGCTGGGCTCGGGGCTGCTCAGCAAGAGGCCAGTTTCTGCTTGTTTAAGTTTTGTGAACCTTTTTGAGATTTCAGGAATGTCTGTAGCATGAGCGAATACAGGAAGTGGCTTGGATTGGCCCGCAAGCTGGGTGGGGCGGGGTCTCAGGGAATCATTAGGGCGGAGCAACCTGTATTAGCCTGGTTGATAGAAGCGGTAAGATGGCGGCCACCTGCGTTTGCATGCCAGGAGGGGAGAGGGATCAACAAAGGAACAATTCCTTCTGTCAGCACTTCTGTCTGGGAGAAAGCTGCCTCTCCGGCCCTCGCCCTGAAGCCAGACAATTCAGTTCCTCCTTGTATGTCCCCGGCAACTTTCAAGCTGCTGCCCCAGTGCTGGAGCTCTGAGCGATAAGTCAGTGAGTAAGTCCGCGTATGGGCCCCTTAAGAGGAATATCTGAAACTCCAGAGGCCTTTTGTCTTAGCCACAATCTCCACTGGTTTTCATAGCTAGAAATTATAAGGACTTCTCTTCTTGACGCTGGAACCCTGGGCTGGGGAACCCGAGGTGGGTCTGGAACCACTCACTCTTCTGGGGGATCTCTGTAACCGAGATATATCTCCCGATTCTCAACCACCACTAGCGGTTGTGGCATCAGCCTGTTCCACATCTGCACCTCCTGCCAGTCTAGAGGTGGCCTCTTTTGTGTGTCCCCAGCTGTAGAACTTCTGTTCAACTAGACTTCAAGTGTCTTCTAATGATGGCTGTTGTAATTTTGATGCGATTGTGAGAGGAGGCCAGCACAGCGTTTACCTACTCCACAATCTTGACCAGAAGCTCCTATCATATCATATTTAATATGAGTAGACTAAAGACCAACACTTGGATTTAGAATACGGATTATATAACTTCTGGATGGAAGGAGCTTTGAGGTTGCCAGCATTAGTGTGCTTTGGCTGCCAAAAAACTATTGGGATCTTAGACTTTGTTAATAAACTTAGGATCCAGATCAGGAAAACTATAATCCACAACACTGTCAAAGGAACCAAATTTCAGGGTATGTTTGATTTAGATGTGCTTGAGATTGTTTATTTTAGTATTTCAACAATAATTGACAATAATCAAAAATACTTCCTCACCCTCAAGATAAAGCAGACAATTTCATAGTGAAACAAGCCCCCCCCCCAAAAAAAAAGTACAGCTTCAACAATTCATTTTTCTTGGGTGTTGTCTGATATGCACATGACAGGCATTAAACATTTCTCGGAAAACCTCTATCCTTCCTATAACCACACCTGCATTTCCAATAGGCCTAGCACAAGTTTCACCAAATTTGCTTGACATGGCAAAGATTGCTCATACAAGCATTTCTTTTAAAATCAAAAAGACAAGGATACCAACTCTGGCCTTCATACCCCCTGCCTCAACTTTATTCAGTATTGAATCAGGCAAGAAAAGAAGAAATGAAGGTATAAGGATCAGAAATGAAGAAATAAAACTGTCATTATTCAGAATTAGAATTTCATATGCTTTTAACTTCTTAGACCTCACCTGGGCCATTTCCTTAGCTGTGTTATCACATTTTAAGAGTATCGTGTGGATGTATAGGGGAAGAATCATGGTGGTGATGAGGAGGGGTCTTTGAAAACATGGCATGTGAGGAAAAGATTTGGAACTATTTTACCTTGGGAAAAAACTCATAGGAGGGAAAAAGGGCCAAATTAACTTGTCTTAAGCTATTTAAAGGAAAAATTGTTATGTGGAGTGAAGAGTAACTTTTTTTTGAAAGGCCCAAGGAAATATAATAGGGGTCACTAAGAAGCAAGAGGAAGAGAGATTTAAGCTCTAGCAGAACTTTCAAGAGAGTAATTCAAAATTGTGAGAAGGATGCCTTAAGAGGTGGAAAGTTCTTTGTCACTGGAAGTTTTCAAAGGCTGAATGACCATGTGGTGGAATATTGTAGATTTCCTAATACTGTAGGAACTAAAAAGCTCATATTTCTTGAGCATCTATTGTGTGCACGTACTGAGCCAAGCACTATCTCATATAATCATGGCAACCCAATGAATGATAGTCTATTGTATCATCACTTGACAAGTGAAACAGAAGCTTATAGAGTCTAAAGGCTTGCCTGGTTTTACATAGCAAAACTGAGTTCAGGCCCAGGCAGTCTATTTCCAGAGCTCCAACTCTTAGTTAATGCACTGAATTGTCTGGAGAGAGGGACTGGCTTCAATAACATTCAAGATTTTGTTAAATCCTGAAATTGTATAATTACATGGGGAGAAAAGTCATGCCTAAAAGGATTTATATTAAAAATTAATTTTGTTGGCAGTGATGTTGTATGGCCCTATTTTAACATCTAATATTTAAGTTATGAATAAAATAAAAGTTATTAAAAATTCACCCGTCATTTCTAAATTATAAAGCTATTGGATATTCACATATCTACTAAGATACAAATAAGTTGGTAGACAATGGCTGAAATCTCAGATGTTCTTGGGGCTCTGGCAATCAGACTAAGCCTATAAATATCAGATGAATGTCTTACAAAACCAAATATCAGCAGTTTTAAAGCATCATGGTGGTGGTGGTGGTGTTTTTCCTAAGCAGATCCAGCAGTTAATCTTGGACTACTTTTATAGCATCTCAAACAAAATAGTTTATTTGGCATTTTTGAGTGTTATATCACTGAGTTATAGGTTATACCATACCAGTCACAGAATGCTGTTTAAAATTTGCAGCTATGCACATTCTTCCATATACATGTATATCTCCTTCAAATATAGAAACTTGATCAAATATACATAGATGTAATGTGTGTGCAAGAGATAAGTAGAGAGACTGGCCATTTGCCATGGTTATTAGGAAGAGAGGCATGCATGCTGAGAGTTCTAACAAATTACAAATGCCAGGAAGAAAATAACATGGCTGTGTTTGAAAAGATCATGCTATTTACTTGACAGGCTCTGCCAGGGCAAAGTTACAGCTGTGGCCCTGCTTTGCAGATCATTTAAACAGGCTTTTCTTTATGTCACTGACACTTTAGTCACATCCACAGAGCTTTGCCATCAGTAAATAATAATTATGTGTGAGGAGATAGTCTATGAACAGCTCCCATATTAATAACACCATAAATAAATCAATAGAAACATACATTAGTTAAATAGTTTTTAAAAACTTATTAATACTATCAGACCTATTGGAAGAAAAAAATTGTAATTTTAAAAATTATAAGCGATGATGTGTGTGTATAAAAAAAATCAGGATTATTTTTTAAATATATTTTTCTTATCCTCTTTTCTTCCTATATTCTCTATAGTTGAATACTGCTCATATTATCATTCTTTATGTCCTATTATCTTTGTATTCATCTACCTAAAAGCCTTGGGGTGTTAAAAGTCAGACAGTCTGGTTTTGAGCATTGCTACTTCCTAGCTGTGTCAGTTGAATTCTCTGAGATTCAGTTCGTTCTTCTACAATAATACCTACCTACCCAACAGTTATTTTTATGCAGACGGAATCATGAATGTGAAGGTGTTTTGTAAACAATGAAATATACCAAAGTCATATCTAAAAGTCCATTTCTTCCAGGATGGTCTTTGATAGATATTCAAAAAATCTATAAATGATCTTCCAAGTAACTAACGATGCAAATGGGCATGGAAATTAATCATGGTAGGACTCAAGGGAAATATATTTCATGAAACACTTTTCCTTATTTTAGCTTTCAAGCAGAGTTATGAGGGCTACTGATTATGTTTCTTCTAGTGAAAATTCCTGTGGTTGTTATTATAGCTGTTGTTCTAGTGACGTAAGAAATACTAGAAGCAAATTATAGGCAGCTAAGAGAAGGGGAGAACATATGCAGATATTGTTAGGATTTAATAAACATTATTGAATGAATACATATGAATGTACCTAATATCCTCATCTTATGTTAATCTTTGGAAATTTAAGGGAGAAATGGCTTGGCAATTGCTTTGAGGCTTCATTTATCTGCTCTGATTGAGCACTACTAGAGTAGGTGGGACAGGAAAACTCAGATTAGATTTCTGAAGCATTCTATTGCCAGAAGCCTTCCCAAAAGTCACACAAGGAATTAATAAGGGGGTCTTGTTGAAAAATGATCTCTTGACCTTTTTTCAGAATGTACTTGAATTTCAAATGGCTATGTTTATAACAAGTTAGTTGGGATTTTCTTTCTTTTGTGCATAAATAAAAGGAATGCTGATCCTTTAAAAGCTTTTGGGAGGGGCAAACTTTTTTATTTAACAGTCTGTCACTGAGGTAGAAGACTGGTTCAGATTTGAATTGTACAGTGCTGTTTTGTATTTTCATCGGTGTTTGTCAGAAATATTCAAGCCTGTAAACTCAAAGGCAAGAGATGTCATTCTGGAGTGGTAGACAGTGAGTCCCACAAAAGGCCACGAAGAAAGACAGTGGGCAATGTATAAGGATAGAGAGGAGAAGGGAGAAGGCTGGAGGGAAAATGGCCCTTTTCCTATTCATAGGTGTTTTGTTCACATGGTGTTTGTTACTCTTCTATGGTGACTCAAATGCTTCTTTAACTCAGCAAGAAGCCAATGATTTTTAGGAAAAAGAAATGCTTCAGATTCTAACGACATAGATCTGTATGAAAAGTGCATTAGTGCTGTTTGGTTTGTATGTTTTTGTATATATTATACAGGTTTGGATTACAATAATTCCTCCCATTTGTATAAGGTTTTACAGTTTTTAAAGCACTTTATGCTCTTAATCCTCACAACAAACATGGATAGAAGGGTACAGATGGCTCCCGACTCACAATAGCTTCACTTTAGACTGCTGCTTTTATAACTTTTATTTTTGTAAATATGACTCTCCCCAGTATTGGCTAAATCTTGCCACTGTGACTGTCTAGGACTCTCATCATAAGTGACAGGAAAACTGAAGCTGTTCTTACATTGATTGGTGCTGGGAGTAAAGGAGAAAAACTTTTGATTTTGCAGATGCAAATGTAGATGCAGCAATGCGTATGCATCTGAATTAGGCAACGCTCTTGCAAAAGCATTGTCCGTTTATATTGAAAAAGAGCTACCCCAAGACATCAAAGGAAGAGGTTTTTATTGCAAGCAAAAGCTAGTTGGATCACTTTTGGAATATAGTTGGCAAACGTTTAGGGAAGAAGCTACAAGAACCAGTAGAGTAACATCAAATAATTTGCACGCAAAGTCAGCTAAAGATGAAAGTTACTGTGTGCTATGGGTATTTAATGATGATAAGATCAGCAGCAGAGATGGGAAGAAGATGAGGGGGTGCAAAAAGAGGAGAAAAGGAAGAGAATATAGCAATAAGGAAAACTTTAACATTCAAATAAATTTCTAACCACTGAATCTGCAATGATAGTTTTCAGGGAGATGGACTTAATTTTGATCACAGTTTGAAGGTCCTTAGAGCACTGAAGCATTTACTAGCATTAGAGAGGAAAATCAAATCTCTTTAGTTAGAACTCCTTTTAAGAAACTTCAGCCAGTTGATAAGAATCCTCCAAGAGGACCATTTAAAACATTGATGTTTTCTTTATAGACTTAGAAAATCATTGAAAAAAAAATGTATTTGTCTTTTTGTGATTGATTTTGGTATTTTAAAGTACAAAATGAGTCTTCAGGAACACTGTCATCATTTATAACCTTATAGATAATAAAGGTTTAACTTATGGAAGCTCAACTTGTAACCTACATCCAGGAATAAATTATGTTATAAATACTTATCTTATTAGACACAGTTTAAAAATGAGAAACAGACCACAAACAGTAAATGACTTCCCTAAAAAAGGCAGATGAGGTCACATAATGCCAGTTTTGCTATACTGAGATTTAATGATAATTCCCTATTTCTCCCTTACCAGAGAAACACATGTATTTCACAGGCCATCAAGCAAACATTTGAAGGACTCCAATCTTAATATCACAGCAGCATCAATTAGCTGAGGCGCACATTATATTTGTTATCAAATATCAAGGTTTAAATTGAATCAAAGTCTATCAGATAAAGATAGTGTAATGCAAAAGAAGTAGACAGCCAATCTTTGGAATAATCTATCTATATCATCTTTGAAATACAAAAGTAATCATGTTATTGTTTCAATAGAAGACAAGTCCCTCCTTCAGAATGAATCTAACCTATCTACCTGGAATTCATCCTTTCCTTTTTTGCTTCAGAAATTCGTTATCTTCATTGTTCCTCACTCTCTCCTACCTACTTTCCACCTCTTTCTCTGTCTAGCTTCTTCTTATGAGCCTAAACATTCAGACCGTAGCATATCTTCATTATGGAACACTTTCTCTTTCTAATTCCCTTTCCTGTTATTAGTTCTAACTCATGGCTTGATTTCAATTAGCTGTCTTCTCTCGATGACAAGTCCCTATCTGGACTTGTTTTCTCTCATGTCTATTCTTATATCATATTGTGCTTTCCCTATAAGAGCATATAAATGACATTATAACTGCCTGTTAACTTGTCTGTATCCACCTATAGACTATGAGTCCTGTGAGAGAAAAATCTATTTACACTTTGTTCACCAGTTTATACCCAATGGTTTCCATAGTGTCCTTGACATATTTGGCTCTCAGTAAATATTGTTAAATAATTGGATTAATATCTAAAGAATTAAACTGATTTTTAAAGGGTTGGAAAGGTGTTTTTAGGTTGATGATAGGGAAAGATTTTCCAAGCTGTCAACCTAAATAAGAGATAAACTGAGGCAAGCTCAAATTACCAAAAAAAAAAAAAAACAAGTTTTTAGGGGGATAGTAGAGGAATTGCAATTCAGGACATGCAAACTGTAGCAACCTTTAGGCAACACTGTGACCAGATTGCAAAGAGCCTTGAATGATTTTGGATTTTAATCAGTAGACAAAGGTAGAACTATTGAGGAGATTTTGACAGGAGAGTAACAGTCATTTGGGTTTTAGAAAGAGAATTCAAGACAGCAGGGTAACTTTAGGTAGAAGAAAAATGAAAGTAAGGAGTTCAGTTAGGTCACAATTACTGCAGATAATGAGGTGTGGAAAGTGGCAGAGAAGGAAAGGATTTGAGAAAAGTACTAAAAAGGACTGGATTTGAGAGACCTCTTAGAAGCAAACTAGACAGGAACTCAGTGGCCAAATGGATGTAAAGAGTGAAAGAAGAGCATCGTATACAGACTTTGAAATTGCATCCTTTGGAGGATGATGGTGTCTCTAACTGAACTGATAAATGTAGGTCAGTTTTAAATAAAATGAGTTTGAAGTGCCTAGGGAACTTCTAATAGAAAAGATTGAAAAGGAAACTGAAAATTTGAGTCTAGATATCAGGATTGAGAGTCGTGGTAGGCTGAACTGGCCCCCCAAAATATCTAGATTCTAATCCCTGGAATCTGTGAATCTTTCCTTATATGGCAAAAAGGACTTTGCAGATGTAATTAAGTCAGGGATCTTGGATAGAGAGATTATCTATCCCAGAGTGTCTAAGCGGACCCTAAATATAATCATGAGTGTCTTTATCAGAGGGAAGCAGAGAGAGATTTGACTACAGAATAGGGAATAGGAGATGTAAGGGTGGAAGCAAGACTCCGGAATGTTCAAGGAAGGAAGAGGTCATAATTTAAGGAATGCAGGAAGCCTCCAGAAGCTGGAGTAAGCAAGAAAGGAATTCTCTACATCGATCAGGAGAAAGCAGCCCTGTTAACACCTTAATTTTATCCCAGTGAAACTGATTTCTGGACTCCAGAAGTGTAAGAAAATAAATGTGTGTTGTTTTAAACCATCAGATTTGTGGTAAAGTTATTTCAGCAGCCATAGGAAACAGCTCAGAGAATAATTGGTAAGGAGCACCCTAGTAGTGAAAATTGAATAAAATTTTCTAGGGAGAGAGAGCATGTAGAATAAGAAGAGAGGAAGACCCAGGAAGGAAGCATTGAAATTGACCCTTAACCCTCAGGCAGAGGCAGAGGGAATTCCATTTCTGGCAATATGACAAATATCTTGAATAATTTTATCACTGAAAGGAACTAAAATTAGTTGATGAAGTATTTTTTAATCTTTTGAAATGCATTTTTTTCTTATAAGGAATACTGAGGGGTCAAGAACTAAATAAATGCAAGTGGGAACTCAGGAAATAAGCAATAATTGGGAGAGGCTTTTGCCTTGAGGACATTTGTTGAATGAATGAATGCAGCAGTCAAGGTATGCTCAAAGTGAGAAGTGTAACTGTGGACCTGTCCACCTCTGCTTAAAGCTGGGTTCTCAAAAGACTTGTGTATGATGAACTACAACCTGCTGTCTTTCCTCTACCCCCAGAAAACTGAAAGGAAAATTGCCAGTGCTGAGAACTAACTCTAAATGGAGTGAGAGAAAAACTATCCCCTGAGAATTTGTAACATAGCTGGCACTCACACAAGTTTGCAGCCTTAATTCACAGTATACCTAGGAGTCCAAAAAGTCAAGTCAAGAATTAAGTTTAAAGTAAACTTTTATGTGTAGTTCCCAGGCACCTAGCAGAAACAGATGCAAATCTGTCCTGGAGGTACCCATCTTCAACACAGGCCTCAAAGAATTTTTATCAATAAACTCTAAAGAAATACATGTGCATGGTTAAAATAACAAAATATAAAATGAAATAATATACCATGAGAAAGGGCCAGCAGAAACAACAAACAACAGAATCAGACTGCAAAGCATTAGTTATTATAATTACCAGGCACAGAATATAAAATAAAGATGTTAAATATTTTTAAAGAAAGAAGGGATTGACGATACACATAAAACATGACCCAGCAAATTTAAAAAAGACTTAAAGGACCACTGGAAGTTTAAAATATAATATTTGAGATTAAAGACACAATAGATGGATTTGATAGCAGAATAACCACAGCTGGAGAATGGATTAGGGAAGATAAACCAAAAAAATTTTTACATAATGTAGCCTAAAGATATAGAAATATGAAAGAGAGGTAATAAATCATGGAGATGTTGTAAGAAATATAACACTCATCTAATTGGAATTCCAGGCAGACAATAGAGGAAGGAAGGAGTAAAAGCAGTACTTGAAGTGATAATGGCTGAGAATTTCCAATAAGTGCCAAACCACAAATTCAAAGAGCCCAACAGTCTCACTAAAGGTAAATAAAAGGAAATGTATAGTCAGTCACTTTCTAGTAGAACTAATTAATGCTGACTTATAAAGCAAATATCAAATAATACTAAAAACAAAGAGAAAAAAATTAAAAGCAGCCAGAGAAAGGAAAGACAGGTTTTAGTAGAACAACATTTGGACTTCTTAACAACTATGGAAGTCAGAAAAAAATCTTACATCTTCAGTGAAAATTACTGCCAATCTGAATCTGTGTATTATCTTTAAAGAACAATGGAAAAATCAGTCATCTTCTAAAAACAGAATTTGCTACCAATAGAATAATTTCACTAAAGGAAATTCTAAAATCTTCTCTAGGCAGGAAGAAAGTGGTCAGAGATGAATGACGGAATGAGGAGCAAGGAAAGTGCTAAATATGTAGTTAATTGTAAATCATTATTGGCTAACAACAACAACAACAATATTCTCTTAAGAGGTTAAAAAACAAGCTAGAAATGAAACATACAACCATCTATATAGTGTGTAAGTTGGGAGGGAAATGATCAGAGTTAAAGTATTCTATCATTTTTATTGTTTGGGAGAATGGTAAATATACAAAATATCTAAGTTAAGATTTCTAGTATGACTATCAGAAGGGTGTATACTTTCTTAACTAAGAAATAGAAAAGTGGAGAAAGAAACAGAAACAGATGAGAACAGAAAAAAATAAATATTAAAGGTTCAAGATACATAAAAAGCACACAATAAGAAGGTAGAAATAAATTCAAATATACCAGGAATTAAAATAAGCAAAACCAGGCTAAGTGCCCAGTTTATAATGCAAAAATTTATAGATGGTGCGTATGTACATACATATACATTATTTTCAAGAATTCAGCTATGTTCTAAGTACATTTAAAACATAAGGATTCAAAAAATCGAGAGTAAGAGTTTGAAAAATTATTCCATGCAGACACTAACCAAAATAAATTTGGTATTGCTATATTAATATCAGACAAAATAATCCTTAAGCTGGAAAGCTTTAAAGAGAATTATTTCATAAGGATAAAAGGTTGAATTCTCCAGAAAGATTTAAGAGTTCTCTAAACTTATAAGTACTTAGATCAAGCATACAAACTCAGTTAAGGAGATGGAAGATTAGAACAACAGAATAAGCTGGCTCTAATTGAGTAAGTATATGAACATTACACCTAATAACTACAGAATACACATTCTTTTCAACCAACATGGAGTATTTTTGAAGACTGACCACATGCTGAGCTATAAAGCAAATATCAACAATTTTTAAAACACTGAAATCATGCAAACCACAGTTTATTATCATAATGCAATTTAGTTAAAAATTGGTAAAATAGAAAAACTAGTAAAAGCCCATATATAGAAAATTAAGATAGCCTCTTCTAAATAATTTATGGGTCAAAGAAAAATTATGGAAATTAGAAGATACTTAAGAATGTGGGACAACAAAAATTCTATCAATCAAGAAGTATTTAATGCAGATAAAGTAAGATCTAGTGAGAAATTATATCCTTAAATGCTTTCATTAGGAAAGATGGAAGGCTGGCAAATAATTAGCTAAGAAGTTAGAAAAACAATAATAAAGTAAATAAAAGAGTGGAAATAATAAAGATAACATCAGAAATCAATGAAATAGGAAAAAATACAAAAGAGAAGATTAAAAACTCCTACAATTCTTCCTTTGAAAAGACTTTTGCAGGCAAATTTCAGAATAAAATAGATATGATAACTACAGTTGATGCAGACAATTAAATGGTTAATAAGGAGGATTACAAACAACTTCAATACTAAACTGAAACATTCAGAGAAATGGATATATTCTTACAAAAATATAACTTACAGAACTTCTTTAACAGGAAATAGAAAATAATAGCTCAGAAAATTAAAGAAAATAAATCAGTTGTTTAAAATTATGTTACAAGATAAAAACCAAAAGCAGACCATTTTTTTTGCTTTGGTTGTTTTCCTTTAAAATTTTTCTATTGTAATAATTTTTAGTCATGCAAAAAAGCAGAATCATAAAATGAGCTGAGTACCACTCAGCTTCAATGATTATCAGCACTGGCCTTTCCTTTTCATTCAACCTCCACCCTTGCCCCCACTTAAAAATAAATGTTTATTTTGCAATAATTTTAGACTTACTGAAAATTTCTAAAAATAGTACTGAGTTCCCATATACGTTTCATCCAGCTTCCATTGTTAACATTTCAGATAACCATAATACAATTAATCAAAACTAAGAAGTAAACTTTGACATAATAGTATTAACTAATCTTCAGATCACATTTGAATTTTGCAAATTTTCACATTGTCCTTTTTCTTATCCAGGATCCAACTAGGAATCTCTTCCAACCAACAACAGTTCCTCAAGACCAGATATTTTTACTGTTGAGTTCTAATAACTATTCATGGAACATATAATTCCAGTCTTTTACAAACTATTCCAAAGACAAAAAAGAGGAAACATTCCCGAGCTCATTTTATGAAATTAGAATAATTTTAATACTTGAGGCCAATCTCACTTATGAACAATGATGCAAAAAAAATCTAGACAAAATGTTAGCAAATTAACCCCTGAAGTGTATGGAAAAATGAATAAATCATGACCAGAGTGAATTTACTTTAGGAATGAAAAGTTGGATGAATTTAGAAATATTCAATTAATGAAATAAGTTAATATAGTAAAGGCAAATAATTATACAATCATCTCAATAGGTGTGAAAAATGACAAAATTCAGCATACATTCTTGGTAATAATTCTTAAGAATAGAAGGAAACTTTCTTAATCTGCTAAAGGATACTACCGCAATATACAGTAAACGTAATATTTGATGAAACATTGAATATTATTCCCTATAAGATTAGGAAAAAGAATGTCTATTATTATTACTTCTATTTAACATTGTACTAGACAACCTAGCCAGCTCAATAAAAGAAGAATAAGAGAAAGTATATATGCGTGGTTAGAAAGGAACCTACCTCTCATTCTTCACAGATGATGTATGACCATCCACATACAGAACCCCACGAATATACATGTCCCTGGCAGTCACTATTCACAATAATCCACATGGTGAATAAGATCTCCTAGGACGGACCATTACACAACCTGGACAACTACATGTAGTGGTCCTCTTCAAATTGTCTCCTTCCCTTTACAGTCACTCTTCCTGGAGTGAGGGTCAGGGGAGGGGGGGGCAGGGAACTATACTTGCTGTTTCTTTTATTTTACACTTACTCCTTAACTGCTTCAATCTGGCTTCTGCCCCCACTACCTCTCTGTAATGTCTGGTGCTGAGGCCAACAGTTTCTTATTGCCACATCTAATGGACATTTTTCTGCCTTTATCTTACTTTTTATCTTTCTGCCTATGTTAAAACAGGAATTTAAAGTTATAGACCATCCCTTTAACTCTTCCTTTAAATTCCATTCTCTTTTGATTTTCCTTACTCTTACCTTGCTGCCCAGTTGTCCTCAGATTTCTTCAAAAACTCGGTCATCTGGGCCCTCCTTAGAAGTCAGTGTTCTCTGAGGTTATATCCTAGAATCTTTATCCTCCTCACTTTTTTCAGTTTGCTCGGAAAGCATAGTTAAAATACTTGGCTTTACCTATACTGGGGGGGGGGGGGTCACATTTTGAGACAGGGAGTTTTGTGGTGAGGATAGAGAGCAAGGTTCTAAAGTCAAGTGTAAGTTATAATATAATTTACCCTTAGAAATACTTTAAATAATATGAACACAGTATAGCACTATCTCTCATAAGTCCACATAGTTTTTTTCTCCAGTATTGAAAGAGATTATTGAACTTCAGCTGAGCACCAGGATATATGTAGTTGATTTGGGTTTAGGACCATAAATGCTAAGAAAAAAAAATCAGTAGTATCTCTAAATATGAAATGAAACCAACATTCAGCTTGGGGAATGTTCAGCCCAAGGAACCTAAAACCTCCTAAGAGTACTGCCTCTCTTCTCATTCATGTTCTGTGCTGTGTGAGAGGAATGGTGAGAAAAAAAAAAAAAAAATCATTGTTATTGATTTCCTCTAACCCTGTTGATTTTCTTTTGTTTTATCAAAGGTATATAGTTGGATTTGCATAAGTAAAATGTGCATGTACACTGTACCACATATATGCAAATCTCTCCTGTCCCTATCTCCAGCCTGGTCTTCTGAGACCAGAACCACATGCTGGAAGTCCCTTTAATAGGCTAATTATCTCTTCATATTAACACTCTCTGGACTAAACTCATTTCTCCTCCACCCTTACACATCACCTCCACCCCAACTACTACACTTCTCCAGCCCTGTCTAGAACAATGAGACCTTTGTTCAGTCACCCAAGCCAAATGCTTGAGAACTGTCCCTGGATTTTTTCTCTCCCTCAGCATTCACAACCCATCAATAGCCATGTCATATTCATTCTACTCTCTCAAAGCTGTTCTCTATCCCATCGATATTGCCTTAGTTCATACGCTTGCCATCTTCTATCTCTCCCTAGAATTACTAACTGGCTTTGAACATTTTTTTTTCTAGCTTCTGTCATATCCCTTCTTTCTTCCACCATTAAGAAAATGTTTACAATGCTTGAAAATAAGGTCAAAACGGTGCAGTACATCTTTTCAACATGATGGTGAAATGTTATTTAATAGGTCTGCCCAGTAATTATTTCATTGGGGAACGTACCACCACTGGACTTTTACATTATTATTATATTAGAATTTATAAATTAAGGGCTCCATCCTGTGTAGTTGCATGTCGATTTATAGTGGATTTTTTTTTTTTTGGCCTGGTAGAAATGTAACAGTTCTGTTCCATAGAAGGGGTACTCCCAAGATTTTATTGCTTAATACTAACCGGATCTGTCTCGAACTTAAAATAATAAAAAGCTCATTTTGAATCCTTTCTTGAGGATTCTTCAAGTCTCTTGGAACAAGCTTACCTTCATTACTGTTTCCCTCATTATTTAATGAGTTAAAATCATTGGTCAGTGTCTACTCTATTAATATAAGACTTATATTGTTAACTTTTTGAAAATTACACTTTGAAACTATATTGCTACTAATAAATTATTTCCAAGTTATTTATCTAATCATGTTATTTCTCTACTTATTTCTCTTACTGGCTCCCTATAACTTTACAGACTGATGTTCACACTCCTTAGCTTAAGGCTTTCATGTCTTTCATGGCTAGGTTTTACATATTTTTCTAGCCAAATCTCTTGCCGTCCCCCAACAGACACTCTATGTCTAAATTTATGACCCTGCTAAATAAATAGTACTTTTTTCTCTTTGTACATGTTGTTTTCTTCATCTAGAGCTCCTCCCTCCATCCCATCCCCACAAACATTTTCTCATTTACTTCCTTTCTATCTTATTTATTTTTCAAGACTCAGACCAGGTATTATCTCCCCTGGAAACCTCCCTTGAGAACTCTCGCTGGCCTCGATGTTCCTCTCCTGTTCTCTCCTTGTGCTTACTCCTATTCCAACACCCACCACAATCTCTGTAATTCTTTAATTACTTGCCTATTTCTAAGACTAAAGCTAGGTTGTAAGCTCTTGAACTAGGAACTGAATTGAACATCTCTTAAGTGCTTATGTTTTGACTATACTATTAAGAAAATGACCTATTTGCCTTATTCGCCTCAGCAAAGAATACATTTTTATAGTACAATTATGTTGAGTTTACTGTCAACAGTGCACTAAACATAAGCAAAGTTAGATGTAGCCTCTTTCCAATGACCATAGCTCCTAAATCTAACCATCATTACACAGAGTATTTTTCTTGATTTCTTCTTAATGATATAGTCAATGAAAGAAAATAAATTTTTATTATACTTTTGTCTGATAGAGCTTGTTTCATGCTTCTCCATCATTAAGACACTCACAGTTTTATTCATACTTTGAGTTTTGCCCACAGTCAAAATAAGTAGTATTTACAAATGTGAAAGTGTTCCCATTTCCCCCCAAGAAATCTAGAGAAAATGATCTCTTGCTGGTTGGAAGGATATGGCTTCTGCTGGTACATTCAGTGTTTATGGCCCTCTGATTACAGCATATACTACAGCTTCACCTAGTGTATTGTATGGGCCCTTGACTAAATATTCCTCTCAACCACCTTAAACTGTGGCTCATATGAGCAAGAGACATTTTACTATCTGCTTTCCAACTGACAAATGCTTTTCTTGTTCTGTCTAGAGCAAGTTGATTCCCTTTGGCAGAAAACACTATTCATGAGAAAAATTTCCTAATGAAAGAATCCTAGACTTCAGTGCTGAGCATCAGCAACAAAAAGAAAAGCACAACTGCATGAGATGGTTTCATGTTAGATTCCTCATTTCTTCAGATAAGCACCTCCTCCTATTAGCAGGCACTTTTCAGCAGATTTTAAAAACAAAAGTCTCAGGTGATATGTTTCTCCCTAGTGCAGTGGAATTGGCTGGATTTATGGTTTTCAAACTAAGTTCTGAGTGTCTTAATGGGTTCCTTGACAATCCCTCAGGATTGAGAGGGTTGAGTAGATGGGGATCCATGCCCCAGTTTTAATATGAGCAGCTCTATTTTTATCCATTTTCTAAAAACTGGATTCTAACACGCATTCATTTGTAAAAAGTATTTCACTGCTTAAAGATTAGTTTTAAGACAGTAAGTAGAACTATAATACCTTTTTTGGGATCCAGTAGTTAACTTATACTGCATGGAAATAAAGTAGACTTAGGACACTGGTATTGCTGCTAGTTCAAAGTAGCAAAACATTTATTTATTCATTTGTTTATTTGTTTGTTTATTTATTTTTATACTACAGATATCTATTGAACTTCTATATACTAGGCACTGTACTAGGTGCTAGGATATAACTGTAGAAATAGGCATGGTACTTGCCCTCATGGACTGTGAAAAGACAGGCAGTTAAATATGTAATTATCATGCATTATGATAACTAGGTATGTGGTGTTAGAAGGGAGTCAAGAAAGACTTCTTGAGTATTTGGGAAGTACGACTTCAGGAAACAGGACCTGTATATGTAAAAGCCTGTGGGTGACAGAGACCATGGCTCTCTTGAAGAACTGAAAAAAAAAAAAATTAAATCTGAAGTGTAGAGTGCAAGTTAGAGAAGCCTTGTAAACTATCTTAAGGAGTATGGACTTTAAGAAGCAGGGGAAGCAGCAGGGTAAAACGATCATATTTCTGTTTTAAAAAGCTCGCTCTGGCTGCCTGGTAGAGAATGGAATGAAGAGAAATAAAATGGGGAACCAGAGGACAAGGCTCTTAAGAGTTTTCCAAGTGAGAGTTTCCTTGGGTTAAGGGAGCAGAAGTGCAGGTAGAGAGATGTGGTTAGATTCTGGAGGCAATGCAGAGTTAGATTCAAGTTATATGATTTAAAAGGTGTTTGGTATGGAAGAGAGAGTGTTGAGGATGCTCTTCAGTTTTCTGGCTCAGGCAACTGAGTGAATAGCCAAGCCATTCATGGAGACAGGAAACCCAGGGGAGAGGATCAGGTTTAGAGGGAAGGTGATGAGATTCATTTTGGACACAGTTGAGTTGAGTCAGAGATCCCCGTGAGCCATCTATGCGTAGATGTTGTATAAGCAGTGGATGTTTGGGTCTGTACGTTAGGACATGGTGTGAGCTAAAGACATAGTTGTAGGACTCATCAGGGTAGAGATGGTGATCAATGGCTTGAGAGTGGAATGAATGACAGCTCCTGGAAAGACTGAATAGGGTATGAAAAGAAGTAGAGGACACAGAGAAGGAAAATAAGATAATGAGAGGTCGTGGAAGCCAACAGAAGAGAGCAGTTCAAGGACAGGTGAGTAACAAATAGTGTTAAATGTTGCAGAGGTTGGAGTCTGAAAAATGTCTTCAAAATGCAGGTCTACATTCTGTCAGTGATGATATTCACAAGCTGTCATTATCTTTGGTCTGGTTGAAAACTTCTCTGTACTAGTCCAGGAATAAACCTCATGTATAACTGAACAAAAATAACCAGGAGATATACGGCACCATTAATGCTCAGTAGACTGCTACATCATGTGGAGTTACTGTAAATATCTGAAGAGGTTAAAAAACTAAACAGATCCCTCCTCATCTACACATGGGCAAGCAGCTAAAACTGTCTAATGTGATTTCCCTGAACACCTAAAAACCAAAAACAGGAGTTCTACATGGTCTACTCTTTAATGTAGTGTAATGATCTTATTATGTAAAATATAAAAAACATATCTTAGAAATAAACAACGGGGAACGGAGAACTTTGCTGAGTCATGTTAACCCACAATTACTTTTCCCTCAGACTTAATTTCACCTTCCACACAGCTCCTCTTACCTTCTGTCCTTTATTCTACTTTCCACCTGTAATTTTGGGTTAACTTTAAGGGAGCTGTGATTGCTGGTAAATATGTTGAGTTTAGAATTCTTCACAGAATGATGGGATAGTGTTTTTCACAAGGTAAGTGGTTCTTTGCAGATATTCACCACTCTATAAACCACATGGCTGGAAGAAAACCTGGGGGTTATCTAGCTTAACTTCTTCCTTTTACAGTCAAAGGAATTAGGGTTGAAAGAAACAAAGTAACTTGAGCAATGACACTTCAGGCACTGAGTGGGCAGCTGAAGTAGGTCTACATACAGCCCGCCCTGTATGTGTAAAAATAATGCATCTTGAAGATGACAGAATTAAAATATACTCTGTCCTATTTTATACTATAAGACTAAATCTGTTCATGTCAACTTGCTAAACCATTCAGATATAAAATAAAAAGGTTTACTTTTGTATGTTTGAGAGACATTGTGAGAAGTAGTCTACAATTATGAATTCCCTTGTATTTCCTGTTTCACTGCACTTTATACAAAAATTTGTTTTGGAAGAGATCCAAAGTGGAGAGATACATACTGACTTATTCTATGGTAGTCTGTATAGCCTGAAACTTAGCCCAGGGTCCTTTCTACTGTAGCACTCAAGCTCATTTGCCATCCCTTTCCCAATAGTGCCAATACTTTGACCTTCCTATGAGATGTCAGGATTCATGTGGCTGCTGGCATAGGGCTGACAATGGGGCAGGGAGAGACTGAGCCAGGAGAGATTGTTAAATCCAGCTGTCCCTGGTCCAGGTTAGTGTAAGAGAGGTAAGGCTTTCTGTGGATATATCCAATTCTGAGCTGTCAAAGAACCTGATGGGATGACAGAGGAGATAGCTTTGTAAATATTGGAAATTCCAAACCCATGGAAGATGATGGAGCATAAGGAAAGACCTCAGACTTTGGAGTCAATGAACTTGGCTTAGAATCCCAGCTAACTTCTTAGTAGCAATGCCACTTCAAATTTATTTTAAATTCTCTAAGCCCTCTGTTTCCTTATCTGTAAAATGTGATTGTAAAGATGCCATGAAATACTGTAACAAAAGAACAACAGTAAACTATATAAATTTTAGCTTCTCTTTCTTTACCTTAAATTCCTTAGGTTCCTTCCATCTTAGGCCCTCTCTCTTCATATACCCACCAAATGGCTCTGCTAAATAAAGTCTCAAGCTTTTGCTGTACTGCCCTTGAAGAAAACCTCCTTGGAATTTGGACCTATAGTTTCAGAAATTGACATGGTAAGCCCACACTACTATGTTTTTTTTTTTCAGTTTTATTAAGATATAATTAACATATAACATTGTATAAGTTTAAAGTGTAAAATGTAATGACTTGATATGTGTATATATTGCAAAATGATTATCCCAATAAGATTAGTTAACATCCATAACCTCAAATAGTTACAAATATTTTTCTTGAGGTGAACTTTTAAGATTCACTCTCTTAGCAGCTTTCAAATATATAATATGCAAAGTATTGTTAATTATAATTACCATGTTTGTTGTACATGATATGCCCAAAACTTATTTATTTTGTAACTGGAAGCTTGTACCTTTTAACTACCTTCACCTAATTCCATCAACCCACACCCCCTGTTTCTGGCAACCACATATAAGTGAAATCATATAGTATTTGTCTTTCTCTGTCTAGTTTATTTCACTTAGCATAATGCCCTCAAGATCCATCTATGTTGTTGCAAATGGCAAGATTTTTTTATTATTATTATGGCTGAATAGTATTCTATTATATATACCTATATGGCACAATTTCTTTACCCATTCATCTGTTGATGAACACTTAGATTGTCTTCAGGTCTTGGTTATTATAAAAAATGTTGCAATAAACCTGCAGGTGTAGATATCTCTTCAGGACAGTAATTTTGTTTCCTTTGAATATAAACCCACAAGTGGGATTGCTGGATCATGTGGTAGCTCTATTTTAAATTTTTTGAGGAAACTCCATACTGTTTTCCATAATGGCTATACCAATTTACATTCCCACCAATAGTACACAAGAGTTCCCTATTCTCCAAATCCTTGCCAGCATTAATTTCTTGTCTTTTTGATGATAGCCATTCTTACAGGTATGAGGTGATATCTCATTATGATTTTGATTTGCATTTATCTAATTGTTAGTGATGGCCAACACTATGGTGACAAGAGAAAAATTATTCATGACAGAGAAAAATGACTTGCAATTTATAATAGTTAACTGATTCCAAAGAAAGTTCTTTGTTTGCTGAATAGAGTGAGGATGTAAGGTTAGGAGAGTTTACTAAATTGTTCTGCATTTGAAAATTTTAATTTTTTTGCAGGAGGTAGAGGGGGAAGACAGGGAGGGCTAAGGGACAATGCAGTGAGATCCAGAACCAGGCAAAGCTTAGAGGCTGGGTGTAGACAAGATTAAAGGGTAAAGGGGTAGCCAAGGGGAACTTTCTGAGGAGACTCAAGACATTTAATAGGAGTTTCTATTAAAGTGCGCCATGTGGTATTTGATATAACCCATGAAATCTACAATAAAGCCTATATTTCTTGTTAATTTCCTAGGGGAGTTGAATTTGTTCTTGTTCAGAAGGGTAGAACTGCTGAGTCTTGCCTCATGGTGTCTGAACTCAGGACAAGACAGCCTATGAGGCCTAGGCATATTGTCTGGGTCACAGTACTTAGATATCAGCATACTCATTTGAAGATATACATTATTTTTAAAAAGCAAAATGAAGAAATACACATCTGAAAACCTTCATAATTGGGCCCAGAACAACATAGCTCAGCTCTGAAGGCTGAAAGTAGAGTTTCATCTGGCAAGTGTACACAACAACCCAGATTTTGGATTAGCTCAGAACTTCTCAATGTACCTTACAAAATTGTTATAGAGCTTCTACTCCAAATATTTTCAACTGGAGCAATGTCACTTGTTCTGAACATTTCCTTGATGCTGTAAAAGTTACGTGAAAAGTCAAAGAATAAAACAATATTCAGAATATTTTAAGGCAGAGACTTTTAATTGAGAACTCTTTCATGCCCAGAAAATCATCAGGAGCAGTCTTCCAAGCTCATCTGTGAGGTAAAGAGGTAATGGATTAGATTTTCAGAGCTTCCAGCAGAGCTTGTGGTCACAGTTAGTTCCATAGCTCTACTTCCCTATAATTCTCTCTGATTTTTCATAGTGGGACAAGACCTATTAGGAGTAAGAAGTAGCTTTTAAGAAAAAGGTCGCAGAAAAACACATACCTTGAAAAATTGTAGGAGTGGAAATTGGATATGGAGAAAGATGACAGAGTCCAGAAGAGAATCCAGGAAGCTTTTAATATTTGAAAGCAGTACATAGTGCACTGCTTGGAAATAATAGTTACTGAGATGAATAAAGCTACAGGAATTTGTTGTGGGAGCTTAATTGCTTCAAGCCTTTGGTGCCACCTTCAGAACAGCTACCATTTTAATTGGAAAATTGATTTCTACAGAATGATTAACAGGTAGAAATGAGTGGATGGTGCTCTGCTGCAAAGATAACATAAAGATATCCCCGAATGTGCTACAATGAGCCATCATATAAGTAAGCTCTAAGAACTGAGCATCATAATGTAGAGGAAAGCATAAGATTTAGAATCAGATGGCCTAGATAAAAACCCAAGCTCTAACACTTGCTGCCTGTCAAGTAGTAGGTCACTCAGTTTTTCTGAGACTCATAGCTTTTTCTATAAAATGAGATGCAAGTCACATGCTTGTTATAAGGCTCAATGGATACAAAATATAGATGAAGGCACTTAAATTTTTTTAATTATAAAAGAAAGACACATTCAATTCAAGAAACTTGGAGAACAGAAAAAGACAAAAGAAAGCACTAAAGAAGTACTCATAATTTTACCATCCAAGGACAACAGATAGTATTTTAATATGCCTTCAATTTTTTATAGGTATGCACACATGCATGCACACACACAGACACACACACACAGAGCACACACTTTCCAAACAAAAATTGCGTTTTAACTGTGTATACATTTTGTAGTTTGCATTTCCATTTAGCAATATATTATAAAATATTTCCCATGTCAATATCTTCTACTACATGTTTAGGAAAACATTTTAAAACTGTAAAGGGCCATTCAAATGTTAGTAGTTATTATTAAACATCCATGAATGAATATGCTTATCTCTTCCTCAATATGCACAAAACCCCAAGCACCCAAAATGTTGTCCTGCCGCATTCTATGGGCAATTCTCTAAATAAAACTTAGGACAAATAGGATCAGTTTCGTCTATCTTTTCTTATTTCTTTCCTGTTATTTTTTTTTCCTAACAACTAGGAAGACAAAATGAGATTATGTGTCAGCATTTTTTACTTTAAATGCCTTTTATTTATTCTCTTTAAATTTGCGTTGGCAGCAATGCATGGATTCTGTTGAGACATGCCACATGTGCACCATAGTGTTTTCCATGAACATAATTTAAAAAAAAATTATCTAGAAGTCTGGACTCACTGCCCCTTTGTTTTCCATCTTCAAAGTCTTTTACTCTTGTGAGGAATATATATGCTTTTCCTATGCACACAACTAAAAATAAATCGCAACTGATTTTGAAATGGTTAAAAAATGAATGGGCAAGTTAATTTGCTGTGAGGATGTTTTGCCCATTCCTCTCTACCTCATTTGACCTAAATTTATATTTAGGCAACGTGGCTCCAATTCGATCTGACTATTCATGCATCGAGGGCAAATTCACCTAACTTTTCCTCAACCTTGGTTTTTTCAAGACTTCTGAATGTCTGTGATTTTCAGGCCATATTTGGAAGGCTAGGTGAGCATGCTGATGGCACACCAGAGATAATGTAGACAGATATGCTCGGAAACAGCTCTAACCAGTTGCTAAAATATTAAAATCTTCTGTATCACTTTTTATTAGCACCTCTACTGGAATTTCCAAGTGCCCTCGTTTCCTAATAGCTCTCCGTTTAGCTTTCCTGGCCCTTCCTCCGGGACACCAGACTCCTCCAAATTCCTGACACTAAGAAGCTTTTAGTTTGATGAAGTCTCACTTGTTGATTTTTGCTTTTGTTGCTTGTGCTTTTGGTGTCAGATCCAAAAAATCATTGCCAAGATCAATGTCAGGAAATTTTCTTATGTTTTCTTCTAGGAGTTTTATGGTCTCTGGTCTTGTGTTTAAGTCTTTAATCCAGTTCAATTATTTTTTGTGAGTGATGTAAGAGAAGGGTTCAATTCCATTTTCCCACATGTACTTATCTGGTTTTCACAACAGCATTTGTTGAAGAGAATATCCTTTTCCCATTGATATTCTTGGCTTTCTTGTCAAATATTACTTGACCATTTATATGGGGTTTATTTCTAGGCTCTCAATTCTGTTCCATTGGTCTATGTATCTATTTTCGTGCCAGTACTATGCCATTTTAATTATTGTTGCTACTATATTAAGTAATATATAGTTACAATAGTATAGTTTGAAATCAGGAAGTATGATGCCTCCAGCTTTGTTCTTTCTCAGGATTTTGTTGGCTTTTTGGCGTCTTTTGTGGTTCCATATACATTTTAGGATTGTTTTTTCTATTTCTGTGAAAAATACCATCAGAACTTTGGTAGGGATTGCATTGACCCTGTAGATGGCTTTGGGTAATATGAATATTTTAATAATATTAATTTTTCTGATCCATAAATATGAGATATCTTTCCATTTGTGTCTTCTTCAATATCTTTCATCAAAGTCTTGTAGTTTTCATTGTTCAGGTTTTTACTTCTTTGGGTAAATTTATTTCTAAATGTTTTATTGTTTTTGATGCTATCGTGAATAGGATTTTTTAAAAATTTCTTTTTCAGATAGTTTGTCGATTTCTTTGTACCATTGAGAAATATGTTATTTAGTTTCCACGTACTTGTAAGTATTTCAGCTTCCTTCTTGTTGTTTTCTAGTTTCATACCACTGTGGTCAGAAAAGATATTAGGTATAATTTTAATCTTCCTAAACTTGCTATGACTTGTTTTATGGTTTATCACATGAGCTATCCTGGAGACTGTCCCACGTGCACTTAAGAAGAATGTATATTCTGTTCCTGCTGGATGTATTGTTCTATAACATCCATTAGTTCCATATGGTTTAATGTATGGTTCAAGTCCTTCCCTTTGTTCATTTTCTCTCTGGATGATGTATCCATAGCCAAAAGTGAGATATTGAAGTCCTCTACTATTACCAAATTGTTATCTGTTTCTCCTTTCAGATCTATTAGTCTTTGCTTAATATATTTAGGTGCTCCAATGTTAGATTCATAAATATTTGCAGTTATTATATCTTCTTGAATTGAATCCTTTACCAATATATAATGACCTTTTTCTCTTGTTACTGTTTGTCTTAAAACTGTCTTGTCTGATTAATTGTAGCTAATCCTGATTGGTTTTCATTTGCATGGAATATCTTTTTCCATTTCTGTCTCTTTACTTTGAGCCTATATATGTCCTTAAATCTGAAGTGAATCTCTTATAAGTAGAGTATAGTTGGGAGATACTTTTTTCACTTGAATGTTTTGGGAGAAATTCTGCCATATACATAAACAGAATAGGACAGTCTATGCTTTCTGTGGAAAATAATATTTACATGTATTTCTATATAATCGACTTTAGATATACATATCTGTGTATACAGATACACATATTCCACAATGAAATTTGGTCTGGTTTCTGAACTATGGGCTATTTATGGACTTAAATTTATTGCAGAGGGTCAAATACTAGAAATTTTAACTTGTCATATGTTCCTGATATCTACCATACCAAACTAAGCCAGTTTTGATGAAAAAAAAATTGTATAATATGACTGTAGATAAAAGAGCAAACAGGCTTCTTTTAATAACATGAGATTTAGGAATTAAACAGAGCAGGGAGAATATCCTGTAGGAATTTCAAGTGATATTTTATGATAGTTCTCTAAAGGATGTTTTAAGCCTTGGTTTACATAACATGCTATTTTATATAATATTCTTTATTCTTGGGATCCCTGCAAGATGAGATATTGTACTGATATAGATAATCATCGCTACTCCCTATCTGACCAGTTGAGATGGGAATAGACAACAATAATATCTAGGTCATAGAAGAGGTAGAAAAATTTTAGAAGGGTAAGTGTCAACATAAAAAAGTCACACAAAGCAGTGAATATTTTCAGTAAGATAACCTTAAATTATGGATCTCCTAAAAGATAAATACAAGTTGAAAATATGTCTGAATGTTTTAATGAACTTTCTAATACCATTTTTATAACCACATCTTACAAACTATCCAATAGTCTTCTTATATTCATTTATTGTTTGCTGTTTTTTTAATCATATAATTAGTGGTTGCTTAATTCATTAAGCATTTGTAAGGCATACGACAGAGACTGGGCATTTAAAAGCTACAAAAAGGCAGAGTTCTTGCTCTTGACCTGCTTAGCATTTGGTTGGAAGGGCCAGATGTATAAAATGATTAAAGAACAAAAGCAATACAGTGACAATATTTCAGTGAGGAAGAAATAGCAGGGGTACAGAGGAAAAAACATTTCTATTGCTTTTTTTTTTTTTTTTTTAAGAAAACTGCTTCCTAGAGAGTGTTAATTCTACTAAATGGAAAGCCCCTTAAATAAGTTGAGCACTATGAAAAGATTGGCCATGTGATTTTGAGGGTAAAAGCTGAGAAGATATGAACTACAATGCTTAAGGGAGGAAAATAACTTGAAGTTCTTGGTTCAGTACAATGGGGAGTGGGTAAAAAGGAGCTGGTATTAGGCCATGAAAGGCTACAGTGATGCTCATTGTGCCATTTTGAAATTGTATCCTTGTGACTTAGACCCATTTCTCTGACCTTCCTAGCATGCTATCTATGGTAAATTCAGCTCTTTTCAAGAATGTTTTGGATGGTGGAGTAGTTTGTTATTATTATTTGTGCGTGTGACTACCAAAGAAGAAGCTAAGTTTCACGTGATGCATCTCAAAGAGAGCACCTGGAGAGGGAGAAGGCAGAGGAGGCCATGAGAACCTAAGGCAAGGAGGAGCTCAGAAATCTTAGAGGATAGTGGACTGTGGAATTTTACCCAGGTCAGGAGAAAGGAAACCCCAGCTGACACCACTCTTGCACAAATTAAGAGGGATATGATTCATACAAGTGGAGTTGTGTGTGTGTGTTTTGTGAGGTGTGGAGGTAGTTAGAGAAGGAGAATTTTAATCCAAATCTTGGAAGAAATGGTATTCTAGCATTGGTTGCAGGATAACAATTGGGCATTACAGGGTGAGGTCTGGTGTGAACAAGGCCATTAGCAGACAAGCGCATAATGTATAAGTGAGAGTATTTTGGCTATAGCTAGAGAATCATTGTTTTTACATTCCTTCTTCTTTACCTTGAAGGAATATATTTTCAATTTTTCTTCAGGTTGCTAATGGTTCAGTAAGAAACAAGACTCAGACCCATGGTTTGCAAACTTGTTTTTAACAACAGAATCTTATTTTCAAATAAAATCTTGTCCCGAAGTGCAACATGTAAAACTGATAAAAACTCAGTTGCCCTGGTTAAGAGTGTAGAAGTCATGTCCTTTTCTGCAACTCTCACACTCATCCCTTAGAATTTCCGGGGCTCCATAGAGCACAACCTGAAAACTACTAGAACAAGAGAAACAAGACTGTGTCATTGATCTCCTTTCTAGATTAAAATATACTGACCTTGCCAGGAGAAATTCCATTTAGAAATTTGTGTCAGAAAATAAAAAAGGTTGATAATATCTAATGCTGGCAAAGGAATGGAGAAGCAAGAACTCTCAAACACTATTGGTGAACGTGAATTGATGCAGTCTTTTTGAAGACAATTCATAAAAATTTTAATATATAAACCATGTGATCCCACAGTTTCACTTTGAGAAATTTATCCTGTAAAAATACTCTCATATCTTTATAAAAGTGTATATACAAGCATGCTCATTATTTATAAGACTGTAAAATAAGAAGTAGGGGAATGGTTACATAAATTATGCTACTTTCATATAATGAAATATTATAGTTAGTAAAATGAAAGAGGCAGATCTATGTATATTGAGGAATGTCCCTAATATACTATACAATGAAAATGCAAGTGACAAAAGAACAGAGTTAATTTGATAAAAATTTTAAAGGAAACAAAGCCCACATTCTATGAAAGCTGTGTAAGTACTTCTAATTGGAAAAAAAAAAAAAAAACCCTCTAGAAATAAATGGTTAGTCTTAGGGGTTAGAGTTTACTTCCGGTGAGGGAAATGGAGGCATACACTTTTTACTATATAGACGTTTGTGTTATTTGAATTTTTTCTAAAGGCACATTAATTTTGTAACTGAAAAGCAATAAAGAAAAAGATAAAATATTTTGCCTGTTTCAAGAATCGGTAGGTTTCCTCTTTTCTATCAACAAAATTCAAATGTACCCTGCTTCTTTTTGCCCTGGCTGAGTCAACTTTGAAGCATGAACCTAGCAATGACATTGACTTTTAGACCTAAAATATTTACCTTTTCCTTTTCTTTTGGTTCTGCTTTTCTATTTCTAGTTAACTAATTTTTTTTTAAGCTTCCTGGGCTCATTTTTCAAAAGAGATAGGAATAGGTTATAAAGAAAGAAACACACTATGAACACCTTACTCTAAGCAAACCACATTTCTCTATGAGCACAAAACTCTCTATCGTGGGCTGAGGAGTAAAGGAGTTAATTTACTATTTATACTTTATACTCTGATTATTTTCACTTTCCCATAGGACCTGAAGACAAGTGTTGGTGCTTCTGTAGCTATATTAAAACACTACTTTGGGGCTTCACTTTGTCTCTACTTCAGATTTAAAGAGCTGCAAGGACAGGCAGGGGCCTCTTGTGACAAGTCTTATCTTTATCCTATAGACCAGGGCTCCCCAACCCTCTGGGCCTCAGACCAATACAAGTCCATGGCCTGTTAGGAACTAAGCCATACAGCAGGAGGTGAGTAGCAGGTGAGTGAGCGAGTGAATCTTCATCTGTATTTGCAGGCACTCACTGGCACTAGCATTACTACCTCAGCTTCACCTCAGGTCATCAGGCATTAGATTCTCATATGAACACCTGTCCCTGGTACCAAAAAGGTTGGGGACCATTGCTAGATGGTGGGAAACCACTAAAGGTTTTTAAGCAAAGGAGTTGTAACTTCATGTTAATCAAGTTTGAAAAAAATAACTAGTGAAGGAGAAAGTAGATTGTCATGGGGAAAGGCAGAGATAGTCATTAAATAACCGTAGAGCAGTTGGATAATTGATGGTTAAATGGCCAAGGCAGTTCTAAAGTCTGCATTTATTGTAAGGGAGTGTGCACCATTTGTCAGTAATGCCTGGTTGGATCACTTGGACTGAACATGGGTTGGTTAGCCCCATATGATAAGTCCAGTTAGATTATTTTAAAAATAGTTTCCCAGCATGCAGTCTTAAATGCAGCAATCCATTTCATAAGGAGACTGTGTAAACAGCTCTAAGCAAAGACATTCTTGTGGTCAGAAAAAAAGAGAAGCCAACAGTTTTCCCAGGTACCTTGGCAGTCAGCATCTTTATTTATATAAAGGGGCTCATTCTTCTTGTGAAGAGAGATGAGGATAAATCTGCTTCACCTCAGGGAAGGGAATTCAGCACCCACAAAGAACACTGGCTTGGGGTCAGACCTAGTTTAGATTTTGATTCTGTCACTTATTAACTGTGTGACCTTTAACCTCTCAGAGCCAATTTCTTCATTTACAGAAATACCCACTTTTGTGGGTGAGAGGGTAAAACAAGGGAAGAAAATTAATCCTAAGGACCAAGTGTGACTTTTATTTTTTTATCTTGTTTTTAAATATTCTACTTTGTGTCCCCCAAAGGACTTAGAATGCAGTTGCTATAGTAATGCAAATAGCCTGTGGTGTCTGTTTTAGGCCTTTGTAGGTTGAACAGCACACAGAATTAGTAGCTGATCTGTAGTATCCCTTTAGAACTGGGTGGGTGTCATGTGGAGGGATAATAGCTACCTGCCCTGCAAAGCCAACCTTGCAGGAAGTGGGGCAGACCCCTCCCCCTTGAAAAGCCCAGCTCAACCCTTGACTCCCGACTCCTAAAGAAGCGTGGACCTCAGACTTACCCCTAGATGCCTGGGATTAGCTAACCAGGGCCCAGTGGGTGCACAGTCCTGGCTCCTCGAGGCCTTAGGGTAACTAACTGCAGTGTACCCTGCTCAGTCCCATCCCCTGCTCCAGGCCCACAGGCTCTGCAGGTTCTGCCCACCATGGGTCAGGGATTCAAAGGGGTCAGTGACTCAAAAAAATGTTACTAAGTTAATGTATGTGGGTTATATTTCATGCATTGGAATCAGAGACCTTCTGGTTTAAAATAAAGTCCATGTTAAAACTTCCTCCACCATGCCTGACCAATCCTGGGGTTCTCAGCTAATTTTTTGTCCTTGTCCAGCCCTAGATGCCCACAACTGGGTGTGGCAGGATGCATCTCAGGGAGGAAAGAGAAAGTCATCCAGATTCTTGTGAAAAATTTTGTCCCCATAACTGAGAGATACAGTTGCTGTCCTCCAACAGTTCTTCTAAAGGGCAGGGTTCTTCGGCTCATCTTGTTCCCTCTCCTCTCCCCAAATGAGGGGATGCAGGGAGATGGGAGCCAACATGTACCCAGGGTGCCACCCACACAGTGTCAGTCTGTCTTTAAGGGAGCACGTCCTGGGCTTTTGCATGACTCACTGGAGTTGCTACTGTTCCTGGGGCTGTTGGAACAGCAGGAGGGGACTAACAAGGAGGTGCTGCCCTGAAACCTCCACTCATCACACTACTAATTCCATCCTCAGGCAGCCTGCTAAAGTCCAGTAAAGTAGTGCTGCCTCTTTACTTAGCAGTGGGTGGTCTGGGGTGCAGAGGAAGGGAAGGACTGCAGTGAAATCAAAGTACTTATGTAGATAGGTCAGGGCTTGTAAATGTGATGTCCTTGTCTTCAGAGGATGGGCAAACTCCTGCAAAATATAGTCGCGTGAACACAAATACACACACATTTTTCTAGGAAAAGTGTCAAAGGGATCAGTGACTCAAAAAATGTTATTAAACTAATATTGTTATTATTTGTGAATTATATTTCAAATGCATTGGGATCGGGGGCTTCATGGTTAAAATACACAGGCAGAAAAAAAAGTTAAACCATATTAAACCTCCTCCCCACCGTACCTGACAAATATTGGGGTTCTCAGTTACATTTCCCTTTTCAAATAAAATCTTTAAGGAAGGTCCTTCTTAAAGATCCCCCAGGCTGCTGGGGATAATTTTTGCCTTTGCCGATATGACCTCCTTTAACACTCTTGGGAATGTTCGCAGTACAGAACAAGCTATCTTAATGCTTTTGCTAGCAGATGAGGAACATGGGGGAAGAATGTACAGCCTTTTAAAAAGTTGTCTTTTTTGATCCCCGTGCCTTCAATCCCCATTTCTCTTATAAAGAAACTGAGGCGAAAGAGATCAAATAACTTGCCCAAAGTTACAGCATTTGAATACAGAGCTCAAAACTCTTAGGATCCAAAGTTAATACCTTTTCTACTCCATTGAGCTTTCTGAATAAAAATTTTTAATTACCAGCAAAATTTGCATTTTAATGCTAAAACACTTTAAAATCCCTCTCTGTTTAAAAAAAGTATGCTATTTCCTAAATCATAGCTCCTGATGTAGCCAAGCTGGCAGGCCGCTGGAGGAGAGGAGGGAGTATTGAACAGATAATCCCTTAGATAGTTCCCACATCAGGCTATACTATCCGAAGCCATGCCTAGGATTTGAAGATTAGCTGTCATTGCCATGCTAATGCATCAGCGACATCATCAGTACATTTAAATAACTAAAAACAAAGTACAAGTTCCAAAAAGACATTTTAAAGGAAGCCAGTGGGGTTCTTAGTTTATTTAGATGGTGGATTGAGTGCATGTATCTAATTTTACTTCTTCCTGAAACACACTAAAACTGCATTAAAATGATTTTTACAAAACACATAAACACACAAGTACAGGGAAAATAGGAGACATGGTAAGAGCAATAAAATTTTGGAAGCTGGAAAGTAGATGGACAAGTGGTAACTGGCTTCACAGGACCAAGAAAGCTGAATTCCCAGCTGGCTTTAAACAACAGAATCTTCAAAAGACTCAGGAGTTGGCACCATCAAGTATGCCTAGGACTGGGGTAAAGGAGGGGCTTCAAATAAGGAAGAAAATGCTACCTGAGAAGCAATTGGATTCCTAGCTGCCTTTTCCCTCTTCATGGCACCAAGTTTCTGTCCCTCCCCCATTCCGACAGAAATCTAGAGGTTTTATCTCTAGGGATTAAAACACATGGCCCTAGACTAAGGGCTGCCAGATACCTTTGAGAGCAGAGCTTCTTCCTGGGGAGAGAGCTGGGCGGTGGTTGTGGGCGCGGAGGGGGGGTGGGGGGGCTTGGTGAGGGTTGCTCATATATTGACTCTCCAGGCCTCTTCCCTCACTTGTTTTTCCAACCAGACTCTTTCCACCAGCAGGAGGTTAGAAAATTCTTCTTTGGGAATCTGACTAGAGCAAGAAGAAAATCTAAAAATACTAACTTCAGAGGTCCCCAAGCAATAGCCCACCCAGACCACCTTAGAGTAAAGTTTAAAGTTGGCAAGCTCTGCCCACTTGCTCATAACTTTTAATCAGTTTTTAGTTTCCCACTATTAAGAGCAAAAAGCAAGATATCTAAGGACGGTTCTCAGCAAAAAAGATAGTGACCCAAGTAAATATAAGGAAAAAGCAACATGAAGCAACAGTGACTATGCAAGGAGAAAAAAACAAACTAAAGAAACAAACAAAAATTCCCATATACTCAAATAATAGACAACACTGCATACATGAAACAGGAACACAATACTATAAGAAAAATTCACTTAGAGGACAAAAAAGAGCTCTTAAAAATTAAAAAGAATTATGAAACAAAAAAAATAGAAGGGCTAGACTATAAGATAAAGGATTTTTTTCAGAAAGTAGAACAAAAAGTAGATCAAGAACAAAAAGTAAGAAAATAAGAGGTATGTCCTAGAAGGTTTACCATCCAAATTAGAGCTCTAGAAGGAGAAAACTGTAATTGGAGCAGAGAAAATCACCAAAGAAATAATTCAAGAAAATTTCTCAGAACTGAAGAACATGAGTTGTCAGATCAACAAAGCCTATAGCGTTCTGAGCACAAAGGGTGAAAATAGACCCTCACAAATGTACATTTATTATTTTCAGAAGTCTGGAGCAAAGAGAATTTATATAAGCTTCTAGAGAGAAATAAACACACATATAGAGAATTAAGGATCCAAATAACTTCAGACTTCTCCATAGTGGCACTCTAAACAAGAAGACAATGGTGCAGTACCTTTAAGGTTCTGAAGAAAAATTATTTACAATCTAGATTTTATACCCAGCCAAACCACCAATCAAGCAAGACTATTATATTGCACGAATACTGTGAGCAACATTTAGAATACGGTGTAGTGCGATAAAATGGCTCATGTTCAAGTATGAGGATAGAACAAAGATGTTTTCAGACAGTCAGGTCTCAAAAATTTATTTCCCATGTGCTAGTTCTCAATGTGCTCCACTAAAACAAGAGAGTAAACTAGGAAATAAGAAGACCTGAGAAATAGGGAGGGCTGCCTTTGTGGACATCAACCCATATAATTGCACAGGGTCTCACACATAGAAGGGCCCTATACTTGATTTAATGCGCTGCTGTCACTATTTTGAAATTATTAGTAATTTTTAAACAGGAAACTCTGCATTTTTATTTTTCGCTGGGCCCCACAAATTATGCATTCCAGTCCTGTATATAAGAAACAGGTGATCCAACTCAGGAGCAAGGCAAAGGGAATCTCAAAGAGGTCATTCCAAAATAGCTATCAACAGAGGACAACTATCCCAGAGGAGAGCATGAGACTCAAGAGACAGACATGTTTCTGGTTGTCATAGCCAAATTTCTGCTGCTATTTTGCTACTTCAACCTGAGGAGAGAATGCTTGAATTAACCTTGCCAGGATTCTTACCTATGCCATGACTGTTCGTTGATAAATTTTCTTCTCTCTTTTCCATGCCCTCATGCCTTGATCAGCTGAGGGTACTTAATGTAAATCACCAAACTCTGCTTAAACTTACATCTGAGAGCTGGAGGTAAGGTAGAAAATAGAGCGCATCCTATACCCTCTGACCATGTTTCTGCCTGACCCAGTACCAGGCTGACCTGGCAGCCTTGCCAGATGCCCTGAGTGTGCAGAGCCCCGTGTTTGCTAAGGACGAGCTTACAACCTTGTCCACTGAATTCCCCAGCAAGGGTTCTTGTAAACACTTAGGGAAGCTGACAGCAAGAGATTCAGTTGTGTTCATCCCTGAGTTTTCAATTAATAGTATAATTTTGATCTTTTTTTATGCAGCTACCAAAATTTCAAAACTAAACAATATTTTGTTTGGGTGTATAAACATAGGTGATAAAACCATAAAGAAAGCAGGAAATTATTTACACAGAAGTGTGAACTAGTAGTAACCTCTGGGTGTCCTTTGAGGGGGAATGATCTGAAGAGGACCCAACTAGGGCAGACTCAGGGGACTTACAAGATACCACTAATATTTTATTCTTAAACTAGGATCGGTGGCAAGTACATGGGTATTGAGTTTCTATTCATTAAACCATACCTATATTTTAATAAATTCTTCTTAATGCATAATACAGTAAAATATAAAATAATGAATGTCAATGTCATTATCATGGAATAAAATTTACCAAAAGCCACATCTGGCCCTTGAGCTATATCAGTGCAAATAGTCTTTTCATCACGGAATTTCAAATAAAAGATCCTAGACCATCCAATCTAACTTCCTTTTTATGTGTAACCATTATTATTTTAGCTAGTTTTGGTATATCATCATATCATATAAGTTGCAATATAAATGTATAAGGTTATGTTGCTGTAGAGCTTGGTAAGGTGTTCCCTTGTTTCCTACTGGTGTTTCTGCCTTTCTCCTTTATCTGGGTAAAGATAATTTTGAAGAATACACTTGCGATTTTTTTCATTGGCTTTCATAATTTCATTTTGCTCAGATATACAAGGTAAGATGGTTGATGGGGAAACTGAAAGAGCAAAGTTTGTTTTTTTACTATCCAAGCTTGACTGTGTTTACTTCTCCCCCAGAATGTATCCATTTAAGGTTTACTCAGTTCAATGCAAAGAGCTTGGGTACCTGGGATCTTTTTGCTAAAATGAATGAGCCGACTCACTGATATATATATCTCAAGTGATCCATTGGTCCAATGAGTAACATCCTGGAAGAAATATGAGTTATTGTTAGTCATAATTATTCCTTCACCTTTCCTGGAATGCCTTTGAAGGCACTAGGCATCAGCAATATCTATTATCAAAAGCTCTTTTGTCTGCAGTTTCTATGATTGCATTCAGCTCATTCACAGCAGAGAAAGAGTTTTTCTTCCTAAGATGATGGCTTTCTTTCTATAAAAGGTATCCGCCTGCAGAAAGGAAGTTGGCACAGATTCTGAAGAGCCAATCAATTTCTTAGCTGTTCTTCTTGAACAAGCAACTCTTTCTTGGTAGCTCTAGAATTTTGCTACAATTGTAGAAGTTGAATAACTTGTCAGCTTGTCATTTGTAACCAATAAAACTGAAAAGATTATCCACCTTTTTTTAAATTTTGGATAGAGAAGATCTATAATTCTGTAATCGTGTCTTAAGGGTTGACTATGTTATGGAATTCCATCTGGACAAGATTTTGCTGTAGATCTTGGCATTCCTGGCATGAAGGAATTAGAACTCTAAGTCAGAACTGTATGTATTAACTTGTAGGTTGTTTTCATAGTATAATGAGTTAAAGAATGAGCTGAAGCACTGAGATATGAGGGGCATTAATTATAACTTTTTTTTGGTTGCAAAGGACAAAAACTCTTTAGTACAAGCTTACTAAAAACAAGAAACTTACTATAATAAGGATACAAAAGAATCACAGAGGCCAAGGACAGAAATGTGATTTGTCTTCAAGAAGGGATTAAAACTGGGAATTGGAAGAACCCAGGGACTCTTTTTCTCATCTCTGCTCTTCTCTGCGCATGTGTATCATTTCCCCACCTCCTTTGTACATCAGCTTTTCTAGGCTTCTTGGCAGAATGAGGCCACTCCTGCGTTGATTCTGTGTTAGAATGGTCTAGGCTATGGTGAAGCAAGAAAGAAATTCTAAATTCTAAATCATAAAAAGTTCTATCCTCACTCATATCACAACTTTTTTATGTGATAGGAATCTCTTCTCCATCTTTTTTATAGCTATACCATCTGGAACATGTGGCTTCCAAGGTCACTGTTGTGGGGAAACAGAAAGTGGAATGATATTTTCAACAGCCAAACCTAAAAGCTGTTGGAATCATTTGTTCATTTCCCATTGGCTAGAACTTAGTCACATGGCTCCAATCTACATACAAGGGAAACTGGGAAACAGGCAGAGCAGATGATTAGTTAGTGAGCATCAACAGCCTCAGTTACATCTCCTGTGAACAGACAACTCAGACCAATTAGTCAAATTCTTTGTTTCCTGGAATTGTTTCTATCAGTCCAAATTCCACATTCCTAGGGAAGAGACTCTGGCCCAGCTTTGGTCAGATGTCCACTGTGATCTAACCTGTTCTCTCTTGAAGAGATAGTCAAGTTGAACAGAATGGCTCTCAGGTTCCCACCAATTTTAACATGTGACTCAAATGTGGAAGGAAAGGACAATACTCAGAAAGAACAGGCCCTTCAGACAGTGTCCACTACCAGGAGTCATGTTTCATTTCTGAATTCTCTAAGAATCAGTCTCTCTCATATGTTCTTTCTCAATAATGATATCTTTTCAATGGAATTCTGTATTTTAAAGATGAAAATATAGTAAACCTGCTTGAAAAAGTTAGGACTTACTATTTTTTTTCTTGGAATAACTGTCCACAAGACCGATTTCTGGAAATAAGGCACCTGAGTTGTGAGGGTGATTACCCAACATATAAATATGGACATCATTTTTCCTGATCTCTGTTGAGAGCTACTAGAACCCAAAGATGGCACTGGAGTCCTTCCAAACGGTCCCCTAATTATAGTTATTAGAGTTATTCTAAGTAGTGAGATTGCATTTTTCTACCTCCTTTGTAATTAGGTGTGGACATGTGACTTGCTTTGACTAATGAAATGGAAACAGAAGTGGCATGTGTCACTTGCGAGCAGAGGCTATAAGAGCCAATGTGTGATTCACTATATTTTTTTCTCCCAGCTGAGGCATTTGTAAAAGTAGATGTTGAGATGGAAGAGTTCAGTCTGTATCTCCCTGCCTACCCATGCTGGGCATTTAGCATGAGCAAACAATCAACTTTTGTTGTGATGAGCCACTGAGATTTGGGAGCTGTTTGTTACTGTAGATAACCCAGTCTATTCTGTCTGCTACACCCTATTTGTAGCCACAAGGGACCCCTAACAATATGCACAATCACATCTGGCAATCCTGCTCAAGCAGAGTCCCCTTCCTCCCCTGTGCCATCCCTAGGTGGACCAGTTGTGTGGTTTACATCAGGTTGGTAGGGATTGTGACACTTAACTTGAGTCTATTTGCATGGCCTCTTATTGCAATAGCCATATGAATTATATGGTCACAGATATTTCAAACTGGAAAATTTTTGGATGTGGAAAACCACAGGATAGACTATATTTGAAATATATTTAGACGCTGTGAGCTGCTGCCACCTTCCAGAAGGATAGGCCGCTTCACTATGCTTACCACAGACTGCCTGTACAGACTATGCTTTGTTAAAGATTAGATAAAGATGAAGTGCTAATCGGGGAGCAAGGAAGAGCATGAGACACTGCTGTGGTTCAATACAAACAAAGCCTGCTTGTCTCACTGTAACATTCTTCTCAGGCTGCAGACTAATGAGCCACACTCTAACTCATTTTCTAACAAGTTTTACTTACAGATATACTCCGATTAAATTAAGAATCAGGTAAATCTGATTACTTGTTAAAGGACCAAATTTTACTTTAGACACTTAAAGATAAAAGAATTAAAGAGATATATGGAGATAAAGAGGAAATTCTAAGAGCTCCTTCAATACAGGCGGGACCCAGCATATGATCCATCTGAATTTCTAAAAATCTTAGGCAAAGTATTAATGGCACAAGCCAAGGAGGGCCTAGAAAATACCAGAGGTGAAGATAATGCAACAAAAACTGCCTGAGAGCAGCAATAAAGGAGCCCTTTAGCTGAAGTCACAGTCCTGAACTAAAACACTTGATTGTGCATCTCCTCCTTACCATTCTCCCAAATGCTTGTTTCTCCCATTTGGCCTTAACACCTCCAATTTATGGCTTTGGAACTTCTCCAGGCATCTCATTGTGCTTGCTCTTCCTGACTCTGGTGATTAGTGCTGGGCCTGTCTTAGGCTCAGGGCTGCAGTCAGCCCATAGCCTGTGTGCAAATGAAAAAAGATGTGTCACCTTCCTTGTAGATGCTGCTATGAGCCAAGGTGATCCGACTGGAAAGCAGAGCATAGATCAGATTTCAGAATCTGATCCACTCACCCTCCTGGCCTGACTCTGAAGTACAGGGCACCCAGCAGCCCTATCCATTTACCCATTATCCTTAAATTCTTTCATTGGAACTACAGTGTACAAAAGTTTATAACTTGGTACAAAATACCCCCAAAGAAGTTTTGATGATGATGATTAGGAAGCGGAAAAAGAGAAAAAGGATAATAATAATATTATTATGTGATAATAATAATTATATTATTAATGATAATAATTATGTGACAATAATTATTTTTAGTTATTAGTAATATTATTATGATTATTACTTACCACAGCACTTAGGTTAATAGCATACTCCCAGACAAGCCAATTGAATGAATAATGCTGCTAAATTCTCATACTAATAATTTTGGTTTAAATTCCTGTTCCCGAGACCAAGGATTGAATAAGGCTCAAATCTCAAATGGGAGGAGAAAAGAGTGCATGAGGAGGAGATAAAGGAGGAAGAGGAGCGGGCAGAGTGTTAATCCGTTTCTTAGACCACAAGTCAAAATTAGAGATGTTTACTTTGGGTATTTTTTTTTTTTTACCTTCTTTCTACATGTCTCCTAGGGTGTCCTGCGACCTCATTGTATATACACACAAACACACACACACATGTACCTACATACCCTTGCCCCACTTCCAGAAGGACACTATGTTCTAGAGTTATCTACTTTTTCTTTCCCTAATGTGGGGGATGAAGAAACTTCCTTTCACCTTCAAGGTTCTTTTAGCTGGTCTAAAAGTCAAAGAGACTTGACACAGATAAGAAGAGAAAATAATCAAATTTCATACATACATGTATATGGGAACCCATGTACATGAGAGAGTCAGAGACACCACATGCATGAGAGGCTCAAATACAGAAAGGGAAAGTGTGGTGTTTAGGAAATTCGGAGCTAAGGATTAGGTAAGGTGCCTCTAGGGCTTCAAAAATTCATTGCAAGATGATAAGAAGTATAGATATTTAGTAATTAGAAGATTTCTAACCTGCCCCATAGAAAGGTTAGAAAAGAAAAGTTATCTCTGATAATCTCTTATTATGGGCACAGCCCCTAATTCATATTCTTCTAGGTAGTTAAGTGGGGGAAGAGATTTCTCTTGAGTCCACAAGGTCTTTGTTGCCTCTAGCTTAAAACAATTCATATACCACAGAGGTACATCTTGGGGTGACTCATTTTAAACCCCCACACCAACAAACAAAATTCCATCTTGTTGGTGCAGCTGGTTTGTAAGAAGAAAAGCATCTGGCTTAACCAAACCATATTAAGATAAGAATAATTGATGAACACAGTGCTTTCTTGGAAGTTTTTTCTCTTTTATATGTTGTATTTGTTATTTATTCGTTTTCCAGGAGATGCTTACTGAAAAGAAGGCCCGTTACTCACTGGGTATTTGCTCCTGGAAACAGCTCCCCTGAGCTATTCCAGCTCCCCTGAGCTATTCCTGCTTCCCTCTTTTCCCTTCTGATTTTCTAAAGGCCCTAGTTTTTTCCCTACAATGATTTCCTTGTAGGAGAAGCAGGGGCCCTAACAGTGGGGCCATCTTATGGAGGGGGCAGTCGAATAGAGGTTGTGTCCTCTTTTTAGTTGGGGACTACACATACTAGGTACAAGGCAGGTTCTGGGGCAGGTAAGGGGTCTTATGTGGGTATCATACACCCATACCTGGTAGCAGTACCTGCTCTAGGTCCTAAAAATCTTTTCAGAAAGAGAGTATTTTTTTTTTTGTAGTGAGACATTCCTGATTAGGTCTGAGTCAAACATGGATGGATCAGTGCAGAAAATGAGAGCAGTACAGTGTGCATAATATTACTGTCAGTGTATCCCTCGACCGATATTGTGTTGCCTGAAATTTTACATTATGGGAAATTATCTTTATAATTAAATGACTTCAGAATGGATAACATTGTTCTATAGTGAACTCTACATGAGCTGATGATGCCCCCTTTTAAAATAAGGCATGATGTGGGAAGAGAAAGTAGTCTTTTAATGGATCCCCAATTATTTCTTAGTCACTATTACTGGATGTTGATAAAGACAGACTCGTTCTTAGAATATTGATAGTACAGTCTGTAGAAAGTACCAAAAATACAATCTTGGAATCTGAAACAAAGTAAATATATTCTTTTAATTCATATTTCAGGACTTCAGAAGGATATCACTCCATATCACTTATATCACTTACATATCAAAAGGTTTTTTCTAGAGTTTCCCCAGTTTCTTGCCTTTACTTCTTTTGCACAAATATACAAAGAATGTGCTGGTCTTTGTATTTTTATTTTAAAAACAGAAATTGGAAGAACTTGTTGAAAATATTTGATACGACTAAACTGAGGAACAGTTAGAGGAATTGTTTCCTTGGAATCAAGTTTGGGTTGAGGAAGGGCTTACTCAGCAGTGTTCTGACCCTCTGGTTACTCAGTGTGCTCTCTAGAGGGACCAATATCCTCTGGCTGCTCAGTGGGAGGGGTGAACAACGTCATTAGTCCTTGGGTTTAAACAAAGGGGGCCTATAATGGCTATTTTGTTTTCTGCTTTGCAGAAGAACAAAGCTAAAAAATATGCTACTCATGATTAATTCTGGAGAAAAAAATTCCATGCAACTAGAATTTTTTTCAAGATTAAAAAAAAATAAACAGTATTTCAACCCGTATCAAAACCCTCTTAGGACAAATGATATTGTGCAGTGTGGTGAGTGCTTAGGAGAATGTGTTATTTATTCTCATCCTTTTCTGGGCCTCCTCCTCTTAGCAAATTTCAAGGCCAACAGAAGACAAAGGGAGAGGCAAGGCTGCCCCTGGACCAATGGTGAGTGGGTAGTGTTGAGTGGAGCACAGAGGGAATCGAGGGGTTGGGGTGGCGAGGGTAGCTCACCATTCATAAGCTGTGAGACCCTGAACCACTTAACTCATGGTTCTCAGTCTCTGCATCTGTAAAATGGGAGACTGGACTAGATCAGGGTCCCAACCTCTGTGAGGGCTTCCCTGATAAATTAGGTCACATTTTACTTCCTTTTCAATACACTGTTTTAAACTTCATAACCATGACATTCTCTTAAGCATAATTCTTATTCAATACATAAAGATTTATATTTTATCAGCAACTACAGAATTTCAGTCCTGGTATATATAAATTGTAGGTCACTCCTTCCATGGGTAGCTGGGAAAAGAGAAATGGAGGTTGAACATAGAAAAGAAATTAACACAAAGACAAAGTGGAGATTTTTAAAATGAAGATTTAGGCAGGACCCAGGAAGACAGGCAGTAATGGTCCTGGGCTTTGGAAGTACCTCCTGTGGTATCAGTGGGGAGGGCAATGAGAGGTACGCACATACCCGGATGAAGTTACCATGGGCACATCCAGGGCTACAAAACTCTAGGTATTGGGGGAGATCAATTCTCAAAGGTTTTTCCATCTTGAGCCTTCAACATTTCTCTGGGACCCAGTCATTTAGGAGGCAGGGATAAGACTGATGTCAAACTTGACCTTAGGCTTGGTTCTCCCCCCAAAGCAGACCTAAAACAAGTGTTTTGATACTAGCAGTTTGTCTAGATGTGATCCTATGAAGTCAATAAAAAGTGTTAATGAACACATTACTGCTGTGCTCAGCTGGGGCCTGATCCCTCTGGAGACTTCTAGTACACTGGATAGGCCCCACCTGAGTTGTCCCACCTAAGGGGTAAGAGCTGTTACATTTTTTCTCCAACTCTCTTTTGCTCCTGGAGGCATTCAGTCCTCAGCGCACCCAGTCTGCCCGCTCACTCCCCAGCCTGCCCCTGCAGCTGAAAAAAAGCCTTCAGGCAGAATCATAGATACTTATAGTAGGAAGTCCCTGGCATGTAAGAAATACAGATGGGAAAATAATGTGTCTGATAGAAACTACCAAATCATAGAATAAGAAAGAACTTGAATATTCAGAGGAAGACCAACCCCAGAAAGAGTTCTTCTCACTAGGGACATTTTTAGAAATCCTGCAAAATGATTTTTAAACTTATTAAAACTGCAGAAAAGAAGGTCCTGAAAAATATCTCACTAGTGAGTATAAAATGGTAAAGGGTTGAATATTTCTGTAGTAGTCATAATATTAAGATGTATGAAATTTATTTATTTTAGTACAAGAAAACATAATTCTAATGGTTTTCAAAGATTTACTCCAAACATCATTTCCCCTAATATGATTTCCACCATAGGGATTAAAGTTCTTGAACCACAGTTCCTTCTGCCTGAGAGTTCTTAAGAACATGGTCTCTGTAGTTAAGGAGCCATTATTATATATCTAATGGGGTTGATATTATTCAACCCCATTAGAAAGTGAATTCTCTATAGTGATGCAGGTCCATGAACTTTTCATAGCACCCAGAACAACTCCTTAAACATAGTAGTTCTTCAATAATATTATTGATACCATCCTAAATTTTCTCAATAGTTGCACAGTTATATTTCCAAAACTATTAGGGAAATGATATAAATTTATAAGGGAAAAATACATCTTGATTACAAATGGCCAAAAATATGAGCAGTTCACACAGGGACGGGGGAGGCTCACACAAGAACAGCAAACAGATGTGAAATGTCAAGCTCCTCTAACAACTTGATTTGGTGGAGTCTATTGTTTGCTCTGACCAGAGCCCTTCTATTTGGTACCCTGTCTTTGGAATAACGCTCTTCCTTCTACTTCAAACTAATGACTCTGACAGAGAGTGCCAAGTTATAGCACCCAACTCCCTGGCCACAGCTGACTAGTTTAGGAGTGAGCAACTGACTTAAGCCAAGCCAATGAGACTCCTTCCCTGGGAATGTGGAGTTGTCAGTATGAAACATGGGAGCAGCTGGTGGCCAAGTTTCCTACTACGTGGGGGAAGCCAGGTGAGAGAAAGAGACCAATGTACAGAGAAAAGCAGAGGCCAGACACAGGAGGAGGAAACAAGCACCTCTACTTTTCCTTCCTATAAAAAGTTGAGATTGTTTTACTTGAAACCAAGGGCTCCATCTCATACAGTAGAAAAATCCAAATGTAAATAAATGTAATGTAGGATTCTTGTACTAACAAGAACAAAAATACGTGAAGATGAAAGTTTAGAGGCATGTGATGATTCTATAATAATGCTCTTTTTCTGGAAAGCATCTTGGACATATGACATGGATCAGAGATTAAACCTTTAAAATTCTTCACAACCCTGAGCTTATAATTCTATGATTAATAGAAATGATCACTTTGTCCAAGTTACAATTTAGGTAGATGAAAAGAAGGAAATTAGCATCTATTGAGTTTTAGAATGCAAAAAATAGTATGTGAAGAATTACATATAATAATAGCTAACATTATTGAACACTTACAGCGCCTTAAACATAGATCTAAGGGTTTACATGTATATATTATCTCATATAATTCTCAAACTAATCATATGAAGTGAGTACTATTATTATTTCTGTTTTTTAAATGAGTAAACTGTGCCTCAGAGAGGTTAAGTAATTTGCCCAAGTGGTAGAACCAGGATTCAAACACCGTCTGCCAGTGCTCACAACCTTAACTATACATTAAAAATCACCTTATTTAACTTTGAAAAATGTAACATATACTGAGAAGATAATTCAAAGAAAAGAAAAGGCATGTGAATATGCATAGAAGCACTCATCAATATATCTAAAAACTAGAAAATGTCCACATACATGGCTGTAGGGAAATAAGACAGCAAATATGATACAGTAATACAATAAAACAGCGTGTTGCTGATAGGAATGCTAAACGTGAGAAACGTGTAGAATGGGTAAAGGTCTATAGAAAACAATGGCAGATGAGAAAAAAATGTAATTCAGCATGATAAATACTCGTTTCTAACAATTATGCACAATCATTTTTATGCAAGCAGTGGAATGGAACAAGTCTTCTGGGTTTATGAAAACATGGAAATTTGAGGAGTTTTTAAAATTTTTGTTTTAGTAAGTTCATGTTACTATTGGGGCTTAGATATTTCTATTTAACTTTCATTATAAAGTTGATTAAGTACTCAATTAAAAGCAAACTCATTAAAGATTTAAAGTAATACTAATAGAAGAAAATAGTTTTATGAGTTTAAAAAAGGCTTTTTATTAGGTAAGTTTCATTTGAAGAATATACATAAAAATGGGAAGGACCGTATAATATACTAAGAAGAGAAAAGAGTAAACAAGAAAAGTAAACTCACATCTTCTCACCTGCCCCTGATCTGTTGCAATCCTACCTATCCCTTAAAGTCTTGCTCCAGTGCCACCATCCTAAGGTTTCCAACTAGAAGGTTTCTCTAAGCAAACATGGTACTTTATTTGTCTCTCTCATGGCACTTGTATCATTCCACTTTGTTTTATAGCTGTGTACTTGGTCCCCTTTTCAACTATAAGCTCTACAAAGGTAGCAACCATGCATCTGCAACATCTTTGTAGGCCCACTTGTTCCACATCATGCTACATGGTGGGCACCCAACACCTGTTTGTTAAATGAATAAGTGTTCTTATAAGAGTTAAGAGACAAAAGACTTAAAAGGCACCATTTTGAACAATAACCAACTGTGATCGGGGATTATTAGAATGGTTATCCTTAAGAAAGTTATTTCTTCTGGCAGAGTGAGGAGGTGAGTGGTGTAGTTCTGATGGGTTCCAGAAGGGTAGCAGAAGCATAAGGTGATTTTGATTTGATGAGCTCTAAGGCCAATATATCTTAACCTTGATAAAAATTCTTAACCTTGATTTATGATTACAGCTGGCAAAGAACATTGAAAGGAGAAAAGTTGAAGAAAGAATAAGTGGGAATAGAAATCAGAGAAATTTCAAAGGCGTTATCCCAAAGAAGTCTTTTGGTCTTTCCCTCATAAGGTGCAAGTTCCTTTGTTACGCCTGTTTAAAAAAAAAAAGTTTTCTGTTCTCACTTCCTTTAATCATAGGGAATTTATTAAAATGAGCAAAGTAGATTTTCTAACACACACACACACACACACACACTCTCTCTCTCTCTCTCTCTCTCTCTCTCTCTCTCTCTCTGTCATGCCAATGACTAACTACATTTTTTTTTTTTTACCAAATAAAAACAGACAGACACACAGTGTCAAAGAATTCCTATTACTATTTGAATTCTAAAGGCCTAAGGATTCTTAGCCTTCTTCACACTGATAAAGCTCTGGTTCAGATAGTATACAAAATATCAGAGGGTTCTTCCTTTCCACTTTGCCTGAGAGATGTGCGGGAACATCTTGCAAGTTGGAATTATAAACTCTTTGAGTTCAGGAATTAGGTCATAAATTGTATATAGTGTCTTGGCATTGCCAAGCTTAAATATTTACTAACATGATTTCATTGATTACCAGTCAAAAAGAAATAAATCCTCCCAATACCTACTCTTCTATAAATATACAACTCCTCTACTTTGCCTATTAAATACATGGAGTCCTCTTTAAAAAATTCAATGTGTGTATGGAGGAGGTAATTTTTGGCTATTGTCTATCTTCTCTCACTAGAATATAAGTTTCATAAGAACAAAAATATTGTGTTTTGTTCAAGTATGGTATCTCCAGAGCCTACAATAGTGCCTGATGCTCAGTAAATACTATGCTGAGTAAGATAATAAATGATTGAATGACCAAACATCATTCTGGCTGCGGTTTTAAAGTCTTTTGTAAATATTAACCTGAATATCTTATTCAAACATACATGTAGCTTTTCAGTGACCTTCCCTCCCTTACTACTCTTTCCCCTCACTCATCAGATAAACTAATTGTTGACTGTGCATAAAGGTCTATCTAGCTTTCACTGAATAGAAAATGAAAATGCTTTTTTCATACGACCATTTGTAAATATGAAAAAAAATCTTGAATCAGAAATTCAAAAACTAAGAACAGAAATGGAGGGGGCAGAGTTGATTGAATTCAGGGAAGAAAAAGAGACAAAATCAAATCAGAAATGAAGACTATATCAGAAGATACTCAAGATTAGATTTGAGTGAAAATTTAAAAAAATTTCAATAGTTTATAATTATAAATAATGCTGTAATAAATAACGTCTTCTGCACATGTAAAGAAAATGAAAATGCTTTGCTTTTGTGAAAACTTATGTGGGGAATTTGCATCTCAAAAAAGATGTTTGTAATACCAATATGTATTTTGTTTTATTCAATCCAGATTGTTGGGTGGAGTCCCTTAGCTAAAAGTCACTTTCAAGCAATATGAATTGCTTGTTATTCTCACAAAGAATTTACAGGAAGCAATTTGTAAAGGTTGCCATCAGACTGAAGTCATTGTTGGCACTAGGAATCAGTGTGTCATCAACCTCAGAGCAATCATTTAACCTGGGTCTTCTCGGAGAAATCTCTGTAATGCAAGGAAAATTGAATTATACTGCCTCAGATTACAGTCACTTTTGATATTATTTCAGTTTGATTATGGAGTTTACAGTATTTGACATAGCAGTTTTTCTCCTCCCACTACGTAGAAATATCTATTTTACATGTGCTTAACACCAGACCTGTCATTACCAAAGAGGGTTTATTATTTTTTTAAATCTATTCTTGTTGTACTCAGGAAATTTCTGTAGGAATAGCTAGGAAACAAATGGTTTGCCAGTGTCCAGCCCGTTCCATCCAGTAGACTGCATCTGATCAAATAATAATAGCAAAAAAAAAAAAGAAAAAGAAAAAAAAAAAAAAGAAAGTTGTACCTATCTTGAAGGAACTATCCTTCAGTCTAGGTGATAGATAGGACAATTGTTCTAAGTAAGCCTATGTAGACATGATTATTGCAGAGAAACACTGGATCCAAACATGCAGTGAAGATGGACAGTTTTGTGCTCCTATTTCCTTCCAGTGTGTTTATTTTTATCTCTCTAAGAAAACAGGGTTAAAAATATGGAAACACATAGATTTACACCATTAATAAACGGACTAATTCCTTATGTTTCCAATATGAGTGTCCAACACAAAATTGGAAAACAAGATCTTGGCAAAACCCAGATGATCTTTTTTTTTATCTCATTTTATTTACTGATTCAGCCAAAAGATGTTGAATCCTGTGAACCATGAACACAAAGTACTCCGAAAATAATGCAGAAACACCTTACTGCATAGACTCCCTAACCAAATGATTTTGAATGAATGTCTTCCTTACTGAAAATAATCATAGATTGATGTTAAAAACCTCTCTGTCTCAGAAGATGCAGCAACCATCAAGTCTAAGTGCTTAAGGATGCTTCATTCCATTGAGTAACTATCCTAGAAAGACTGACAACAAGAAATATGTGGTCTTCTTCCTTTCCCCTCCAAACATAATCGTGTCTTTTGTTTAGCAGCTGAGATCGCTGTTTATAAACCCTATCATTTAGCACCCTGGTATCTGGGCCTCCCAAGTTGAACAAGATTTCTTGATTAAGTCAAGCCATACATTTGCTGATTGTCCTGGACCAGTGTGGCCTGTTGGCTGCTATCACCCTCCAGCAGCTGAAGCTTATAGTGTGACATGATTTGCCCTGATAGCACTTCCACAGCCCACCTATTGTTCCCATCACTGTCCATTCCACAGCTGATTAGGCAACCTCCTGTCAGTGGTTCTTGTGCATCTGGGCCAAAGAAATTAATTTGCACTCATCATGCTTAGTTGCAGCTAGCTAATTGGACTCTGGGGTCACTTCTTTGTCTTATATAATTAATCAGAGTCTACTTAGTTAATTATTACAATATTTGTTCAACACATATCTGTTGAACATTTACAACATACCTGACACTGCAAGGTGCAGAGGACACAATAGGCCATGCAAGTTCTAGTAGCCTAAAAAATTAATACACTTCTCTAATTTCTACCTTGTTTTTCTATTTTAAGTTGCATAAGTGTTTTTTAAACTTAAGTATGAAACCATGATCCCTTCTTTTGTAATTCTATTTTTTCAAACAAAATTAACATCTCTCTAGAGATCTGATTAACATTTTATTCACTCTTACTTGCTATTTATGAGTTTAAAGATATTTAGTTACCTAAAGGACTTCTGGAATATATTTGGGCAGTGGTATGAAGTATTTGATCAAAAATAATTTAATTCAAATTTTTATAAAGGATTTCTACAAGTAGATGTTTTAAAATTATCTCTATTGTTTTATATTGCACTTGGTCAAATTTGAATCCTTATAAATATCTGGGCCTATTCTGAGGTTTCTCTTTGTTTCAGTGACATATTTCTATGTTGTTAGTTCATTGCCCTTTCTCTTTTTTTAGAATGTTTTTTTTTACCCTCACTTCTTTTTAAAAAATGAATATTATAACATTTTTTAAATTCTAAAGAGAATTCCATTTTTATTTTGATTGGGATTATGGTAAATTTAAAGAATATACTAAGAATTGACAGCTTTATAATTTTTTATTCTTTCTAGATGTTATTGCTCCATAACATCTTCTTGTTAACTCTACTATTCTTTATGTATACTTTATTGCTAGTGTAAGTTGGATCTTTTTAAAATTAGGTTTTTCTAGTTTATAACTGCTGGTATTCAAAAATCTTAATGGCTTTTGTAGACATTCTTTTTATCTAGCCATTTATTATTCTATTAAGTCTAAAAATTTTAGCTGATTCCTTGGGCATTTTGTGAGATGCATAATCAGTTGTCTTCAAATGGTGATGTTTTGTTTCTTCCATTATTTATTCTTGTTGGGTTTATTTCATCTTTCTTCTTACTTTGGCTTGAACTCCCAAAACAATATTGAATCAAAATGATGATAGAGGGCATGTCTCTAGTGATATTTTAAATACTTTCCTTCATGTCTTAAGCTAATTGGCAACACTGAGTACAAGAAGAGGTATGACAGAAAGTTTGAAATCAAACATTGCTTTATGGAAAACTTGGCCTTTCATAAATTTAATAACTGTGATTCACTTATGCTTTTTGGTCTTTTAGCCAAGATCTAGTAATTACGATATTGAGATGCTATTGATAAAATTGAATTAGGACTGGAAATATGTTTGTCATAAGTTGAAACTTTATTCTAATATCTTCAGTTGACATAGTTATCATTATCAAAAAATTATAAGTTATATGTCAGGTTTCTTTCAAAAATAGTATTTTGTGCTGATTTAAAAGGTATATAGCTACTAAGGAATAAATTATGATTTTGACTAATGCTATCAAGAATGTTCATTCTTTTAGTGTGTTATGCTCCTAGAAAAGCTACTGAAAGTCAAAATTACAAAAATAATGGTATATTAATTCAGAATTGAATTCATAATTAAGGGTCAAATATCCAAATTTTGCTAGCAACGACTTCAAACATTAAGTAAAATGTAAATGTTATATAATATAAAGTCTTGTTAAGCTTATCTATAAACTAATATTAATTTATTGACTAGGGCAACACAGTTACCCATCATGTATCTTTCTATTTGCTAGAGCATCATCATGTTCTGCAGTTCTTTCTCATTTTCATTATCATTTATTCCTATTTTAAATAAAGTAAGTTAAAAGATTAGGGAACACATATCAAGTTATAAATTAAAGAAGGTTTCTTTGGAGTGTTGGGTTAGCACAAGGGATAGGAGCAGAGGTTTTGGGGTAAGGCATACTTGGGCATAAAGCCTGGTTCTGACTATTATTCATGTAAAAATATTTAGTGAGTTGTAAATACTAGGGATACGACAGCAGACAAAGCAGACAATATTCTCACTCTTCTAGAATTTATCTGTTAGTACCACTTTCTAGCCAGTTCTGGGCTTCAACTTCATCATTCATAAAGTAAGAATAGCAGCATCTACCTCATAGGGTCATTTTAAAAATTAAATTAGGTAATGTCTATAAAGCACCTGGCACATAGAACTCAATAACTGGTAGCTCATTTTCATATTTTGAACATTTCCTTTTGAAAAAAAATGTGAGAAACAAATACTCATTGTAGAAAAGGAGAACATTTAAATCACCCATAATCTTAACGTTTATAGATAACTATTACTGCTATTTTAATATATACTTATAAGTTTTCTTCTATGTATATTTTTTAAAAATCTACGGCACATACTTTTTAGACTTTCTGAGATCTATTTTACCCAATTACCCTTCCAAAAGTTTGGACGTATGTATATTCCCACTTGTCCTCTCTTTGGGAGATTTAACGTCAATAGAAAACTTTTTGAAAGAATAGTACCTTATTAGACCATGCAAATTTTACTTTAGTTATTGACTATGACTTCCAAATTTAAAAGAGAGAGAGAGAGAGGGAGAGAGAGAGAGAGAGGTCACCAAGTCCATGTCATAATTAGAGATCTTTTGACTAAAGAAATCCACTCAGGTTACTTCAAAAACAGAGAGTGTATTCTAAGGCTATGTGGGAAGTGGAACCAGAACCAGAGTCAGAAAGGCCTCAAGGCCCCAAGTAGTTACTTCTGCTTACCTCTCAGAAACTTTATCAACAAACCCATGGTATCTCTGCTTCTCCCTGTGCACCTGCCGATACCGCCCTCCAGAGGTTGGCTTCCAGCTTGCTCATGGCCCATTTGGCCACCTCATGACCTTTCAGACCAGCTCTTATGGTTGTTTAACCTCGCCTAGTTTTTCAATTTCGGGTTCCTCAAAGATGAATCTAGTTGTGTCAGTTTATCTTCTCTTCAACCAGTATATCCAAACCAGGGTTCACTATACAGCTTATGGATAGGTGCTTTGGGTCAGGTAGCCCTCCTTAGTCGATCAGTTGTGGCCAGGGGACAGGATGATGTAATTAATATAGATGACCATTAGAGCATTAGGAAATGTGAGCAAGGAAGAGTATATGAGAAGGCATTCATATCCAGAACATTCTAACCAAAGATCTTTGCTAGATGTAAGTGGTAGTATAGATGTAATTTTGGTGGTCTAATATTTGGAAGATATTTTAATGATTTATGGGGGAAATGGTTTGGAATATTTGAAATTTGAACTGCTTCGAAGATAGATTTGATGCTTTCTTGAACTGCCTATTTAATCTGCAGTAAGAATTTCCCCCTTATAATCTAATGTTATGCAGGATACATCTGCCTTTAAAATGTATGAACTAATACTGACTGGTGGTAAATTGTTCTCTTGATCCTGCTTAGCATACTGGAATGTCAGTGTATCAAGAAGTCTCAAAGTTTGGGCTTAAATAATGGCTAAATGCAATCCTGTCTTGAATATAATCCTGTATCTACAAAATCAAGTGTCCTCCCACCTATGGCCTAGTTGTGATTTATCTTATAATGATGAAATGTGGGAGAAAATATTTGCAAACACATAACTAACAAAAGCCTTATATTTAGAATATAGTTACATGTAAAACTCAAAGCTCAATTATAAACAAAACAAAACAAAAACAAAAAACCCATAAACAATCCAATTATGGATGAAAGACAAAAAGAGATTTCACAGAATGTTCTTCACAGAAAAGAATGTAGAGATGGCAAATAATTACATAAAAAGATGTTCAACATTATTAGCCATTAGGGAAATGCAAGTTAAAACCACAATAAGATATCGCTACATACCTACCAGAATGACTAAAATAAAATTTTTGAATGGTGGTAATATCAAGTACTGAATAGCTTAGTCAAGGAAATATTCGATTTTTTTAAATTGAATTTTTCTTAGCTCTTGTTCTTTTGAGTATTAAATGCCTCTAAGAGATTCAACCTGAGCATCCCTATCATGGTTCACAAGATGGTATTTTCTTACTGATGTGGCCAGAATACAGGGAAGTAGAACTTGAAACTGGGAAAGAAAAATCAAATATATCACTTATTTGTTCAGGAAGTGTAGATATTGAGATGCAAACTGACTATGTGGATTTTGCACATATTACTTGAAGTCCTCATTTATTTCCCATGGAAGAGCTGTTCTTGGCTCAGTGGAATCACAGGTTTTGAAACATTATATGACAATTCAGTAGAAATAAAGTCATACTTTCAAAAGGGATTCCTAAATTTTGATAAGTATAACTCATGCTATAAGTTTTTTCAATCATCCTTAGATTACAAACTCTAAATGAAGAAATTTCTAGCCAAGTTATTCAATTTTAAGAAAAGCTCATTGAACTGAAAGCAAGGCCAAATTTCTGAAAACTTAGAGCAAGTATATGAATCCTGGTATTATACTAAATTTTATGGCTATGTAGTCAATTTTGACTAATGTTTTGATGTACCTATTTGTGAAAAAGCAAAGCCTCTTTTAAGGAAACTGCTGAAATAAAAGCAAAAAGCCATCACATTTGTTGTCAATCTGGAGTCTAAAACTGAAACCATATACTTGCAGTCTTGGACTAGACTTGTATACCTGTGTGCTTAGGAACAAATGATTATTCAGCTTTAAAATGGTATTTGTGTTACAGGTCAAAACTCTTCTTCCACCTCCACCTCCTCCTCCTCATTCTCTTTTTTTCCAACTGAAAAACAGGGTGAGGGGTAGCTCTCCTGGCATAAAAAGGTAGATTAGATGATAAAATCTGGATGAACTTAAAGGCAAGGCTCTAATGTCTGCGATGTTCATTTGTGTGATGGGCCCAGATCCAAAACAGAATACATGAATATTTAAATGTTCCACTATCATTTCGTTCTAGAAAATATGTAGGTTGGATCTAGTGCCAAATAAATTCCAAAATTTTGTTATTCTTTTAGCAATCAACACAAGTGCATAAAAATGGATTTGGAGTTCAATTACTTTTTGTTTAGGATTTTGGGGAGTCAAATTTATTTGCATTCTACCCAGCTTCAAAATGTGTTTCTATGAAATATATTTTATATAATTGACCTTGTCTATTATATGCCTTAGTATATTCCAGACTTTTTTGAACATCATTCAGGTAAATGCATTGTTTTCACAAAATTGAAACTTTTAACTTAATTATTCATCAAACTTACCTCTCATCTTTAAATGACTACAAAAGTTTCCATTTTATGGCTATTTCAGCATCTATTCAAGCACTTTTCTATTGTTGACATTTAGATTATCTCATATTTTTAGCTATTACAAATAATGTTCCTTATACATGTACCTGTCACACTTGTGTAAATATTACTAGAGAATGTAAATCTAAAACTGTGAGTTAAAAATATTTTTAATTTTGATAGTCACACATTGTGATGCTAATCATTTGTTATTTGTCACTCCAAATAGGTTGTTGTAATTTATCTTACACCAGAAGTATATGAGTTTCCTTTTTCCCTTACCCCAGACAACTCTAAACTTTATCAATAAGTTTAATTTTGGGTAATTTGATTGATAAAAATGGGATCTAACTTTTAATTTGCGTTTTCCTAATTGCTATTGAAACAGCATCTTTTCATGTTTATTAGGTCTTAGCATTTTGTTCTTTTGTGGACTACTTATTCATATTTCCTGCCCCTTTTTCTATTGAGTGTTTGCCATTTATTTTATTTATAGATATCAACTAGGGATAGTAATACTTTCTCTGTTATGAATATCTTTTACAGAAGTTTTATATAGTTCTACTCAGGGTCTGTACAGACTTGCTGTTATAAATCTATTTGATCATGGTGTACTGCTTTTTCACATACTGCTATATTTTATTAGTTCATATTTAATTTAGATTTTTTGTGCCTATATTCATAAATGAGGTTAAACTACAATTTTTTCTCTTTTTTCTTTTTTTTTCTGGTATTGTTATAAATGTTATATTAAACTTATAGAAGGAATTTGACAAATTTCATTCTCTTTCCATTCCCTGAAACAATTTAAATGATATAGAAGTTAACTGTACCTTGAAGGTTTGAGAAAATTTGCTCACAAAATCACCGGGCCTGGAACTTTTTGTGGAAGAATGTATTTGTTGAACTTCAAAATATTTTAAGGATATTGGTCTATATTTTACCTTTTCTTGTACTTTATATAGTTTGGCAAATTTATATTTTCCTAGAAATTCTTCTGTTTCATCTAGTTTCTCAATGTATTGTTATAAAGTTGCATATACTATTTTCATATCTTTAACAAACCCTGTATCTATTATTACACTTCTATTTTATTACTGGTGTTATAATTGTATTTTTTCTTTTTTATTTGAGTTGATAGAGAATTGTTCATTAAATTGCTCTTTTTAAAGGACTAGTTATCAGGTTGTAAGTTTTAGTTCCAACAAATTTCTGTTTTATCTTTATTATTTCCTTCTTTCCATTTTTGTCATTTGTTCTTTTTCTAGTTTCTTGTGTTGAATGTTCTGTTCATTTATTTTCAGACTTTTTCTTACCAATAAATGCATCTAAAAGGACTATACATTCCTCTGAGTAATATTGGCCATATCTCATAGCTTTTTTCATTCTTATTTATTTTATTATGGTATGATTTATATACCAAATAACTCATTTTAAGTGCAGAATTTAATGATTTCTAGGAAATTAATTATAGAGTTGGATGATCATTGTCACAATCTTATTTTAGAACATTTGCATTACCCTAAAAAAAACCTATCCTTTTGCAGTCACTTCTCCTTCACCACCAATAGCCCCAGGCACTTGGTCATATTTTTAAAATACAAATATCCAAATCCCACTGCAGGGCTGTATTCCTCTCTGGAGGCACTAGGAGAAATCTGTTTCCTGCTCCTTCAGATTGTTACAGAATTCAGTTCCTTGCATTTGTAGGACTAAGGTCCCCATTTGCTTCTTGGCTGTAAGCTAAGTGTTGTTCTAAGCTTCTCGAGGCCACTGCATTTCTTGGCTGCTGATCCCCTTGCTCTGTCTTCAAAGCCCACAGTGGCAGCTTTTCACATCACATCTGACTACCATAGCTTTTAGTATGTAAAGTTGCCATAGTCACTTATTTCCAAATGTTCTATAATCTGATAATGTTTCTTTTTTTCTTAATCCCTAGGTCACTTAGAAGCCTGTTTTAAAATTTCCAAATGGTGGTTGGTCTTGGGGGCTAGTGTGTGCGAGTGTGTGTATGTGTGTGTGTGTGTGTGTGTGTGTGTGTGTGTTTATTGTAATATGGTAGAAAATGTGACTTGTATGATTTCAACTTTGGGAATTTTATTGAGATTGTCTTTGTGCCCTAATACATGATCAATTTTTATAAAAGTTCCATAGGCATTTGAGAAAGATATGTATTTTCTGCTTATTGGGTATAAAGTTTTATGAATATATGAGCTTTATTTTATAACTGTGTAAATCATATTCTGTATATCCTCATTTATTTACACTGGCTTGATCTGTCATTCATTTTTAGAGAGATGTATTTAAGTGTACATTTTATTTTAGATTATGAATTATCGTACAGTTTTCTGCGAGAGAAAAAGTACTATGTAGACCTAAATTGTGTCATATGTAGCCAATGTTCCAGAATAAAAGTATAACTAATTAAAATTGGAGAGATCTGTTTATGTAGTACCGCAAAAGCATCCTATCAGGTTTTTGTTATTTCCTTTTCTTGCGGTTAATGCACTAACCCCGCTGTATGGAACCACTAATTTGTTCTTCTTAATTCCTCATCTGTTTTCCTGAATATGAAGTATTGTTACTTCCCAGGGTCTACAGGCTAGAAACTTTGAAAAATTAAGGCAATTCAAGAATCCAGTGAAACATTCTGAGAGTGATGTGGAGTTCTATAGTTAATGCAGACCCCAAATCTCAAGGCAGTTTCCAGAACTTAGATCTCTATTTTGCTTGCAGCCTTTAGAATGGAATAGATTGTCTATTGACTTGCATTTTGTAAAATTAAAGTTTGGGCAGTAGTTCAGTACTGACCTGATGAATTAATTTTGTAACTTTGTTGGTTGATTTTTGTTTTCATTTAAAAACTTTTAGCTTAGTCCAGTGACTACTGCCATAAAGAATTATGGTATATAACGTTCTTATTATAAATTAACATACCAAGTGAATAAATTGAAAAAAAACGTTTAAATCACATAATCCTCATCTTAAATGAAGAGCACTCTACATTCCTATGTGAAGACCTAATAAGTGTACACCCAGAAAGAATTTTTTTTCAAGATTTCTGGGTTTCTATTATAAAACTGTCCCCCTCCCCCCACCGCATAACTTAATCTTAAGGACCTTAAGTGTCCTGTAGTTAAATATGCTTAGTTTGGAGAGTTAAGAAAATGTAAAACCTATTTTAAGAACCACACTCTGCTAACTTACTTTTTAGGAAAGCAAATTCAACAGGGTTCTATGTGATAATGGGCTAGCGAAGATTTACTGTCTTAGTCATTTCTAGGGCTGAACCTCTTGGTTTTCTGTGCCTTACTAAACTAGTTACTCTGCTGAACTTTGAATTAACAAAATGAAAACCATTAGCAGCATAAAAGGAAAGCTGCTGCAATATCCTCTTATCAGAAAAAAAGAGACAAGGCATAAAATCTTCGGCTTTAGGAACAAATAGTAAATCATTTACACAAGAGAGATTTGGGAGAGGAAATGTGGCATCCAGACAAATAAATAAAATACTGACAGTGCAGTATTAAAATGAATTTAGCTAGCATTTAACCAAAGAGTGAAAATAGCCTGGTTTTAGCTTCAGGCTAGTTGGAGAGCACAAACTTCTTAGGCTGCATACACTGATCTATGGACAGAATTTTCCTGTCAATTCACATTTCACACACTTTCCCAAGAAATACATTGTCAAGTTTTAAACGCACTAAGCTCATATTTTAAGATCATGGATATATACATGTTTTCACAGGAAGATATATAAAAGGTACAGTCAAAGTTCAATGTAAAGGGCGAGTTTATCTGTCCATGTCCTTTCAGGTCACCTGTTCAGTGGTCCCCAAGCTGTAAAATGACCCTTCTTCCTTTTCCTTTGTCTCAACTAGAACCCTAGAGACTCCACAAGAACTCATATCTACACCTTCAACTTTCCCTAACAAATAAATTTAGCGGATACCCTCTCCACCTCCCTGCCCCTGACCTTGCCAGCTCAAAATAGTCTTCCTCTCCTTCTTTTGAATTTTTGTACCACTTAGTATCTATTCATTTGCCAAGTAACCATGTCCTGACTTGTGACTTTTTCCTCTATTACTTCTTAAAGCATTTACTTCTTTCTTGTTATTAAACATTCAATACTTATATTTAATTGTTTATTTTAGTTTGAAAGTTTCTTGAAGTCAGGATCCATATATTCAAATATTCTTATTTGAATAAGAGGGGAAGGAAGGGGATGGAATGAGTAGTAACCTCTACCTGCATTGGGACTCTCAGCAAAGCCATGATGCCATAGTTTTATACTTATTTTTTAAATGACAATGTACAGACCTCAGCCAGGCTCTATGGTATCATATGGCTATTATTATGATTACTGTTATCTTGGAGTAACCACCAATGATTTAGCAGTCACATCCTGTCAGATATACCTTGCTGGAGAAGCTGAGGGAGAATGAATAAAAAAGAGTAAGGAAAGAAAGTTCAGTAAGATAGAATAGAGGGACCGAAAGAGGAGCAGGGCCTAAAGCAGACTGATGGGATTGGATGCAGGCCCAGAGAATAGCTGGTTCAGTGAACAAACAAGAAAGAGGTCTAGTCGAACATTAAAGATAAGAATGAGGACAAGGTTTTCACTCTGCATAGTGATGCAGCCTGGACCAACTTAGTTAGATTAAAGAACCAGAGACAAAGAAGATATATCTGAGCCATGAATGCAAGTTCAAGGCTTCAAACAAGCTGCTTCTGCACATCTCTAGATCTTTTATGTTTTAGTTGAGAATAAAATCTGTTCTAGAACATAAAGATCTCTCAGTTCAGGTACCATTTAGGCTACTAGGAAAAGTCTCTGTTTTTTAAAAAGGTCTTTCTATTTTTTCTGTATTTCCTGGCATCCTTTAACTTCCTTAGAGCCCTGGAATGGTCCTATCTCATTCCCATCAACTCCACCTTCCACACCATGTCTTTTCCTCCTATGCTCAACCTTATCTGAGTGTTCCTTCTTTTCTCCTCTGCATTCAGGCTGCGGTGAATTCCCTGCTGTAGAGAACCACATTCTCAGGCACAAGTTACATTGTGAGGCTCCCAGTTTCTGGCTGTCTTAGCATGTGTTTTGCAATCAGTGCCTGAAGTGGCAATAAAGCCCTATTTACAAAAGATGCTATGTCAGACTTCTACACTGGCTTCTATTATTCCAATCCTTTGGGCTATTCTAAAGAGCTTTATCTGTTCCTTCCACTTTCCCTAGCATTAACTATGTGCCCATTTCTCCTGGCTATTTGTTTAAGTAGGATATACCTGTTTGGTCTGTTTGAACAGGAATTAGGAAGTCCTGTTGATGGTAGCTTATAGGGTTACTCAGAGTCTGTCCAGACTTGCTTTTTCTCAGATTATTTATGCAATTTATTTGTCTACATTCTCTTACCTCTGTATCTCTAACATCCATCTTAATGCAATACAGCCCTTAGTGCCAAACCAATTTTTTTCTAATACATGTTTTCCCTAAAGCCCCAATACCTTCATTCCTTTGTTCTGATTTATTGCTGCTGCCTAACCACAGCTACAAGGCAGAAAAAAAAATAATAAAAATTTAAAACCCTAGTAACAAGCACATCAGGATTAACATACTAGGTCTATGTTAAACCACCTAACAATGAACTAACTCATCTTTAATTTATTAGCTTGATTCTGATATAAATTCTGAATGAAAAGCAAAAGGTTGTGTAGATTAATAATATTAAAGTTGCAAAACAAACCCCTGAAAAATAGGAAATGTTAAGCCAAGTGAGCTATGCCATCTTTAATTCATTGCTCTATTCCTAGGCAATTCCATGCATGCAGGATGCAGGCTTACAGCTGTGTTTTTTAAAAAGACCCTGTCATATCAAAACCATCAAGACAAGGTATAAACAGCATAGTGTATCACTCCAAGTTTTAGAGCCTAACTCACATGTATTCTATGTGACATTGGTATGAACAATATTTCATTAAGTATCACCTGCTTCTACTACACAGATCTATCATTCTAGAGGCAAAAATTGCAGATCAAGTACTAGATAAATCCCCAAGTGGCCTAAAGAAGGTAACTTGCAGCCAGAGATGAAGCACTGTCAATCAACAATCTGTGGGGGAGGATGAAACTTTTGTTCCCCCTTCTAGGTTTTTAAATCTAGGTAATTAAATCTGCATGAGACAAATTAACAAGAGAAAATGACCAAATTTAATTACATATGTATGGGAATCCCACATACATGAGAGCTTCATAGACAGAAAGGGAAAATGAAGTATGTATGATATTCTAAGCTAAGGATGAGGTAACTCCTCAGGGCTTCAGAGGGGAGGAAGGTCATTTGTAGGGCAATAAGAAGAGCAGATGTTCATTAGAAGTTTGCCTTTCCCTATAGATAGGTCACAAAATTATTTCTGGTGATAACTCATTATCACCAATTTAAAATCTTTAAGGGAGAAGTAAAAGTTTCTCATGAACCCGTAGTCTCAACAGCCTTTAGCTCTAAATAATTTACATGCCAAGGTGGTTCATCTTGGGGAGGTCTGTTCTGAACCTCTTCAAATCTCAGAATGAAAAATGACTTAAGTTTTCCCAAAATTTTTAATATTCATAAGATTTAATAAAATCTTATGTATTTAACTTAATTGAGAATGGCAGACTGAATTTGTAAGATGATGTAAGAAAAACAACTTCTAGGTAATAGAAATGAGTTTTTGTTTTCTAGCATAGACAGTTATTTCAATTCAAATTCTCAGCACTACCAAATTGTGGCTTCTGTCCCTTCTGCTGGAACTGACAAAAGAGAAATTGGCATGTTAATTCTACAAACACTAGAAATTTTTTTAATAAACAATTTACTTAATAATTAGCTTAAACCTTCTCCCTTCAATATTTATATCAGCAAGCAAACTAATACTAATTCTGGTAAAAGTATCAAAGTTTGCAAATGATTGACTTTAAAATAAACCAAAGAAGCTTTAAGGTTATCCCAATAATATGATAGCCATGCATTTGCATTTCAATATTCTTTCTTGAAAGAAAAACAGGTAGGTTGCAGAAATGAAGCCAAGAGGTGCACATGGGACTATGTTGTTCATGCCAACACCATTTTTATATGTCATGGAAAGAAAAGAGAGAATTGTTGCTTCACATTATCAATTTTTCTTAACAAAACCCTTTTATCATACAGAGGTGAAACTAAGTCTGTCTCACTTACCTTTCTAATTATAGCCTAAGGTTAGAATTAATTAGGTTTTGTTTACCATCTAAACCTAGATGTAGGAAAGAATGTGCACCTTGGAGATTTACCCACCTCTAGTGTGTTATTGAGTATTGCAGTAAAATGAGGTGTGGTAGGGAAGAAGAGTATAATCTGGAGAAACAGTAGAATCCCTGCTAAGCCTTAAAAGGGTGGCACCACCCTTGGTGAGGTCACCTCAGGTCAGCCTTAGTATTGCAGGTTCAGAAACTCAGTTTTGTTAGGGCTTTATCCTTCATTAGACTGAGACAACTGATTCGGGCTGTCTGTATAATCTTATTCACTTATAGATGTTATCGACTTCTTTCCTGATCTAATAATACCCTTTGAATTGAATTTGTGATTATGAGATTGGTCAGCAAGCATGAAATCAGAGGAAATAGTAGAGGGTTGTCTTATGAATATCCTCCAGGCCATAATGAGGACTGAAGAATTACCCTTGATCCACAATAGAGAATACCTTCCTAATAACCAGCCTTGTGTAAGTTCTCAGAGTTGGTACACTCTCCCCTAAAGAGTGCTGGACAAATACTGCCAATATCTTACTCTCTGTGCTCTAAGTTTCCTGAGTCTCTTTCACTCAGACAATTGGTCAGTTTCAGTATAATTTCTGCAACTGCTAGGGTTCTGTGGCTATACGGAATAAAAATGAACTTTTGCTCCCTTGAGCATGAATGTGGAATTTATTGGAAGGAGCTGAGAGCTTTTGCACAATTGAATCACTGAGGTCCAAGGTTCTAAAAGGACCTATGAAGCTGCCCTTAGAATGCTTACCTTTTCATTAGAGGAAATAGATAAACATTTAAATAAAGAGAAGCAATAAAGTATATAACTTTACTATAGAAATACGCTCAAATTAATAGGGATTACCAAAGATGGAATGGTTAGTTACCCCTGGCAGAGGTAGAGATAAGGTTCAGGATGAGGAAATGCGTCATAGTGGAGGTGATATTTGAGTTGACTCTTAGAAGAAGAGTAGTAGATGTTTGCCTAGTAATCAAACAAAATAAGGGCACTCAAGGCACAGAGACATGGGAGGTGTGAAAGAATATGGCATATTTTAAAAAGTGAATGTCATTTCACATACCTTCAGTGTGGAGTGGGGGGTTGGCAAGTGGAGTTTAGTGAGAAAAACTGGAGAGGAGGCAGAAGACTGACCAATAAACTCATCGCTAAATACTACTATCAAATTCAAAAATCAGTTTTATGTGTAAAACTCCTACAAACCAGTAATTTAAAAAAGTACAGATTGGGATTATTTTTCACAGCTCAATAGTTTTCTTTCTTCTCTCAGGGGCCACTGAGTTCCTCCTCACCAACCTCTTACCACCAACAGCTCCCTACACACACATGCGTACACACACACAAATCTACATGATATTTCATGCCCCTCAGAGCTGTTTTTTAAAAGCTTAGAATAAATCCAACTTTTTAAAGTAATCTCATCAAGACTGACTAGACTTTATCTTCTAGAGAATCATTCTCCGAAAATTCTGCCCTGGCAATAGGAGACTTTGCCAATAACAAATTGAGTAATTTCTAAGAGATATTTCCCCTATGTAATAAAATATACTGAACCTGCATTTCTAATCCATACTTGGTCGTCAGATATGTACAAGCTAGTTTCTCCAGCTGGGACAAGAGTGGGTAATTCATAGAGCCCAAACCAAGTGTCATACTATTCTGGACTCCTTTTCCATTGTCCTTGTGGAGATGTTAATGCAATGTGTGGCACAATGTCTGAACACAAACCTTGAAAAGGAAAAATTGTGAAAGATTTTGCCCATCCTGGACACAAGAATTTTGACCGTAATACTCAACTCATGTGCATTCAACTCAGGTACTAAATAACTAACACTTGAAAGTGTTCATAAATTTTGGGATTTGTGAAGGCAACCAATAGATTTGTTGAGAACAGCTGAATCTTCATTCTGAAGTGGCAATTCTAATATTTAAATATTCTATCATATATAAGTGAATACAGTAAAGAATATTTTGTATTTAATATTCAGTTATTGTAGATTCCGCTATTTCCCTTCTTACTAAGTGGAGGAAACTCTAACTAGTGAGGCTCCAGAAACTGTTCTGGTTCTTCAAGATTTTAGAAATCCTCTTGTTCTCCTAGAATGCTAGATTGGGATTCCACTTCTCTTTTCAGGACTCCTATTTCTAATGGCACATACATAGTTTTGCTTATGCATTCCTCCAAGTGTAGTTTTTACCAGTTTTTTTCTGCAAAACAAATTTTGTTTTCTTTCAAAAGGCTCTTCGACATGCCAGCTGACTTGCTTTATTGGATATCAGGAATGGTTACATGTTACTTCTGTCTGTCTCTCTAATCTGAGTGTTCTGGGGCCATATTGTGTCTGCCCCACTTTCTGTGATATGAAAAATACGGAGGGGAAGGATTAGCTATATTCTGACGCCATTAATATCCTTACCTTCTCTTTTCCACACACTTTCTCTTAAGTAACTCGTAGCACTTTCCAATATAATGTAGCATTAATATCTCTGCCAGTCAAGAAGATCCAGAAATAAAAACAAACTTACTATCTTCAGTTTTACACAAAATCACAATTAAAATCTCTAAGAAGGGATTTTAAGCAAGACTCTAAGATTATTTATAAATTTTGATTCTCCACATCTTCTCAGATCCTTATTACCATAGTGCTTTTCAACTGTGACAGAAGGCATTCTCCAAAGATGGCTGCAAGAATATCTCTCATCATTACATGCTCTTCTACAATGTGTCATTACTACCTTCCCATCAAAAGGTCACTATTTCTCTATTCCCTTGGATCTGGAAAGGACTTGTGATTGCTTTAACAATAGTATATAGTGGAAGTGATGTCATGCCAGTTCTGGGCTTAGCCATTAACTGGCCTGGCAGTTTCTATTCCTGCCTCTTAGAATCCACCTGCTATGTAAGAAGTGTGACAATATAGAAACCAGCCTATGAGAATTCCAAACCACCTGAAAGGCCCTGGAATATGAGATGCTACATGGGGACAGAGAGAAGCCAAGAAGCACTGAAGCTCTGGACATGGTAGTAAAGGTGTCATCTTGGACATCCATCAGAGACTTCAGAGGATTTTGTGACTATAACTGCATGAGAGCCCCCAAGCAAAAGTGTCCCAGCTGAGCCTTGTCAACCCACAGAACTATGAGAGATAATGAAGTTTTGTTTTGAGCCACTACATTCTGGGATGGTCTGTTCAGCAGCAAAGATAGCTGGAACACAACCTATGGGGACTATAGCAGGGTCTAAGGGCAACCTGTCTTCCCAAACTTTAAATGGAGTAAAGTAGCTCCATATTTATCTATTATACATTTTGGGATTCTTCATAGGAAATTTTAAAAAATTAAAAAAACTTTTAAAAAAAAGTTTGACTATCACTGCCATAGGTAATTGAAAGTTGGCTAAGTAAATATGAACCACCCTTGAGGACAATAATGAACACTGTGCCATCAAATCTCCTCTGATCAGGTTCCTTTATACACAAATATACTTAGGCCATTCCAGGTGAATGTGTATTTATTTCTGATTTCTAAAGTCCTCAATAAAGGGTTCCAATTCTAGTTTGTAACAGTCCTTGCCATTGGGAAATACTTTTTAATTCAGAGATTCATAGACTATAGTCTATAGACTATGCCTTACTCCTACAGCTGACCTCGTTTGCATTCAGGAAAAGGAGTTCATGACATCTCTTTTGGTGACATGGACTGTAGCTAGCTCTTGGAAGAGAGCAAAAACCACTTTGGTGCTGCTGTCTTGTGTTAGGCATCAGATGATGAAAAAAATCTACCTTAATAAAAGCATCTATTTTAATTAGAAATGGCTTCTTCATGAAACACACATCCTATGGCCCTGAGCTTTGCCTAAACATTTGAAACTCCCCTGCCAATCAAAACTTTTTCCTTCAACACTTAGCAGAGCTACATGTAGAAAGATTTCCTTAAAGACTTTCAGCATGCTCAGCTAAGAGCTGTGGTTTTTTTGTTGTTGTTGTTGCTACACTAGTGCGCTGGTTCCTTTTATCATTCAGACCATCTGTGATGAAGTCTATTTTGTTAACTCAGAAAACCTCAATTTCTGTAAGACTTTAAGATGAGGTATTAACATAATTTTATGGATTGTGCTACCATTGTGGTTTTGGAGACTTCTCATTTCTGTTATTAAAAGAAAAATCCTGCCATCTAAGCTTCTCGTAAGAAACTATTTTTACATTTATAATCTTTAAAGATGCTTATGGAAAGAAGTGCTTTGAACTCTTTCAGTAAGATTTAGCTCAGCCTAAAGCTTAACAATAATGTAATTTGAGTGAGGGTGTCTGATTCTACCTGTCAGAGATGCTACAGAAAGATACATAAATCACAGCCAGAATCTCATCTGAAACCCATTTAAAAATTCATGTGGCTAAGAGTCACTCCTGTGTGATCTGGTTTCTCAGTACCATAATATACTCTGAATATTGGTAATGCACCTTAAAATTCATATTATCAAGCCCCTTTGTGCTACAGATAGGTAAAATGAGGCCACATATTCTGACTGAAAAGCATGCTTTTTTCTCCACTATCCTCTTGCTAGTCAAAGTGTGCTCCCTAGAACTAGCAGCATCACCTGGGAGCTTGGTAGAAAATCAGGATCTCAGGCATTGCATCAAACCAATCACATCAGAATCTCTAGTTTTACGAGATCTGCAAGTGGTTCACAAGCACATTAAAGTTTGAGAAGCACTGTTACATACCGCATTGCTTCCCAAGAGGACAATCAGATCTATCTAGATTCAAAATCTATATTTTTCACTAACCAACAAAGTGGTCTTGAGAAAATTACTTAACTTCTCTGGTCCTCAGTTTCCTCAATAGTAAAATGGGGATAATAATACCTACATTGGAAGGTCACCATGGAGTTTAAATAAAATAATGTTTGTATAGGTCCTAGTCAAGTGTCTGACAGTAGACCCTCAATAAATGGATACTGCTTCTGCTATATAGCTGCTTGCTACTACGGCTGTTCTAATCACTGTTGCCTCTACTACTGCCGCTGCTACTACCGCTATTATTGCTGCTGCTTCTGTTACCACTACTATTGCTGCTGTTGCTACTACTGCTACTACTGCTGTTCTTGCTGCTACTACTACTGCTGCTCCTGCAGCTATTAGTACTGCTGCTGCTACTTTTACTGCTACCACCACCACCCATAACCTGTCAGACATTGACAAGCGACCAAAATGAAACTGGAGCCCAGGCTTCCTGACTGTTATTCTGGTGCCGTTTTCCCTGTACCTCATAATTTTCCTTCTCTTTTAGTATAGCTAAATGCCAGAGTCAACATTCTTATAGAAGACCACTTTAATTCTTAGAGTAGAAAGTAGAGAAAGGAGACAGCTTTTTTAAGATTTCCATCTAAAACTACTGGAATAATAAAGTCATTTTGCTCAATTCTGTGTCTTCTCAAACTATCACAGCTTCAGCTTGGTGTGAGTTTCTTCAAGGTGGGAGCTTCTGTTTCCATCAACTATGGAATACTATCTTTCTCCAGTTTTGCTTCTGGCCTCCAAAAATTTTTCCACAGAAAGTTTTACTGGATCTAATACTACATTTGTTTTCTTAGAAAACAGGATATGTGTTAGAATACAGGGTGACCTTGATATTTTAAAGGCTGAATTTTGTGTATTTCAGTCTTAGTCCTTTCAGCATTTAAGTGTACCCATCTCTCCAGATATGTAATTACACTTTGAATCATTGTAAAGGAAGAAAAAAATCTTCATATAAAAATAAGATTTTGCCATTTTGAAAACTGAAATAGGTGTTGATTTATTTCTTTGAGGTCCCAGAATGATTTATCTTCCCTGTTTCTTAGAATTGAATGTGTGTGACTTAATTTGAGAACATTGACTAACTGTTAACTTCTCAGCTTCAGATAGACAAACTGTTATAATTCCTCTGGGTGGTAGAATAGCATATTTATGTGGAAAGTATTCACATATCCCAACAAGATCTGTAAAAGCACTTTACAACCATTGATACCAACAGATATTCCTATCTCACTTAGCTAAGGAGGTATAAACAGAAAATAAAATTATACAGTGAAGCCAGTTTCAGGCTGGCCCCACTGTATAGAAGGTAGTGCGATTCCATGCTTTATTAGAAATTACATGACCTCAGTTGGATGGACACCATGAAAGTTGGGCATCAGAGCCCATAAGTGTGAGCTCTTCATACCAATGGAAGAGTTCTGGGATGAAATGAAAACCCTTGAACAACCCCTGGTAGAAATGACTCATGTCATTAATGTCCAAAATATATAAGGAACTCACACATCTAAATAGCAAAAAATAATAATTTTGGAGTGGGCAGAAGACTTGAATAGACATTTGTTTCAAAGAAGACATCCTCGTGGCCAACAAATATATGAAAAGATGCTCAACATCACTAATCATTAGGAAAATACAAATCAAAACCACAATGAGATATCACCTCACCTGTTAGAATGTCTATTATCAAAAAGTCAAATGACGAGTGTTGGCAAGGATGTAAAGAAAAGGGAACCACTGTGCACTGTTGGTGAGAAAATAAATTGATGTAGCCACTGTGGAAAACAGTATGGTGTTTCCTCAAAAAATGAAAACTAGAACTCCCTGTGTGATCCAGCAATCCCATTTCTGGATATATAGCCAAAGGAAATGAAAACAGGATATCAAAGAAATAGCTGCACTCCCATGTTCACTACAACGTCATTCATAATAGTCAAAATATGGAAATAATCTAAGCGTCTGTTGAATGACCAAAGAAGATTTGGTGTGTATGTGTGTGTCTGTGTGTGTGTGTGATAGAATATTACTCAGCCTTAAAAAAGAAGATAATCACATCTTTGTGACAACGTGGATGAATCTGAACATTATGCTAAGTGAAATAAGTCAGACACAGAAAGACAAATATCCCATGATGTTTAGGGGAATCTAAAAAGAAAGTTGAACTTATGGTAACAGAGTAGAATGTTACTAGAGGCTAGGGAGTTAAGGGTAAGGGAAGATGTTGATCAAAAGCACAAATTTTCAGTTATAAGATGAATAAGTTCTAATATACAGTGTGGTGACTATAGTTAACGTATTGTACACTTGAACACTGCTGAAATCGATTTCAGGTGTTCTCACCACACACACACAGAGGTAACTAACTATAAGAGGTGACAGATATGTTAATTAGTTTGACTGTAGTAATCATTCTACTATACATATATCAAAACATTGCATTGTATACCTTAAATATAGTTTTTGTCAAAAATAAATAAAAATTAAAAAGAAAAAAAGGAAAGAAATGATGTGCCTCGTCCTACTGTGGAAAGGCACTGGGTTTTCCATCTGCAGGAGCCTGAGACTCCTTGGCTACTGCTAGAGAAGTGAGCACAGTGATGGGTTTCCCTGCCTGAGGGTGGCATCTTACACTTTATCATTTTAGCAAGCACTGTGCCTTAAGCTGTTAACAAAAACTTAAGCATGTGTAAGGGTCCAAATGAATCAGAAGATCTAGGAAATATTTTTTAAAGTACTCCCTTAGCACACAGACACGAATTGGCTAAATTCACGAAACAAGCTGCTTTCCAGGGTCAAGGAGCCTTAAGCATGGCTCCAAGTATGTTACAAGCCATAGACATAAATAAGTCTAACATTTCCTGAGTGGAGATATAATTATACAAATACATGATGCTGTCCTAATTTTCAAAGGCAGTGTTTCCCAGAATCTTTAAAAAGAGATCATTTAAAATTTAATTGATTAATTGATTTTCTAACAAAACAAATACGCTAAACACACACAGTTTTGAGCACTTTACAAATGTCATCCCACTTAAGACCTATAATGTCTTTACCTGGCAAGTACTATTGTTATACTCATTTTACAGATGAGGAGATAGTCCAGTGAGTGTAAGTCACTTGCTCAAGATTACACAGTGAACAAATGACAGGATTTGAACTCAGGCACTTTGGCCCTAAAGTCTATGCTGTCATTTATTATGCTACATCATAAGGTTATTATATTGCTGTTTTCTTTATACTTAGAGGGTAGATAAATTTGTTAGCTTGTAGTACTATTGAAACCAAAATGGTGAGTTCAATACTTGAATGTGCCAATTATTAAGGCTCTGCATACATAATAGATAAGCTATAGGCTATATTTTTAATTTTAAAGTCTTCAATTAATTATTAGCTAACTTCAATTTGCAAGACTATGATAGTTTTTCCTTTTAGGGTTATGTGTCATTGTAAACAACAAATATACAAAGCAAGCTAAGCATTATTCAAAAAGCATCTTAAAGGGAACAGGTAAAAATACCCAGAGCTTATTAGAAATCTTGTAAGAGAATTTAAAAGAGACTAGAAATACATTATTTCCCTATTGAACACCTTGATGCTTTCCTTCCATGTTGCTATTTGCATGAAAACCTGCCTCCTAGGTCAGAGTTTATTACAGGTTGGAAAAGTTTCCAAAGCCAACCACAAAACCAGGAATCAAAATTTCCCCATGCACATAAAACACAAAAACCTCCCTAATCTGTAGCCAGAGTGCTCTGAGCCCTGGAATGGCCCCATTGTGCCTGGCCACTCCAGCACAGACACCAGAGTGTTACCATGGCGGCAGGGGCCCAACTGTGTGGGCTGGTTTCAATAACCAGCAGCTGCTCACTTCAGAAAAAGCAGGATGACAGTCCAGCTCTGAATGAGCGTTTTTCTCTGGGCTTCCACCTGACCTGAATATTGTTTTCTCATTTAATTTCCTTTTATTTATTTATTTTTAGATATCAACTTCCCTTGAACTTCCCTTCTCATTCCTGTTGCAGTTGGCAAGACTACAGACTTCTCTTTGCTTCTGTAGAAACATGTGTGTGGTTTTTTAACAGTTCCCAAGGTTTTTTTCCTGTGCTTTCCTTATCTACCCCACCCCCACACACTTTACACACACACACACACACACACACACACACACACACACACACACACACACACACACACACACCACCTTTGCCTCATATAAAGATCCAGAACAAATCCACTGAGTTTATTTACTCCAAGAAGTGAAGGCCCAGATAACCTCTCCCCCGACCCCAAACTCCATGATTCATCCATCCCCAGGCACATTTCATTTGCCCTGTAAAAATCTGGAGCTTTAATAGAAAATATGACTCTTTACTCACGTTATTCTAGCCATAATCAGAGAATCTATGTTTAATCCTAAATGTATTCTCAATTCACAGTTGATTCACTTTTTTTTCTTTGTTTATATGTTGGCAAAATGCAAAGAATAAAAAAAGTATAAAACTAATATGGTTTCTGACCTGCCGCTCGCAGGGATTGCAGAAAAACTGTTCTTGATACAAGACCAGAGCTGTACTGTATTTGATATGAATTTTGTCCCCTTCAGCTCTTAAGTAGTTTAGAATAATTTGGAAAGGAGGCTTGTACTTGCTGTTGAACTTAAAAAAATAAATAAATAAACTTGAAACAATTTGTTTACAAGTTGTTGCTAAAGACTGTCAGAGAAAAATGTTTGTGGACATAGTTTCCAAAAGGCTGACAGAATACAGAACTTGCTTGGTATTCAAAGGAGAGTGCATCCAACATTATCTGTGTAGTGTATAATTACTTGCATGTTGGGAGCCAAAAAAGGGAATGCAATCCTGTGAGTTTATACTAAAGAGTTTGAGAAGCAAAACAATTCAGCAAGCATTCTTCAACCCCAGCATCTGGGAATAATTAATCTGCTTGCTATGGTTTATAGCACAAAGTTGATAAAGTTGTCTGCAGCTCTGCATTGAGGCCATTTGCCTTACTTAAAGCTTTCTGCTTTAGGGCTTAACATCGTGGATAATTTTAGTAAATCTTTTTATTTTTAATCTGAAAATGCTGTGGCAAGGAAAAACCTTCTGCTTATGGTTTCATGATCATTTTCTTTTTTGTCTTATTCCCAGTGTGTTCAGCAAGCTGACACTCACACACCTCCTGCTCCCTTCTTCCTTGCAGTATGATGCTGCAGGGACAAAGAGCTCTCAGAAGGGAGCTTCTGGAAGTGTAGTAGTTTTTACATATTGTTTTCAGTAAACATGTATTTGAGCTCTGAGGAGTTTCTCTGGAATATTGAATGTATTTTTCTTTCATTTTACAAATCTTAGGCCAGGATACTGGAAATAGTCATGTGAGATTCTCTGTTATATATGGCAAGTATTGTGGCAAGTTTTAATGGTTTATGTTAGATATTACATTCCCTTACTTGTGACTTTAAGGAAGAAAGCACTACATATCCATATAATGTCCCTCTATCCAGTCTAACAATTCAGCATATTATAGTCCCAGGGGCTTCTCTCCAATTTCTCACTAACACATGCTAGAATGAAACACACCTGTTACTCGGACCTTAGTTTGTTTAATTCAGGATTTCAGAATAAGAACAAATGTTTTATTTTTCTTGGCTGAGTGCTCCAAGTGTTTAACAGCGTTATAAGTTTTCTATAGCACTTTTGAAAGTTCATAATTCACAATATCCATCCATTTGCTTTTGTCCTGGTGAGAAACAAACTGAGGAACTCCCCAAATATAGCCAGGTCTTCATCCCCCCCTCTCTTTTCTCAGGGCTTATCTCCATACTTTGACAACTGTTTCAAATTGCTTGTGCCCTGTATTTCAGGTTTCTTTGGGCTAAGTATATGTTGTCCTTTATGGTCAAAAATTATAACTTCCACAAAGATTTCTGTTTATATGGGAGTTGCACTCACAAAGAGTAAGCAGCCCAAGGGTCCAGTCCTCAGGTGGGCGCACTTGCTGCCCCAGAGCCAGGAGAAGCTCACTCGGAGGAGCTGCTTTTGCTCTTCTGCCTCTACACTCCTATCTCTGTAAAGTGTGACACCTTCCTGTCCTTTAGGGATTAGAGGCAGGAACTGGACCTTGCATCAGTGACTAAGTACTCTCATGCCATAGCTCTCAAAAGTGACTGGATTGCTACTGGTTAGTCATGAGTTTTCCCAGATCTGTTTTCTGATACCAGGGAAAAAAAAAAAAAAAAGCTCCATTAGTTATAGGGACCTTCCCTGTCATGGTTACTGCTGTACCTCATCACATAGAAAAATTCTGGGTTTATATCACTTAAAGAGTATTTGGCCAATGAATGAATAAAAGGATAAGTTGATGTGTGACTGAGGTGAGTTTTTCCTGAAGCTGAATATATTCATTTTCAGAACAAAACCTTCTCATTTTATGTCCTTCTTACCTTTTTGCTTTTACAATGTGTGTATTTTGATATATCTATATCTATCTATCTATCTATCTATCTATCTATATCTATATATCTCTATCTCTATATATCTACATATCTATATCTATATATAGATATAGAATATATAGAGATAAAGTATAAGTGCTATTAGGGAGATTTTAGGCAAATTTGAAATAATAAGTAACAATGTCAGTTTCCAAAATTTTTACACTGGTCCATAAAATTCAAAATCTAGAAATCACTGTCCAAAGCATGTTCTTTTTTACTGTTGTCTTGTCTCTTGCAATGATAACATTTTCTTCATAAAATTTGCCTCAGAAGGGGTATTAAAGGGTTAAGTCATACGAGCCAACATGAAAGACATAATTCAGATTCAGAATTACCAACATTGATGAGGATCTACCTTGTGCCCTGCCATGTGCTATGCATGTTCACATGCTCTCCTGCTTAAGTCTTGAGAAGTATGCATTATTATTTTCTTTTTACAGACGAAGTGACAATGAGCTAGATTTTGGGTGGTCCATATCCTCCCATAAACAAGGAAGATCTGGAGGTCTGAGGTGGTCCAGTGAGGTTAATGGAAGATGTAGGACTGACCTGAGCTTTGTTGGTCAAGGATGATTTAGTTGGGAAGAGAAGACATTGTGATGTGAGTAAAGATGAGGAGGAAGAATGAGCACCATATAGTTTGTAACAGAGTCCAGACTGACCTGAGTGGAATGTAAGCAGCAGATAGAAAGATTGTAGATGAACAGATGATTGGACAAGATCATCATTTAATTTTGCATGTAAGAAGCTTCAGAACATTGTATGTTCTAGAGCTTGCTAATTTCTCAGGTTCCCACTTAGTCAATGCCTTGTAAGACATGTTTATCTCTTTGAATTTGTTTACTTGACTGTTTTTGGCTTCATATGATATTCCTTGGAAAAATGACTGTGCTCTTAACTGCTAGGTATGTTTCCATATAAGAAAGATTCTCTTCAGAATGTAGTACACAATCTTGTGGGTCTTTAAGTATACTCGGTCAACAGCCCCGTTGCTGAGTGTGCGATGTATTCTTACTTTTCTATAAGAACCCAGACTATTGAGTTAGAAGTTTCCAAGAGGAGTGGAAGCCTAGACTATTTTCCAGCCCCATTATTACATCCTTAGGCTTGATGTAAAAAATTTTATGACATTAATGTTATAAAGTCCTACTTTTTCCAATGGTGATAGCCTATGGATCTAAGGGTATGTTTACCATTGTTAATTCTGAGTCATCTCACTTGAAGGATAAAAAGTTGATGAACTTCTTTATGACACATATATGGAAATACATATAAATGTAAAACACCTAGTTCCATGCCATGTAGTAGATGTTCAAGAAATTGTGGATTCTATTTGTGGATTCTATGTTTGTGAATTTGCTTATTCCCTAAAATGTACTTGTAACCCCCAAATCAATACTCACAGCACTTTTGTGTTCATCTGTGGACATGGGCAGAACTGTGAAAAATTTGAGTCACTTAACATGAACATTCCCAGCTGAGGGATGCTCTGCCTTCTTGTTTCAGCTCTCATGCTGTAAACAAGTATCCTTTGTGTGGTCTGTTTAGTACCAAGTTTTGAACATTCTTGTGCTGTTTGTTGGTGATTTCGCTGTTTAAAATGACTCATAAATGTAGTGCCGAAGTGCTTTCCAATCTTCCTAAATGCAAGGAACACCTTATAGAGAAAATATGTGTGTTAGAAAAGCTTTGTTCAGCCATAAGTAATAGTGTTGTTGGCCATGTGTTCAATGTTAATGAATCCATAGTATATGTTAAAGAAGGAAATAAGATGTCTTTAAACAGAAATACATGTAAAACAAGGTTATGTAATGACTGATTGATGAAAATGTTACTGCAGGCTCATAGGGACCTAACCCCACATTTTCCCTAGGAGCAATTGTTCTATATTTGCTAATCAATGTTCCCAGTGACTTTATTGAACATAACTATTACAAATAGTAAATCTATTGCATTTATCATTGTGGTCATTCAAGAAAACCAAACTGTGCGGTTGCTGTCTAAGCCCAATCTATTAAGAGTGTCAATGATTTTATAAGGTTGTAGCCGGTCTTACCTTCTTTCCCCTGCTTCTACCTTACCAAGACTATCAAACTGGACCCTGTTCAATGCAATATTCCTTCAGTCCTTAAGCCAATCTTGTCTAGGGCAAAAAGTTAATAATCACTGCCTCAGGCCTACCATTTGTTAAGCTTGACATGAAGTCAGACCCCCACCTCCTACACCTGCCAGACCCAAATGCCTACTAGAGTGACCTTAGGTTGAACTCTCAAGTCTGTTTCACAGCCCATCAACCTGGCATCCTGAGTCTGAGGATGAGCCCTTAGTCTCCACATCATCACTGAATCTCATCACCTCAGCATTTCCTATAACTGAGCATCTACCATGTGACAGGCATCCACCCAGGTTTTTTACTGTCACAGGGAAGAAAGACCCATAAAAAGATGCAGTATAATGTAGTCAATGATGTGTAGATGAGGATGTTATGCGAGTATGGAAGGAGGGATGTTAAATCCAGCAGGAAGCCTTTCTTTGCCCCAGATTCAAACTCTCATGCAAGGCAGTTCCTCCAAATCCCACCCTGAGCCCTCCACATAAGCCCTTGCTCACTAGGCTGTGGTCAACTCAGAGAGCTATATGGTCCCAGCTTGCCTCAAGCCATGCCCTTAGGAACTCAAGAAGCAATGATCTTGTATGTTTTTCTCAGAAAACACTTATTACCAATAAAGGATGAAATTTCTCTGAGATTCATGGAGAGATGGATAGCATTGTACAGGAACTAGTATAGAAGCATTAAGGTGATCAGCAGAGAGGTCATTTTGCTCCCAACTGGACATGGGACTCCATGTCCAGAGTCTATGGCTGATATTACAGGGGACCAAGCCTAGGAAAGAAAAAAATGGTCAGGAAGCTCACAGAGAATTCAGGAAATAGGTCAGAGCTGCCATCTTCATCCCCGCTGTGCCAGGAGGAGACTGAAAATCCAAGATCAAGTCTATAGAAGGACCCAACAAATTTAATGTCACTTAGGAATCAAGATTTGGGGGCCAGGAAAGTGGAACAGTGCCATGGCTTCAAGAATACCAAGAGTTAGGGTCAGACTGCAAAACCACATTGTTCTAGGGGTTCTGGTCTGAACAAGGCAAGGGCTAAGATGGACAAAACTTTGCCTCACCCACTCTGCCCCCTGGAAGGCTGGCAGCAACAACTATCAACCTAAGAAACGTCCAAACCTGTAAAGAATTTTTATAAGTTTATTTGAGCCAAACTCACAACGTATGTCAAGGAGCAAGATTTCAAATGCTCTAGAGAATAAGTTTTGTAGCTTCTTTTATGCATTTGAAAATAAGGAGGAAACCTAAACAAGATTACATGGGAGTGGGAAAAAGCAAGGTGGGGATTGGATCACTTGATGATGGTTACCCTTATTTCAAAGGCGTGTTAACCTAGATGCACAAAAACAATGGACAGGGCTTGCTTAAGGCAAAGATAAACCTTTTACTAAAAAGTTATATGCCTGAGGGTGTGACTACCCACCATGATCTGTCCAGTTAGGAATTTATGATCAGATCACCCTGTGATGTTAACTTTCCATAGAACCTTTCTTTCCCACGCCCACCCTATCGCCCCCTCCACTCCTCTACACCCCTGTCCAGACAAAGCAGCAGGCAAGGAAAACCCTGCTAGGGGCCTGGGGTTAGAGCAGGCCTTCTTGAGATCCAGGTGTAGGGGAATTAGGTAGGCAGTCTGGCTGCCCTAGGGGCCCCTCAAGTGCCATTTTACTTGACAGAATCACAGAATCCCTGAAGCCTTTGAGCTTCTCTTTGACCTCAAAAAATACCTTCTTCTAAGCTCCTATCATAGGTACCTGCGTGAGAGCAGCAATACTGGTTCAATACAGTCAATATGCTGGCATTGGGGTAGGGGGCAGCCTGCCTATTATTGGAAGCTCATTGAAAAAACTGGGAAGGGGATAGGGTTTGGACAAAAGATAAGATGAGGCCCTGTGATAACTGTCAAAGCTGATGTTCTATTATTTGTTCTAATGATGAATATATCTTCAAATCAGCCCTAGGGTGCTCAAGTTTACACATTGCATAATGCAATTTAAAAAATGTAACAAATATGAAAACACATCGCGCACTGTGTATAACACTGAATGAATGCAGGGTATTGAGACTTTAAAATCCAGTCATTTAAAATAGGCGTTATAGCCCTAATTTTTGGAGAGATGCTATGCTAAGTGTTATTTCATTCAATGCTCCCCACAACCATAAGAGCTAGGTACTGTTATTATTTGCATTTTATAGTTGGAAAACCCAAGCTCACAGAGTAGCTAACCTGTAAGTCACACAGCTAACTTGCGAGTGGCAGAGCCTGTAGTCAAGCCCACGTCTGTGTTGATTCCAAAGACAGTGCTTCCACAAAGACTGAACACACTGCTATTTCTTTGTTTCAAAAGTCTGACTGAGCTGTCTCCTCACTCATTGTCTGCAGAGGTTAGTCTTGCAACTCCAGATCTGGTCTTCTCTGTCAGACAGAGGGTAGCCTCTGGGGAGTCTCAAGGAGAACCTAGTTCTGGGAAGGGCTCCCTTCTGTGCAACAAGCCCATAACCCCAAGCTCTGGACCTTATCTGGCAGCCCTCACATTCCTGCTAAGTGCCCCAAGCAGGACACATTCCTGACTGGGTGGAGGGAAGGATTCTTAGCATTCTTCAGCAGTTGTCCTCCCAGGAGCTCCTAATCTCGAGTGGGATGGAGAGAAAAAAACCTTCATTACTAATGTTTGGAATTACTCTGAATTAAGTTCTGCTCTCCAAGCCACATGAAGGGGGAAAAGGGAGGGCTTGTGATTCAGGACCAGAGAGACATGTACTTCTTATAGCATACTCCAGGATTATGGAATCAGGAACTCACACTTTCTCAATAGTCTCTAGGGCCTGTAAGGTACTTGCATTTGACCTTCATTGTTGACAGTCTGTATTGTTTGTCATTCTTATTTATCATAGTGTCCTAATATCAGTTATACTTTGTAAACAGAACAATTATTTATAAATAGAGGTAATGCATGAATATTACCTCTCTGCAATAATAACATATATTACTTTTATAAATGAATGTATGCTTTCCTATGCTTTATCACTTACATTATCTCATTTGATCTTCATAAGAAATCTGTAAGGTTGGTACTATTATTTTCATTTCATAGAAGAGAAATCTAATCTGAGAAGTGAAGTAACTTAACTGCTGTCAAACAGCTGCCCAGGCAGAGGTGGCCTGTGACCAGGTCTTCTGACTTCCCTCCATCGTGTTTCAATCAAGGCCTCCCATTATGCCATCATAGATGCTGCAAGGTAATAACTGGGAGTCTGCCCAGTTAGTGGGTATCATCTGATTTTTCTTCCTGTAGAGGGACTTTAGTGAGAAACTGAGCATTTAAAGATTCAGGCTGGGGAGCACTGGGGAGCTGGCTAGCATACAAGGTGTGAAACAGGAAAAGTGATCCAGCGTCTTGAGAATCTGAGTCAAAAAGCCAAGCCAACCACCTAAGCAGTGATTTTTAAGGTATGGACTGTAGCCAATTGGTAGGACACAAGCATCCTCCTCATATCCCAGAAAATGATCCCAAAATATACATCTCTTCTTTGGATCTTACTAGCAATTGGCCCTTGGTACCCTAGATTTTCTGTGTGTGTGTGTGTGTGTGTGTGTGTGTGTGTGTGTGTGTGTGTGTGTAAAGGCTACTTACTAATAACTGCTGAATTGTTTAGAGTTAGAAGTATTTGATATTCATAAACAAAATTTTAGCACATAACTAGAGTTTACTGAGGGATTACCTGAATATTCACCTGGCTTCCAGGCAACACTTGGCAATATTTGCAAAGCTCCCATATAAACACATGTGGGGGTTCAGAACAAGCCATCTTGATATACGCCTTAGTGGTATGTGGATTGTTTTCAGCTTAAGGCAACTTCAGCTGTGGGCTCAAGAGAAACTTGTGCCCCTTCCTTAACTACCTAGAAGAACTTCAATTAGGGGCCTTGCTCATAATAAAAGATTCTTAGAGATAAACTTTTTTTTAAAACCTATATGTACAGCAGGACAAACTTCTACTTACTAAACATCTGTATGTTTTATCATCCTATCATTCTCCAATAACTGTTTGAGGCCCCCAAAGCACTTTACTTCATCTGTAGCTCAGAATGTCTTATATACTCATTCTCCCTTTCTGTCTCTGAACCTCATATGGGGTCTCTGACTCTCTCATGTATGCAGGGTTGCCATACGTATGTTATCTTAAATTTGGTTGTTTTCTATTGCTAATCTGTCTCATATGTATTTGATTATGGACAAACCAAAAGAACCTTGAGAGTTGAGGAAAGTTTCTTCCTCCCTCACATATGCATGGACAGACTGTTGAACTGTCCTCAATTTTCAGGAAGATTGTTTTGTTATCAGTATCAGTGCTGTATTGAGTTGGTTGGTTTTTTTAATCAATGGTTATTATTCCTGCTTTTTAATTATAAATTATTCTTCATTTATCTTCATCATCATCTATTTTTTGAGATGGATTGTGTGATTAGAGTAGGATAGTGATTTCTATACATTTATGACCTATAGTGTCAGAGAAGAATAACTTTTGTGCAATTTGTCTGCCTCTACAGAATGCCTTTTAGTAAATAACTTAAAAGGTTCTTATGTACAAGTTATGGCCCTTAAAGTACATGAAGTCCTGGGATACTGCTTTTTCATGGATATACTGATATACTTTCAGCTAGAGAATATAGCTGAATATCCTAAGGATATTGAAAAACCATTGAAATAGTCCTGAAACGTAGAGAACAGTCCAATAATGTGCTTTTGGCAAAGTTAGAACATGGGAATAAAAGATCCTAGGTAAAAAAATTAAGGCTTTTCTTCTGTTTCTTGAAATGCTACCAAGAAAAACCTTTCAATTCTGCAAAAAAGACCATCTAGAAGAAGGAACCGATGGAGAAATGTCATCTTATCCTGAGAATTTTTGGGTTTGAATTCAGGCAAGAAAAAATTATCTGGCTGTAGTTAAGGACTTAAATCTCCTTAAATGAAGCAGGCCAAAATAGAGCTATCCTCTTCAAAAGCAGTTCTAAATCAATCCTGGAATATAAGCTTTACACCATCGTTAATCATTATATATATCCATTTCATAAAGTGATAATTGTCTTCAAGTAAACTTTCGTGAATAGTGAGATAGGTTTAGATATCATTGACGATATCATTGATGATACAGATGTAAAACAATATTTAGTCTGATGCCTAAAAGTCATTCATCTTTGTTTCTAGACTAGTAACTATTGAGAGAGATGAGTTGACATTGTGCTATTTCACAAGCACATTTTGCTAACTGAGTTGCCATATTCCTTTCAGAATTTTTATTTCAAAAGTGGGAAAGGTAGTGTCAATGATTACCTTTATTTGATTTACTCTGGGTGACTAGCGACTGTTTATTTGGTATGAGTAAAGCTGAGGATTAGCCTGTGTCTCTGGAACACCAACCATGGTTGGGAAATGTCCATGTGGGAGTTCCTGAATTGTATGAGATCCGTTATTTTTGTCATTATTGTTGTTTTCTAGTGGTTTATCAACTTACAAAAGCCCAAGCTATTGTACTGCTAGAAGAGCAGGCAGAAACCACATTGTTTTTAAAAATTAAAAAACTGAAAAATAAAAAATCATGGTCCCTCACCTGTAGTTAGTGGAATTTAAACTCCCAAGGGCTATAGTCAAGTTCCATAACTTGTTCCCTTAAATTATGAATGGGCAAGCCTATGAGAACCATTGTTTTTCTCAGTTCTTAACATGAGTATAAGAGCCTTGAAACATCAAATACAGAAACCTTGGAGAGTAAAGCCACAATAGCAAATGAATGCAGTTTTTCAAAGATCCAGATGTAGTAAGAAGACAGAAATATAGTAAAAGCAACATCCACTCCCATTTTTTTCCCATCACAGAGTAGGGTATATTATTTTGTTTCTCCTTTAGATTCATTATCTGGGCCAGCATTAGAAAACAATAACTAGCACTTAAGAGTTCATAAATTGTATTTATATATACTAGCTTAGTTAAGTTCCAAGTTAGCCATTATTGTTAGACTCCCACATATATGTATGTATTAAATTTGCTCTCATTTTAATAGAGAGAACACAGAGCCTTAGCGAGTCTAACTGACTCACTTAAGGCAGCTCAGCTAGTGAGGTATAGCCTGGGCTCCAAGCCTCATCTTCTGACCCCAAAGCCTATGCATTGCATTTTATCACATAATCTAAAAAGAGTGGTGTCCCTTTTAGATTTGACCTCCTATAACAATTCAAATTCATTGGTCCCCAAATAATGAAAAATTACTTAATTATAACACCAATTTCATACCTATCAGTCAATTCAGGAGCCTAGATGCCTCTTGGCTGATATTGCTGTTTATATAATCCAAATAAGTATGAAAAGTTTGACGATACTATAACCTCCCCAGACAGCCAAGTTGATATTAACCTAAAATCAGGTCAGGAGGTTTTTCTTATCCCCTGCAAATTTTACATCACTGGTACCCAACAAATTTTAGGCCTTTGTCATTCCTTTAATAATCAGTTTAATTGCTCTAGCATTCACATTTTCTGGATTATTTTTGTTTTTCATCTATTGTCTGTATTCCTCCACCCACCCCAACCCCCACAGCCAGCTCTCTTAAAATTTCAGCTTCTTGTAATAAAGTCCTTTGTAGGTAGCTAGCACCCAAAGCAGGGGTCCTAGAAAACCTTGCACCTCTTTACTATTGAAAATATTGTTTAAATCCGTTTTTTTAAAACAAATTTCTCAATAGTAATAAAAGACTTAAGACAAAAACTCTTAGTACAAAGTCTAAAAGTCATATTGACAAAAACATTTTAAAAAATAAAATGGTATTAGTCACTAGTATACACAGGGATTTGGATCATTAAATTATATAACCACTCGATTTCAAGGTTAAATCCCAAACCATCACCAACAAGTGCATTCTGCCAAATGTCTAGAGGTCTGGAGCTAAAACCACAGCTAAGCTGAGTCCTGGGCTATATTTTCGTCTTAAGAAAATTTTCTCTCCAAATATTGAGGGATTTGCCTTTCTTTATGGTTTCCTTTATCAACCAAAGGAGAATCTTAAAAGAAAACAGCTTCCAGCCTTGTATCTTCTTTTTTATGAACTCTTTCACTGGGTTAAGCTAAGGTGGGAAAGTTTTAGTCTTAGCTAGAGATTTACTCCTTTAAAGACTGCCCAGCATAATGTGCTACCCATAAGGATGCAGATTTCCTCCCTTCTCATTTTAGTGCCTCCTGGCTTCATCTACATCCCTCATCCTGCTGCACACTCCCTCTTAAGTTATTGAATCTGAAGATAAGCAAATTATATAGAGGCAAAGGAGAAACGGAGGTGGGGTAAGCCTCAGGTTCTACATGGAGAATCCTATAAAGAGTATCATTTTTCTTCTTCATCATTACCAATTATTAATTTATGACTTAAAATTAATCTTGCCTTTTCTTGAAACATTTAGCGAATTGAGTTTCTGATTCCTATCAATGGATTGTGGAGGGTGAGGGGAAGAAAGGGAAGGTGAGTACATAAAATTATTATTGCTTCCAACCATTGCCACTGTGTTCACTAAATTCAGAACCAGTTGTGCATAAAACAGGAGGGAATGGGAGTGAAGTCTTGGAGTTTAATGAGAGATCATTAGTAATCAGAAGGTCTGGGTTCTTTCAGGTGTGGACCTCTGGGTAGCAGCTAACAGGTGAAAGGTCCTAAACCTGCTTCCTTTCAGAGAGCTTCTCATGCAGTAGTGGTATCTAGGATGAATGTAAGGTCATTTGGTGACAAGGGACAGTAGCTCTAGAGATAACAAAACAGTAGTCCGAAAGTCTAGAGTCTTGAGACTTGAGTCTTACTCTACCACTAACTAGTTATAATTGAATCTGGCAGTGCCTCAGCAGCAAAGTAGGAAGAATAACACATTGCCTAGCTTTCTTTATAGGGTGGTATTGAATATCAAATAAGATAGCACGTATGAAATACTTTTAAAAATACATGTAAGATAGCATGACTAAACTGAGGCAGTGGTTTAAATAACCACTAAGGTGCCTTCCAAAAACACAATTCTGTGCTATTGACAGTCTTGATCTGAGGTCTGACAAATTTATTTGTAGAAAATCTGGTTCTTCCAGAAACATTGGCAAACCATTTATAACCAACCCTATTGTGCTTAAGAGGATAGTGCTATTATGGAGAACTACATAAAATAGTAGTTCTACATAAATACATAAAATAACTAGAATGATATAAGATACTGAAAAAATGTTTTGTTTTGTTTCCATTAATATTGTACTTGAAGGAAATACCTAGTCTCTGAATGAATCATAGTAGGATGTTGGGGAGACTATATAATACCATAAGGGGGAATTAGAGGGTAGGAAACTAGGGTAGCATCTCAGAGAACTTTCACCAGGATAAGAAAGGGTGGAGCACCTGGGTATATTTATCCCAGAGGAATAAAAAATGTGATGGGAAGAACACAAATGCTATCATAAAATACTGAAAGAGCCATTATAGAGGAGATTATTAGATACTCTGTTCCAGAAGGCAGATCACTGGGCACAAAATGAAGTTGTTTGACTAAGTGATCTCTAAAGTTACAGGGAAAGAGGCTATGGCTGAACACAAGAAATACTTTCCATAAACAAAATTTCTCCTTTAATGGGCAGAGACACCCAACCCTGAAGATATTTCAACATTCATAAAGAGCCCGAATTTAGGAAGGATGTGGAGGACATGCCTCCATTCTCAGTGAACTCCAATTCAACAACAGAGTGGCCTCACCAATTTTAAGATATTTTAATTTATTAGTAGGATATATCATGGAAGGTGCTAAATAAAGAGATCTGTGTATCCTCCTCTGTCAGTTAGGTAGATACTGTCCAGTCAGTGATTGTTGTCATTCTCTTCTCCTTTGCTTAGAAATAGTTAAGAAGCAGCTTTTCTAGTGTATTTGAATTAATAGCCTTATTTTTTATTTTAGGATATTTTTGTTGTTCATTGAAACCATCTGTAAACAGTTATTTTTATAGCAGCTACAAAACCAAAGCCACATACCAGCTTGCACCAAGAGAATCCTATACTTGGCTTGGAATGTCACTGGATTTTGTTTTGCAGATAGCATGTGATAAACTGATTGACAAAGTCTAGAAATAAATCAAGATCATTCTAATATTTAAGAATCTGACAGATGTTACCAGCACAGTTTTAAGTTCTTAACTAGGTCATATGCCTATAATGAGTTATGTTGTTTTCTGACTGAGGCAGCTATACTACCTGACTCATAGGACAAAACATTACTGGATCTGGGGGAACAATTTCATCATCAACTGTGAATTCTCCAAGTAGAAAAATAAGATTAGCAACAGCATATTCACTAAATGCCCTATTAACATTGAAGCAGAGCTCATCCCAACACAATTATGAGGGGACTAAACATGTAAACTTAATGCACAAGAGCAAAAATAAGTATGCACACTAAGCAAGAAGTAGAAGACAGAAGAAAGGCCAAAAGAAACAATGGACATATTCAGATGCTTTCAGTCATAAATACCAGAAAACTCATTGCAAAATGGTTTAAGCAAAGGGAATTTATCGGCTTACATAAGGAAAGTTCAAGCTTAGCTGGCCCAAGGATGTAGATGATGTCAAGATAACATTCCCACTCCCACTCTTCTCCTTGATCTCTCCATCTCTCATCTTGGCTTCATTCCCTGGAGAATCCCTTTACTTGGTGGCCTCTGGAAATTTCAGACTTATGTTCTTTCAGCTCCAAGTCAGATAGAAACTGCATGTCTTTCGTAGCAATTTCATCACAAGGCCCCTAACTGAGTTTCACTGGCTTGGCTTGGGCCATGTGCACTTTTCACTAGTGGTAGAGGCTGAGGGATGGGCAAATGAGGTCAGCACCTAAATATCGAGGACAGAAAGTGGGAAAACTAGGGGAAGAAGGAAGAATGAATGTTGGGCAGGCAAAAATGACAGATATCCACTTGCCTAGAACTGCTTCAAGCAATGTGGTAACATCATGGATAGCTGAGAAACTACTTCAAGCTGTAGATCTAGGCATCCAGAGATCCAGAGTTTGCCATTTTTTGAACAGAAGTGTCAGGCCCATCGCGGATGAGAATGTGACAGTTCTAAGAACATCAGGCAGTTCTGGGGTCTGGATGGTCTTTAGTATAAGAATAGATGTCGGGCACACTTGGCACAAGAAGGTCTCACATTCTCAGAGTGGCCTTATTAGACACAAGTGAAATACATTGGAGCTTATTATCTAATAATGTCATTTTGGGAAACAAAGAACAACCCTGTGAGGGTATGTGGGTGTGTATAGATGTTCAGATGTTAAGTGTCAGTGGCCTTGATGCTGTATCATGGATTGAGAAGACCTCAGTAGAGCGAAATAGCCAAGCAATGGTTCTGGAAACTTTAGTCACTATCGGATATGGCTATGCCTTTTTGCAAGTATTTGTATTTCTTAATGCTACAGAAAACATTAAAGTCTATCAATGACTTAAAAAGGAAAACCACGTTCCTATCTTTTAGCCTCCTTTTCCATGGGGTCCACTAGAAAAGGAAAGGAAGGAAAGAAGAAGGGAAGGTGAGAGGGAGAAAGAGAAGAAGGAGGGAGCGAAGGAGAGAGAGAAAAGAAAAAAGGAAGAAGGGAAAGGAAAAGGAAGAAAGAAGTTAATTCCATAATTAGTTTGCTGGCACTACCATAACAAAGTACCACAAACTAAGTGGCTTAAACAATGCAAATTTATCATCTCACAGTTCTGGAGACTAGAAATCCAAGATAGTGTTATAGATAGTGTTGATTTCTTCTGAGGGCTTTGAGGAAGAGTCTATTCCAAGCTTCTCCCTTAGCTTCTGGGGGTTTGCTGGCAATCTTTGGTGTTCCTTGGCTTGTAGATGCATCACCCAATCTGTGCCCTTACATGGTGTTTCTCCCTGAGTGACTGTGTAGAAGGGTACCAGTCATATTGGATTAGGGCCCATCCTGATATCTCATCATAACTACCTTTGCAATGACCCTAATTCTGAGTAAGGTCACATTCTGAGGGTTAGAATTTCAATATATGGATTTGCGGTGGTGGGGACACAATTCAATCCATACCAGTTCATAATCCTTCTTAATATCCTAGAAGTTATAAATGGCTGCACATTTTTCTCCACTGTTCAAATTCTAGAGCTAAATATATTCTAGGATGGGAGGGGGTAGGGGGTGATAGGCTTCAGAATTCCCTCTTTCCCATCACTGAGATCATTAGGATGACTAAAAGATAAAAGATCAAATTCTTCCAGCTTGAGAAATTTATCTATCTTTTGAAGCAAAAAAATTGGAGGAAAATCAAAATTCCTCTTGTATAAAGGGCCTGATTCTTTGGTTTTCTAATGGGAGAGGGGACATCTTTGTTACTTTACTCTCAAAAGGGGAAAGAGAATACAGTACCTCTCTCTCCACTCCCCCTCCCTGAAGACAGGGCCAGGGAGGGGTGGTTAATTTGACTTTTGAGAGCGACTTCTCCTAATGCTGATCTCCAAGTGATCACATGTCACTGCCAATGCCCACTTGCTCAGTGTGAGTGAGGCTTTGTGCTGAACAAAAGGAAAACAGCCCTACATTTAACCACAGTCAAGTTCTTTGTAGGACAGTCAGGAATAACATGCATGATTGCAAACCACAAATATATACCTCATGTCATCTGTATTTTGCCTACTCTTTAGGACAGAGGCTACTATTCCTGGACAAGTCAGCATTAATCCTGGACTCCTAACTCCAGAGCTAACTCTTGCAGAAACTGGTACTTTCCTTCACCTCTTCCTCTCCCTATATTTTCAGTCCAGCCAAGCATAAATAAGTAGGCAATTTCTACCCTGATCACTGAAGCTCTAAATATAGGGCACTGAACTCACTAAATGATGAATACATGCCATATGGAGCTAACGGCAAGTTCAGATGTAAATTATCTCCATATTGCTCTCTGCATTGCAGATAAAAAGTCCCTTGTGTCATCTCTTTGTACTGAGCTGTGTGTATCTTAAAACAGCTAAAAGTCACTGAGAAAAGTAGAACAATTATATTCATCTAAAAAGGACCTGGTTTTGCTTGTATCGATGATTAGTAAATGTTTTTTAAACATTTGAAGTGACGCTTATTTTATTTCATTTGGAATTTCACATTTTAATCAAACATTTGAATCCTTTTGGCCAGCTGTATCAATAGTAGAGTGCCATCCATATATAAGAGTTGGAGTCAGAAGACCCTGGTTTGGGTTCCTGCACTGACGATAACATTTGCCAAGCCCTTACTGAGTGCCAGCAGCTGTTCTAGACACTTAAGTTATATCATTTACCCTTCACAACCACTCTAGAAACACAGGTCCTATTATTCCCACTTTATATATGAGGAATCATTCGAATAGTTACTAGAAGAGCTGGATTCAAATCCATGCTGTCAACCACAGAGGCTATGCTCTTTCTACTATACTGTGACCTCTTGCCTCCTAGCTGCTTTGACCTGAAGCTGATGCAAATCATTTTTTGGTCTCTTTTTCTTTATTCTTAAAGAGGGGAGCTGAATTAAATATTCTCTAAGATCCTTTTCAGTGCTAAACATTGTCTTTCTGCGATCACTCTCTTTTTACTTTTCAAAATGTAGGTAAACCTTTAAATATTTAAATATATTCTTTAACTTCTAAACAATCCTGTTGATGAGTGTGAGGATCTTACTTCTTCCAGAGATTGAAAATAACAAAGTTCAGAAACTATTTTGCCTTGGGCCCATCTCCCTCTTCACCTATGTGCAGTCTTTTAGTAGTGCAAAATGGACATAGAAAATCTCAGTTGTATCAGCAGAGGTCCTGAGGTTCTTAGACAATATATGGGTGGGCAGTGTAGAAGTATAAGCTATTTGGGAATTTCAAGTAACCACTTATTATTGGCCTAATTTTCTGAGTATTCCTATATAGAGTCAATATAAATACATTTGTGAATGAATTTATACAGACTGAATAAGAATTTTAGATGTGTTTACTTTTGAAAAAAAGGAGAAACTCATAGAAAAGTAGACTCTGGAAAAGACTCCTCAGTTTTCTTTCACATTGGAACTTGACCCTTTACAAAAGCAGTGATGTATCTAGTAGCAGATTTTTAAAAATGATTTCTAGCTTGAGAGATAATTGATGAAGAAAGTGATTTCTTGTTGGATGTATAAGTTGGTAATTTCGGATTACATGAATGATCAACACCATCTCCTCCTTTGTGCTTCATTAATTTAATTAACAAAATTGTATACTATATGCTCCTCTCAGAAGGGACAGAAAGGAAGGAAATCTGCACTTGTTGAGTATATTCTATTATCAGATGCATTATTTTATTTTCTTCATCACTTCACCTTTTCTACCACCAGCCTTAATCATAGAGAAAGATAGGAAACCAGTTTTGAAATGGATGAATCAAAATAGGACCCCTTTTTTCATTTTCTCAATGACCTGGAAATTGTGTATTAATACCTCTTTTTGTAGAAGAGTAATACAGAACTGGATACAAGTTTTAAAATGATTATTCCAACTTTGATTCATGAAAGATACTGTATGAGTATTGAGAAGGCTGTTTTCATGCAACCCCAAATAAGGATATGTGCATCTCTTTTCATCTATCCATACTCAGGAGTCTTAGAATAAAGTCTGTTATTTTTAATAGTCACTAACCCCGTACAAATATTTAAAAATTTTCAAAAAACTTTCAAGGTCTGTGATCCTTTTTTTTTTTTTTTAATCAAAAAAGGACCCTTAAATACAGTAAAACTAAAGTTAGTCTTATTGGTTAAAACACAGAAATTTCAATGCCTCATCAGTGAGCTGTAGAAATAAGAAGTATCAGTAAATGTAACTTCAATAGAGGAAAAGTCAGAAGTAAAAGACAAAAGTAGACTCGTTTAGAATCTATTTTGTGATATTTTCCTGAAACAAAATCTCTGTTAATATCAAAATAGTTTTTTTTTTTTTAATTATAAGTGTCTATTTTTATTAATGAGTTGAAACCTTCTGGCTATATTATGATTACATTAATATTAAATTCTGACTTTCTCACAATGAAACCATTTTATTGAGTATGTATCTGTCCTTGTGTTTAAAGTGAGTTTTAGCCTTTCATGATGAATGATAAAGTAAACACAGAAAATAGTTACAGTTAAAAAGCAGTAGATTTTTAACTGTAGGAAATGAAAAACAGTTATTTGTTAGAGTATGTTAATATTTGGTATTTCCTTATATGGCAGAATTAGCATGGATGGTGTTTTACAAGTTTCTGAACTTAAAATAAATTGTGATAAATCTGCTTTTTAATCACATTAATATTGTCTATAAATGAAATTTTAAAGAGCTCTGCACAGGAGTAGGTGGACTACGACAACTTCTAAAAATCTAGGAAATCGTAAAAGTAGTCTGGTTAAAACAGTCACCTACAGTATAGCATTTAATGACCAGAACCTCTGGATCCCTCCTTTGGAGTAGTTTAAAAAGTTCACCTGGTTCCTTCCTCTCTACCTTCCTTTCCTGCTTCCTCCCTCCCTCCCTTAAAAAAAGAAAAAAGCCATCTGCCCACCTAGAAATGATGGAATACATGTATTTTTGAATTGAATAATTCAAAATCATTATTTAATAAGATTTTGAACAAATACTAATCAGTTATAAAGCCATGAAAGGCTCTAGTAGCCAAGAATGCATAATTTTTAAACTTTGTCACCTATCAGCAGCTGTTCTTATGCCCCTCAAGCAAATGCTTAACTAACCATATAGATTTAGTTAGGTTAGGAAATTGGAGTAGGCTGAAAAAGAAATTAGAATACCACTGGAAACCTATTTCATAAGAATAAGATCCTGTCCTCTCCCTACATATCAATCAAATTTGAAACCCACAGTGTTTAGAATTTTCTGACTGATCTCAGCTAATACGAAAATGCCAGGGAAAGGAAGCAGGTGCAGTGATGACAAACAGATTTGTACAGTTCTAGGTATTTTTGCTATTGTTGGCAAACTTTTGGAAGATCAAATCAAGAGCCTTTGCATGCTCTCAGGTTAATTTAGAAAGTTGTTCCATCCAGAAAGAGGGCTTTAACTTGTTTTTTAAAGAGTAACTCTCCTGCAAACAAATCTAAAAGGCTTTTCCTCTTTCCTCATCAAAAATTCAGTGTGTTAGGATTATGTATCTTCACATGTGACAGAAAAACAAATAACTATGGTTTATATGATTATTTTTGTTTCATATAAAACAAGTCAGATGGTAGAAAGTTCAGGGTAAGTGTAACGGTTCTACAAAGAAACTCAGGATCTTTCCAGCATGGCACTTTACCATCTCTCATCCTCATGGTCCAAGATAGGTGTGAAGCTCTAGCAGATTCATTCATATTCCAGCAATAGGATGCAGGGAAGATGAAAGATACATCCTCTTCATTTAAGGAGACTTCTTGGAAGTTACACATAAGACTTAGCCAAACTTAGGCACATAGCCACATCTAGCTGTAAAGGTGGCTGACATGTCTTCAGCAGAGTAGAAACGGCTCAGCTAAAATCTGGGGTTTCTATTGCTAGAGAAGAAAAGGAGAATGGATATTCAGAAGTGATTAGCGATCTTTGCCTCCAAACTTGAGTTGGAGTCCAGGGAAAATTATAACTCTTGTCTCCTAACTCCAAGTATGGGGCACTTTTGCATTTTAAATTTCTGTGCTAGAATATTTTATTTTTTTGAGCTCTCCAGCATATTGAGTTGTCTTGTGACTTTTGGTTAAATGTGGCTGCAGAATAATATAACTGTTGAGTACCTATGGTCAGCTGTCTGTTTCTATATTCTTTTATTCTTTTATATCATAAAAGTCACCCTTCATGTGACCAATTTTAAGTATACAATTCAGCATATTTTTTAAAAGTATATTTACAAAGTTGTGTAACCATCACTAGTATCTAATTTTAGAGCATTTTCATCATCCTCAAAATAAGCCCATACCCATTAGCAATCACTCCCCAATTTTTCTCTTCTTCTTTATCCAATCATCTGTGAAAGGACACGTAGGTTGTTTCTATGTCTTGGCTATCATAAATAATGCTACAATGAACATAGGGGTACATATATCTTTATATATGTTTTCAAATTTTTCAGGTACAGACCCAGAAGAAGGATTGATTAATAGCCTACTGTTGACTAGAAGCCTAACTGGAAACATAAACAGCTGATTAACACATATTTTATATGTTATATGTATTATACACTGTATTCTTACAATGAAGTTAGAAAAAAGAAAAATGTTATTAAGAAAATTTTAAGGAAGAGAAAATGTACTTATAATACTGTACATATTTATAGAAAAAAAAATCTGCATGTAAGTGGACCCATGCACTTCAAATCCATGTTGTTTAAGAGTCAATCTATATACTTTCCCCACCTCCATCCAGAGTAGTTATGTGAGTTCCTAGGATGACACAATTTTGGACCTGCAACAGTAACTCAGTTCTGTCAACTTCAGCCTTATCCTGTGCTCTTTGTGCTTTACTATAATTGCTGTCTCAGACACTGTAACTTCAATTTTGGCATGTGTTAATTTTGGATTTTTATAATTAAAATAGCATTATTTTATATCTATAATTAAAAAAATGGATCAATTTGTCTAAAGTGATTCAATAAACATAAAATAATGATAAAATAGTAATGGAAATATAATGCAAATAAAGAAATAAACATAAATTGTGAACAGGACTCCAGTGCAAATTATAAATCTGCATAAGCTGTGACAAGTCTATACATGACTGCGCACAAGCAGCCACAAATTGGAAGTACAATAATACATATCTGAAAATTGAATTTCATTGAGTGAGGATATCTATTAATGTTAGTCCCCAGTGCATTATCTTTTATAAGTTAGCTTTTGTGTCATTGTTAAACAAAACAGTCACCTCTCATCAACTGAGATTTTCTACAGCAAACACTAAATAATGGTTTCTAATTAATGGGGAATGTGAATTCCATGAGGGCAGGGATTTTGTGTCTTTTGATGAGCTGTATTCCCAATACTTAGCACAATGCTTTGAGCCTCGTAGATTTACTTAGTATTCATTAGACAATTGTTAATTTAGTAAATGGGCGTTTCACTTAAAAATATCAAAGAAAACCAAAATCACAAAACTGTCATTCAAAGTTGTACTCCTTATAGTAAAACTAGGTACAAGTTACATTGTTGCCTTTAAGCTTGCAAAATCTGCTGAAAAGTAATAAGATTTTAATAAGAGAGAGCAGAATGAACTATTGGCAAATTGTTTGATCAAATATCATTCCTGGGCATTGAAAATATCCATAGCATACAATGTTAATGAGCAATTAATATCATACATGCAGTGGAGCAGTTTCAATTTCCAGCATGACATGTATGAAGAAGTACTCAACAGGTTACTGTTTATCACTGACAACTGCAGGATTGTGGTAATTATTATTTTGTAAACTGTGATGTAAGCTAGAGAAGAGTCATGGGCAAGGTAGCTTTGTGAGTAGCTAGGGAGTGTGTTTTTATAAGAATAAAAGAAGCTGAGCAGTCGATAATAGGTCTCCTATTTTTGCTTCAGTTGTTCAGGAAGGGGTGAATTTTTAAAATATAATCAGTTATGACCTCTAAATATATATATCTTTTTTTGTAAAAAAAAAAAGGTGCAAGTATAACACTCTCCTTTTCTACACTGAAGTATGCTGGTTATCAGGAGAAAGATGCTCACATAGTTTTTTAAATAAATGATGGGACACTGATATTGCCAGATAATAATTCTCAACAAGTGTAACTTAGTACTATACTCAATATCTGAAATAGACAAACATTATCTCAGAGATAAAGTATGGTTTTTAATGTTGGAAATGTCAGGATTTCTCCAGAAGACTGAACTATGGCACAAAAACTTAACTCTTGCTCAACAGTTGACTTTCTTTCCTCGGAGAAAGATAGCAATGATTTATTATTGGAAATATTTTAAAATAGCATCCAAAAATTGTGACAAACTATGAAGAAATATCCAGCAGCTTTCACGAAGTCCTCTTTGCTTCTCAGGCAATGTTCTACTCTCTGTAAGCCCAGTTGCTAATCGAGTGACTTAAAAGAGAGGATCTGGAATGGTATGGCAGCTCTCTCTGGCTTCCATGTGATTGCCCTTGCCCTGGAATTTTTTTCTACCTGGCCTTGCCTAGCCGATTGCCCAAACTGTGCATGAATTGGGTTTATTTTATAACTCTATTCATCTGGGACAGGCTTCTGCAACAGGGCTACTTGGCCCATACCCAGTGTCCTGGTAAGTGGGGTTCTACCTGATTTCAGCTTGCTGCTGTGTTTTGCACTGTTTGAGCTGGAAATGCTTTTTATTTAACACCACATTGGGCAGGGGGGTGTATTAAATGCCCTCCAAGATTGTGAATTCCTACTGATTTTTATTTTGCCTTTCCTGTCTAGCCTTATTATTTCACAATATGTTAAAATATATTATCTTGTTCATACTAAATATAATCATCCAGTAATTATTCAGAAGAAACCACTGGCTGGATGCTGTATTTGGTTACCTAAACTTTATTCCAGTTATTGAAAACACAGAAAAAAAGAAACAAAGGTCAGTCTACTCTTTATAATTCATCAAAATCTCTTAATATTTCATGGGAAATGACCAATAAACTTTAGTCAAGAATACCTATTGATTTTATAGGATATAAATTTATTGAATTTAGCAAAGACTTTTCAGAAAGGCCTCCTAATTCCAACTCAAATCTTTGTTGCAAAAATCCCAGTAATGGTCCACTTACTTTCAATGTGTAAATAACTCTGGTAACTGCATTTACCTTGGCATACACAGCATTTATGGACTGTGACTTTACCATTACAAAGTTATCTAGAGTAATTTGAAAGGTTGGATTGAGAAGATGGTACAGAACAGTAAGAGTACTCTAGAGTCAGAGCTGATATTTAGCTGATCCACAATTAGAATAGCAAGCTGATGGTTTATAGCTGTCATTCAATCTGCTTCCTTTCTCAATAGCAGCCAGCATTACAGATTGCTGCTGGGCCATCTTGGTCTATCAGTAATGCCCCTTTAGGTCTAGTGGCTTCCTCTACACCCTTTTAGGTGTCTGGGAATTATCGTGTTGGGCTTTCAGAAACTTCCAGGTAAAGTTTCACTGTCCATTATGGTAGCTACCAGGCACGTGTGGCTATTTAAATTTAAATTAATTAAAATCAAATAATGTTAAAACTTCAGCACCTCATTTACACTATCCACATTTTAAGTGCTCAGTAGTCCCAAGTGGCTAGAGGCTACAACCAGGTATACTATGTAGCTTTCATCACAGAGAGTTCTATTGAACTGTGCTGCTCTAAAGTCTTGGCTGGACTAGATACAGGGCCCAGCTTTTTCTTAAAGCTCTTGACACCTCCCCAGAGCTCTGACAAGGAAAAAAGAAAATTATCTCTCTCTCAGCTCTCAGATGAGATAGATACTGCCATCTCAGTTGCCCCTTTCCAAGGCTTGTGTCAGAATAGAGCGAGAATAGTGCAGTAAGTCCTGTCCTAGGGACCCACCAGCATCTAGCCTCTCTTTAATTTTCTTCCAACTTTTTCTAGTCTAGGAAATTTATTTTTCATCTCCATGAAGGAAGTTTTATTATTGTTTATGCCAGTACTGTCCAATAGGAACATAATATGAGCCACACATATAATTTAAAGTTTTCCAGTAGCCACATTACAAAAAGCAAAGGAACAAGTGAAATTAATTTTATGCCTTTCATTTAACCCAATATATACAAAATATTATTTTAACAGCTAGTCAATATAAAAATTATTAATAAGATATAGTCTCTTTTTACATGTCTTTGAAATTAATGTATGTTTTATACTTACAGCACATCTCAATTTGGACTAGCCACATTTCAAGTGTTCAATAGTCACATGTGGCTAGAGGTTATTCTATTGAACAGTGCAGGACTCTAACTGGATTCATTACTCCCTAAAGGGCTAGGATTTTGAAACTCAAAAACCAAGGAAAAATTCTGTTTCTCTGCATGCTGTTATACTTCTTTCCTGAAACAATGAACAAAGACCAGCCTCAGTGAGGGTGGGTATGATGCTAAGGGTGTCTTGGGGAGGGGTATAAGAGGAGAAAGCCCATAGGATAAAAAATAACTGGAAAAACAACTACTACAAAAACCATTGGTTAACATTTCAAAGTATTAGCTTGCCACAGCAAATTTTTTACGTACACAAAAATTGCTGTAGGATAAAAATTTTTGCTATGGGTTTAAAAGAAATAATTTATTCGCAGTTAAAAATTATAGTAATATTGTCGTATATAGTATAACTGCTATTATAACTGGAAAACACAGTACAAAAACCTGCAGTTATTATTAGGAGTAAATCTTATTACTATGACCAAGGCACAGATAAATTCTATTAGTAGTTAAACTGTAATAACAAGCTCTGACAATTTTTACTGCAAAAACTGTAAAACCCAAAGATAAGAATTTTATCACCAGTAATGATAATAATTCAAGCCTATGGTTGCATTTCATAGAGTAGAATCTTTATTTTGGAGGTTTCTGAAAGACTAGAAAAGCTGTTTAAGTGAAAGTAATTTCTATCATTTCCAAACTGTTATGGCAGAAATTTAAAGTTTTTGGGTGTAATTTCCATTTATTTCTTTGTATTCTGTCTTCACTCTAAGCTTGATGATATTTGAAGGCAAAACTGAACTGATTTTAAATGTCGAAGCTTCTGTTAAGTAAAACATCTATAAAATTTTGTGATCAACTCTGAAGTCAAATGGACAGAACAATTAAAGTAACTTGTACCCACAGGTTTATTATACGCAGATTAGGCCTGGGGCAGAAAGATGATAAATCAAGACCTGAGTAAACAGGGGATTAGGAAGGGGCAGAACCACAGTGGGCCATTCTATCTCGGAAGAGGGAGGGTCAATAGAATGTACATACTAGTAGGCAAGGGGGATAGGGGCCTTAAAAAGAAGGTAAATTGTAGCATTCCAACAGCTCTCAGCTAATATATGGCATGAAAGGTGGTCATGAGAATTGAGGGTAAGTGAATTCTTAGTGATTATAAAATCCTGAGTCCACAGTGATTATTGATGTTCTACTCTTGATAATCACTGAGTTAATGGAAAAGGAACAATGTAAATGCACTCTTTTGAGATCCTTTAGTCCTTGAAGTAGTGATGTTTCGTAATAACTAAGAATTGTTTGAAGGTCTGTTTGTTTCCTGTTTATGTTGCTACCAAGTACAATAGTAAACATTATCAATTACCATTTATTGACTGTTTACTATGTGCCAGGTACTTTATATACACATCTTCCATCTTCTTAATATCCCAGAAAGGTAGGCATGATTATTTGTTTGACAGAATAGGACTGAGAGAGAGAGAGAGAGAGAGATTAAGCAATGCATGCTGAACATCTTGTTTCTGAAAACAGAACAGGGAATGTATCGTTTATGCACTATTGTTAGTATTTAATATGATCATTACTCAAGTTGATATTCAATAATTATCACCTACCTGGGCAAAAAGATCTTAAAATATTCTATATTAAAGGTTCTTCAATAAATTTAGTTAGCAGAAAGATTGTTTAAATAGAAAAAAAGAGTTACTAGGGAATAAGTAGCTGCTGTATGGGGCCTCCAGGAGTCAGCTTGTAAAATTGAGCTCAGCAGCAGAACAATGTCAAGGTCTGCTTTTAAGCCCTTGGTCTCTTTCTAGCTACCTTTGCAGCTAGAATGAAAAAGAAGAGTTTACATCCAAGAAAAATACTTCCCCTAAAAAGAAGAGCTGTCTTTTGAGAAACTCTTTGTTGGTCTCAAACACACTTTTTTTCTTTTCTTTTTTTAATTTTCTATTAAAGAAAGATATTTAAAACTGATTGCTTTTAAGATAATTTCTTTACAATAAAGTCTTTTTTTTTTTTTCGAGGACACAGTATTAAAAGAAACCATGATGACCACATTAGAAAGTTGGAGAACTTCTGAAGAATAATAATAAATAGGATGCAAAATCCTCCTGATCATCATGTGGGTTGTTCCTGAAGGGCAACTTAGATTAAAATAGTTTGACCATTTCCATAAATTAGCCATTAAAAGAAAAAAAAGCCATACACTTAAAGTCTGTTAATAATGCAGAATATATCATTGTATGAGAGCATAATGACTGTAGGTTGTAGTGACTTAGTAAACCATTCAGGAAGGATATCCAAGAACTCTAAGATGTACACAAAATAACATCGATATAATTATTATAGTTATCTTAATATTTTAAAATTAAGACTATAGCAAAATAAGTAATATATATGTCCTTTTCTGTAAAATGCACATTTTATTGAAATGGAAATAGGTTAAGATATTGGATTCAAGCCTTCTATCTCTCACCCCATCTCTCTTGGTTCTTCAATATCTTTCTCCTCTTTCCTGCTATGTCTACAGATGTGTTCAGTTTTCACCCGTCATTACTCCTGTCCTGTCTCTCAAAAAATCTTCTCTATACCTTAACACCTTTGAAGCTACTTTGTCCATGCACCTTGCTTTCCATCCTTATAAAGATTAAGAATGACCCTTAATTGTTTCCAGGACCCATCATGTTTTTTTGTTTTTGTTTTGTTTTGTTTTGTTTTTGGGGTTTTTTTTTGTATGTTAGCTTCCCTCTTTTTTCAATTTGCCCCTTGCTGGTAAGGTTGCTCCTACTTCTCTCACCATTCCTCCTCGGTCTCTTTCCCACTTTGCTTATTCCTGAAATGTTGGGATTGCCCTTAAATTTCATTCTTTGCACTTTTTCATTCTTTACACCAGAGGTCTGTGAAGCACCTAAAATTGAAGGCAAATTCATGATAAGACATTTTTTTTTTTCCTCCTTGGGAAAGTGTCTATATTCTTAGAAGGGTCCTTGGCTCTTTTAACAAGGTTAAGTACCTCTGCTCTCACACTCTTAAGTTATTTCATCCTTTTTTGCCTATTAATCACCCTTCTTATATGCCAGCCACTCCCCAATCTGTGTACGGTTCCTACCAGGGCAAAAAGACCGACAAACGAATAGGAGAAACCCAAGATTCAAAGAAATGTTGAATCAGAACGAGATGAAATTGCACTGTAAATATTTTATGTCTAGCTTTTGTCTTTGAATCTTGTTGAGGACCAGCTGACAATGTTAGACGGGGACAGGCAGGGTCACTACTTCACAGTTTGTTATGGGGAAAACCCCAGGAGAAATCGGGTGAAAAAAGGGCACAAACACCCCAGTTGTTTAGTGGCGAAAGAAAGGGCGCACCCAGCTCCTAGGGTGGGGAAAGGAGAGAACGGGAGAGAAAACCACAGTAACCTCACTGGCAGCGAAGCCAGACTCGGGTTTTGCTACCACGAACTCAAGCCAGAAACCCTGCCCGGCACCCGGCGCGCGCGTTGACAGACGTCCACCTTCAGCAACCATTTTCCAGTTCACCATAAACATCCTTATTCCTCCAGTGTATCGCTTCCCTCTCCAAGCCAATCAGATGAGTGGGCGGGGTCGTCCTCGGTTCCAATTTGAGTTTTTTTTTTTTTTTCCCAATAAGAAGGGTACACTGTGGTGCGCCGCGTTCCGGCTAGGGGAAAAACACCTCCAGAGCTAGGGAGTGGAGCCTCTGTGATGGGCACCCGGGTTGGCCAATGAGGCGCCCCCGTCGCTCAAAGGCTCTCCAGCCTGGGTAGGCGGGGCATGTGCGGGGCCCCACCAATGGCGGCTGGGCGGACGGAGGTTGAGCTGCCGTGGGTAGGGTTAGTGTGAGAGGTGCGGCGGGGGAGGTAATGATGATGGTGGCGGAGGAGGAAGGCGGGGTAGGGGGTGCTGGGCGCTGAGCGGAGGCTCTGGCCGGGTTTTGTAGGGTGGGGGACAGTTGCGGGGTGACTCCGTCCGGGAGGGGGCGGGCGTGAGGCGCGCCGTCCGCCTGAGGGGCTGCAGACCCGGGCTCCCGGGAGCGCCGCGGCTGGCTCGGCTGTTCCATGTGGCTCCGGCGGGGATGGAGGACTCGGTGGCGGCGGCGGCGGCTGCTGCTGCGGCGGCGACGGAGGAGCGGCGCTGAGGAGGGAACCGGGCCAGACTCTGCCCGACAGCGGGATTAGAGGTGTGAGGAGGAGGCGGGAGTGGATGTGCGGCGGGGCCGGGGTTCGGGGACGAGGCTAGGGTCTTCTGGCATAGCCTGATGACAGGGATCGCGGGCGAGCACCTCTTGCCTCTGCTGAGGGCCAGGGGGTCTGGGCTCTGTGCGTGAAGAGAGGAGGCTCCGGCGGGCGACTGTTCCCTGAAGATGGGGGAGGGAGGCAACGCACCCCGCACCCTGCACGGTGCGCTTGCCGGGCTGGTCATTGCTTCACGCCCAGGCAGGAGTTTCCATTTCTCTCCGGTTGGCAGCGAAGGTGAAGGAGAACCCAAAGGGACTGAAGCCGGGACATTGCCCTCCCTCTGCCGTGAGATTTCCCTCCACTCCTCTCTCTCCATCCATTTCCCTCTCCAACTCAGCAACAGCATTCCTCTCCGCTCCTTAATTTGTTCCAAGCACATATTCTAGGACTCGAGGCTATTAATTATCGACTGAAAAACAAAGTTTATTTTAAAATACTCCACTCCTCCCTTTGACTTGCCATGGACATTAAACAGCATCCCTAGACTTTCCCGCTCTGCTCGCCCTTCTCTGATGCTAGGAGGGGGAGGTAGGACCCGGACTTGCGTCTCTGGATTGTTGTTGATGCTGATTACCAGATGTGTTGCCCCACGTCTTCGGTGTGAATTGCCATTTTTTCCTTGGTGTCTTGCATCCTTGATGTTATTGGCTTTTGAGGTTGGTGTTTTGTTTCATTGTTTGAAAAACATGCGGAGAACTGGGATTGTTGCAGTGTTATCTAACATGGGTGGTTAGTCATTTGTCATGCTTCTCTCATATTTTTTCTCTTTGTTTTGCTTTTCAGCCCTCCAGAATACACATCATATAGCCCCTGAGGTGGAATGGTGATGTCTCCATAAGGGAACCTCTTCTCACTCATCCTGTCATGTATATCACACTGTTCTTGACTGGGCCATTCATTTAAGATGGGATTTACCCTGTGAAACAGGGAGAAGACTTATGGACCCCAAACATCATTTCAAGTTGTAGTTGAGTTCTTAAAAGTACAGAGATACATGCAAAGCTTTTTTGCTTTGGACCCTCTGCTTTGTTAAAGCTGCATTGCTGCTAACCCAAAACTGCTTCAGTGTATTGACTGATCATCATGGCTTCAGTTTGGAAGAGACTGCAGCGTGTAGGAAAACATGCATCCAAGTTCCAATTTGTGGCCTCCTACCAGGAGCTAATGGTTGAGTGTACCAAGAAATGGTAAGATGTGCCGGGGGGGTAGAGTTTGCTCTGCTGTGGCCTAAATTCACTGTGGCTTAAACTCTGCTTCTTCTGACAGCAGATTTACCTTTCTGTAATGCACAAGTGTGTAGAAGCTGGGTTGAATGCAGAGTACACTAAGAAGTAATATGGTGTGCACTGTTGCTGCTGGTATCATCCCTGTGGATTTTAATTACTGTACTTCAGTATGGCTCAGGGGACTATAATTGAGAGCACACTAAGTACAATAACTTTGATTTTTACAATTTTAAGGATATGAAGAATGGTTATTAAAATATTATAAACATGCATTTGTTTTAATGTAACATATATGTTTTAAAAGCATTTTAATCCAAAAATCTTTACTATTGGGTGATGATAATCTATTTTGTTTTTGATTTTTCATTTTTCTTTGCTTAAGATAAAGAATTTTTCATTATTTCAATAATGGAATGCCAGTCCACACAACCTTAGAAATTCTGTTGTTATATGCTTAGTCAGGCAACTGTGTTTTATTTTAATTGCCAAATGGGGTACATTTCTTGGCCAGACTTAGCAATTAGTAGTGCTTGTCTATGATTCGCTTCTTTCCACTTGAGCAAAGTAAATTTAGGGTTTTTCTTTTCATTGCCCTGAATGATAGGCAAAAAATTTTATTTAGTGAGAGAAAAAAGTTAATCTTAAACAAATAGTCCTTTGAGTTTTGATTTATTGCAGTGATTAAGCAGTATTACTGCAAAAATAAGTCCATTTCATAGTCCACAGACTATATAGTCTCATGCCTGTGTTAACCTCTTTTTAACATCCTTTTTATTAGGTGAAAAAGATAGCTTACTCTTTTCTAGAACTCTTAAAGCACATTTGGATATTTATTTAGAAACTAGTTCCCGAGTGATTTTTCTGGAACTTTTTAGGAATATTTTATATGCAACTCAAGAAATACAGGTACTGATAACCTACTTTATATTGTGGCTTTAGAGTTGAATATGACATAATCCCCACCCTCAAGGAGCTCACAGTTCAGAGTAATGACAGTCATGTGAATAAATTCATTGTGATAAATGCAATAAGACAAATATCTATGGTATAGGATTTTAATCTCTCTCTGTCACTTAACAGTTGGGTATCCTTGGGGACAGGTTATTTAATTCTCTGTGGTTTAGTTTCCATATCCACAAAGGTTATAATGATACTAGTTCTTAGGAAGAATTATTGTGAAGATTAAATGAGTTAATACATGTAAAATGCTTGAAACTGTCAGGCACATAGTAAATGCCCAATAAATGCCATTATTACTTACAATGTTGGCAGAGGAAGAAATTTTAAACTCTTAAGGGTAGGGAGTAGGGTCTTGGGATAGTTTCCTGGGATCTTAGCTGGGTTTTGAAAGATTCATAGTAGTTGGTCAGGAAGCCAAAGGGGGAAGAAATGAAGGAAATTCTAGACTGAAGCAACAGCCTATGCAAAAGCATGGAGGTATCAAGTAACATGGGGTATGTTGGAAATTCAAGCAATGTGGTTTGATAATGATGGGGCTTAAAGTGCAGGATGCGGGGAGTACAATGGGATATGATGTTTGAGAAGTAGGCAGGGTTCAAATCATGGAAAGTTATGTGCTTTTATATTATGGCATTGACTTTATTGTATGGGTGATGGGAACAAAGTGAAAAGTTTTGAGTGGAAGAGACATTAGGTTTGCATTTTGGAAAATCACTTGAATGACAGTATGATGGAGTAATTATCACAGTGGAAAGGGTGATTGGAGGCAGTGATGTTAGGGTAGCTGTTGCAATAGATAAGGTGAGGGAAAAGGCTTAAACTAAGGCAAAGTCAGAGAGAATGGATCGGAGGAACATTTAGGACACAATGGATAAGTGGTGGTCATTTCAATTGAAGGTCTGGAAAGCATGGAGATGAGGGAGGGGGAAAGTTCCAAGTTGACACCCAAGTTTCTGGCTTGGAAGACTTGAATGTACTACTAACCAAACTAGGGAATACATGAGGGAGATCTTGATTACAAGTATTTCTTAACTTGGCAGTATACTGGGAGCATCACCTTTAAGATGGTTCAGTTAAAATCTCTTTTCTAAGGGATATAGAACATATCAGGTGCCCACAAAATCAGTTTCTTCTCCACAGTTTGCAGCATTTCCGAATCTTTTTCTCTTTGAGAAGTATGTTACTGTTAATGTGTCTCAAGGTGAAAGCAAGAATGAAAATTTAACTTGATTAAAGTCGAATAGATGGCTCGATTATTTTTAAGGATGGCCATTATGGTACACCTATTAAATTAGATCTTTATGATAGAATCTGGCCTTAGCATTGGAAACAGTTGGATGTTCTAGAATATTCAGACATATAGTCTGAATATTTTGCTTTTTTTTTTTCTCTCATTTAACAATATAGTTTAAAGCTAACAAGGTGACAGCCCCAAAGAATACATATTTGTTTGATGTACTGGAATTTTATTTATAAGTAGATCCTTATATAGAACTTTGAGATCTTTTTAATATATGAACATTTGTTGTAATGACTTTCAGTTAGTATTTCTTTTGCTTCATTTTACAGTAGTAGGTTCCTGTGATAAATAGATATTAGGCCCAATTTCTGTACTTTTATCATACAGTTTTATTCCTTTTTTTCCTTCCTCCTTTCCTTCCTTCCTTTCCTTTCCTTTTCTTTCCTCTCCTCTCCTCTCCTCTCCTCTCCTCTCCTCTCCTCTCCTCTCCTCTCCTCTCCTCTTCTCTTCTCTTCTTTCTCTTCTCTTCCTCTTCCTCTTCCTCTTCTCTTTTCCTGTTCCTCATTTTGGTCCTTGCAAGAAGTCTTAAATTATTGGATGTATATGTGCTGAATTAGAAACTATTTAAAGGACATAAGAAAAAATAGACTTGGACACATACTAAGAACATTTTTTATCAGTTACTTTTACATTTTAGGTATTATTTTGAGGATTATGGAAGAATAAAAGGAGAGGAAGGAATTTTAGAGATGCCAATTGAGTAAAAGGAAAGACATTAGTAATAGCATTGAAGATAAATTGTGAGTATTAAGAGGATATGAAAATACACCTGTTATAAATTAGAGAAGATGGAATAAACTATAAAAAGAAAGAACAGTTAACATTCTCTTGGGATTGTGCCTTTGGCGGTAACCTGTGTATATAGGTGCCATTGCTTTTTAGAACTTTACTACTTAAAGTGTTTTCTGAGAAGCAGGAGCATTTGCAGCACTTGGGAACCTGTTAGAATTGCTGACTCTCAGGCCTTGCCCTAGACGTACTGAAACAAAATCTGCGTTTTAATAAAATCTACAGTATACATATTAAAGTTGAGGAAGTGGTATTTTAAAATAAGGTTTTCAACATTAGTAAATGCCCATTTATGACTCCAGGATAAAGTATATTCAGAATACACTGACTTCTGCATGAATTCAAAACTCAAGAGAATGAAGATGAAACTCAAGGGATTCAGAAAAGTTATACAAAATGTATTGATGGTAGAGGGTACTGGGAATCAGGATATATTTTCCGAGAGTGAATGTGTTACTTCTGTGATTATGGAGAAGAGAAACTTTTCCCATGTTCTCTTGTTATGACCATAGGGTATGAGCCTGGACATGATAGATAACAGGATGAAGGGTTTAAAGAGGTCACTCTTTATATGTAGGCTATGAGCAAACTCACACTACTTTGCCTTCGATGAAAGGATGGATTCTATAGATTAAAGGGTTTGGAATTTCTGTTTTCTCTTTGTTGCCGTTTATAGTATTTTGCCTTTGCCTTCACTGATGCAGCCTGAGTTTCCTTAGTTCAACAGAGTCCATTTCCTTATTCTTTCATGGTGTAGTGGTTCTAGAACTTTGGTCAGGAACAAAAACCAGAATAATTTTTATTTGTCTTGGAGGAGGAACGTATACTGTGAGGTTCTGTTCCTCATTGCTCCTGGACTGCCAGATAGAGGCTATGGCAAATTTGGAGATAAGGGTTTATATTCCCTACTCTTGTCTCCGGGTCATTTAATTATTAATCTCACTTAACTGATGCAGCTGTTGGCAAGTGGTGAGACTGGCCTCTGGAGATGAGTTTGAGAGAAATAGACTGTGCCCTCTTTTATCTTTTAGTTTATTTGTTACCTTATTCTTTTATCACCTGCAGGCCTTTAGATTTCTGAGTAAAGTCTTCACAGTATGAGTCCTCAGTGGCTATTCAGGTTTTTAAGGAAGCTGCTTGAAAGTTGGCAAGTTGTGATAATTTAAGTTGCAAAATTCAGTTCTGGTAGTACTTCCTTAATATATGATGAGAACCATTATGTATGAGCATGTATATTATTTTTCCGTGTATGTGTCTGCATTGTCTAAATATACAAATATATTTTATAAATGTTTTTATATTCTAACTAATTCTAAGTATGGCATTCAAAAAGTATTTAAAATATATTTTTCTTAAAGAGACAAATATATTTGTTTCTGATTTTTCTGTCATACAAGAATTCTTTTTTTTTTAATTTTTAAGATATAATTTATTTTTAAAATAGGTAATATAATCACATGGTTCAAAATTCTAGAGGTACAGAAAGGTGTGTGTATATCTCTGAAAGTAACTCTTCATTTTTTCCATTATTCCACACCTCTTTGCAAACTGTGTGACCTCAGGACCTGAAAAATTTAAAAAGTAGCTCTTCCAATGCTTAAGTTTGTGACACTGGCCTGTTAGATAAAATATAAACTCCTTAATCTGATGTTCCAGGCTCTCTGTAACTGATCCCAATTTAGTTTTCCAATTGGACATCAGAATGCTACATGCACTTCAAGTATTAACGAGTTTATGAAGGCCAAATTACATTAATAAGTATTAAGATCTACTTCTTTGGGTAGATTAAGTAAGCATTTCTCTGTTGACCATCTAATAGAGTGAGATAGAGGTACATCAGCCTTGATGTAAAGAACCTATTTTTGAAATACATTTTTAGAAAATAATTAATTGAAAACAACTGTTTTAGGAGTACGTAGAAGGCCAGTGTGTTTGGAACACAGTAGAACAAAGGGTAAAATGATAAAGAGGTAGGGCCTGCGGGGAAGGTAGGGGTTAGATCATGTGCAGCCTTGAAGTCATGGTGAGGGCTTTTGGATTTTAAGTGTGATAGGAAGCCATTGGAGATGTTTAAGCAGGGAAGTGACATAATATGATTATTCTGGATACTTTCTGGAATATGAACTTGTGTGAGTAAAATTGGAAGTAAGGATACCACTTAGGAGGCTATTGCAGTAGTCCAGGTAGCAAAGAGGTAGTGGTTCAGGTGATGAGAAATGGTGCTGTATGTAGGTAGGTAACACACACGTACTACCACCACACTTTATTGAGTTATAACTTACACTTTTACATACAATAAAATGCATCCATTTTAAGTGTACAATATGTTTTGACATATGTATACACCTGTGTAACTGGAAATACATTTTTTTGAAGGTAAAGTTGACAGGACTTAATGATGTATTAAATGTGATCTAAAGTGAGAGATGGATCAATAATGACTAGGTTTTTGGCCTGAGTAACAAGGTGAATGTAATAATTACAGGGAAGGGAAACACTTGGGGAAGACTAGATTTGGTGTGAAGGAGAAATCAAGAATTGGGTTTGCTTTTCTTAAAGTTTCAGACATACAGATGGAGATATTAATTAAGCAGTTAATTATAAGAGTTTCGAGCTCAGGAAGGAGGCTGGAGTCACTTGTAGTCATACTTGCTTAACGATGGTGATACCTTCTGAAAAATGTACAGTTAGGTGATTTTGCTGTGCGAACATCATAGAGTGCACTTACACAAACCTAGCTGTTATAGCCTCCAACACACAAAGCTATCCAGTATAGCCTGTTGCTCCTAGGTTATAAACCTGTATAGCATGTTATCATACTGAATATTGTAAGCAATTGTAACACAATGGTAATATTTGTGTATCTAAACATTGGAAAGGTACAGTACAAATATGGTCTAACGGATAAAAAATAGTACATCTGTATAGGGCACTTATCATGAATATAGCTTGCAGATCTGGAAGTTGCTCTGTGTAAGTTGATTAATGAATGGTGAGTGAGTGCGAAGACCTAGGACATTACTGTGTACTATTGTAGATCTTACAAACACTGTCCCACAAGCCCTACCCCTGCTTCCTTCCATGAACAGGGATATGGGCTGGATTGATTGGAAATATCGAGAATAAACTGGCTGGTTAAGGTGTAGATGATCACCGTAATAGTGACTGTCAGAAGGGAGTGAAAGGTGGCCTGGGGATAAATAAGAATAAGAAATCAAGATGGAGAGAGAAATCAACAAAGGATAGGGGATTGTCATGGCAATTTGGTTTTGGCTATTGCATGCTGGAGTAGTGGTCAGATTAAGGAACTACGCAGTATTAAAAAATATAGGGTGTTTAACATGGAGAGAGAGGGTATAGAACTGAGGACTTAATGTTTTGACTTTGGAAATTTGTTTTTGGTTCCATTGACCCTATCTGGCACAAAGGTCTCCCTCTGACATTGAAATGATGGAAGAAATAAAAATTATCTATGCTTTACATCATTACAACCTGAAAATATTTCCAAAGTACAGGGACAGACTGGCTCCATACTACCACAGAAAGCTTTTACTAAAGTGACAGTGACACTTAATACTTATTAAGGTAGCACCTGTGAGCTTGTGTCCTTGTACAGGATCTTAGGTCCTCAACAAAGAATTTACAACAGTGTACTCTGAAAACCATCAAGCTAAATCTGGGAGGGCTGTAGTGGCCTCTGAATATATAGCCCTTGGGGGACACAGGCTCCTCTCTGCTGAAACAGGTCAGTGGCTGACTGATTGGAATATAATCTGGGTTCTCAAAATTGAGTTGGTGAGAGAGAGAGAATCTATTGCCAAGCCCTACAGATACTGCTACCTTCAGAGAAAAAAATTCCTCCTGTACCACATATCCTTTCATTTCTCTTAACAAAACACAAATCCATTATAATCTAATAGGACCAGTGTCATATTCACAGTCCATCATTGTTATGTGGTGCATGACTGTATGTAGATAGAGTTTATAACCATGGGGCTAAAGGAAATTTCCTGTTGTATACATGTAGATTAAGAGGACTGAAGACTGAGCCTTAGGACATTTCAACATATAAGATAGGGAAGAAGAAAAAAGCCAGTAAAGATAACTGAAAACAAGCGTTTGGGAGGTAGAAGGTAAATTAGGAAAGTGTGCTTTTCAGGGAACCAAGTGCATAATGTATCAGGAAAGGTGTGGCTAGCTGAGTCAAAATACTTTCGAGAGGTTGGGTAAGATGACCATTGGCTTTGGCAAGGTAGAAAGAGTTGGTGGGCATCCTTGAGGAATGCTTTCAGTAGAGTGGTGGAGATGAAAGCATGATTAGATTGGGTTAGAGCAAAAGAAGTGGATACAGTGAGTAGAGGTATTTTTCTTAGAGAATGTTGCTACGAAGGAGAGAAGTAGGTAGTAGACGAGAGGAATGAGGGGTCAAGGTATATCTTTTGTGTGGAAGATATTGCAGCACCTTTGAATGCTGATAAAAATTGCTGACAAAGAAGGAAAAACTGATGATGTGCTGGGATAGGAGGTAACTTCAGAAGAAAAGTCCTTGAGTGAGAAAAAGGGAACAGGTTCTAGTACCCAAGGGAAATGTGCAAGGATTGCTAGGTAGCGCCAAGGACCTTCCTAACTTTGTAGTCATAAATTTAAAGTGAATGCAAGAAGCAAGTTTGCATATTTTAATTCAGCTATGTTCTGTGTTTGAGGGCAGGCCTAGAACAGGCAGAGTTGGATTTAACCAGGAATGGATTTTGTCAGGAATGCATAACTTAGGAAAGAAGGGCAAAGAGACTAAGAGAGAATACTCATGAGTGGTTATAATGAGGAACCATAGAATATAAGATGGAAAAGGAGGAAAATAAAAACATGAATGGTAGGGTGGTCAATATAAAAGTGAAGGAGATAATGATTTTGAGATTTTAAAGAGGTCAAATAGTTATTAGGGTTAGTATGCTAGAATGAACGAGCTAGAAACATGGGAGATGGGAGTCAGATTGAGGTGCTTGATTTTGGAAGATGTAGGTAACAGTAATGACAAGATACAGGTGGCAGTCTCCTTTGTATCACATTTGCTTATCAGTTTTTTAGAAAATACATCCTCAAGTAAAAAGAAAATGTCCTTTTTAAAATTAAATTTGTGGTGTGATATTGGTTAATAAAATTATATTGGTTTCAAGTACACAATTCAATAATACATCATCTGTATATTGCATAGTGTGTTCACCCAAAGTCAAATCTTCCATTGTCATATGCTGACCCCTTTCACCCTTATCTACCCCTCTCCCCACCCTTTAACCCTTTGGTAACCACTAAACTGTTTGTCTGTGTTTTTGAGTTTTTGTTTTGTTCGTTTGTTGCTTTCATTTTTATATCCCACATGTGAATGAAATCTGGTTCTCAACTTTTTCTGTCTGACTTATTTTGCTTAGCACAATAATCTCAAGATCCATCCATGTTATCTCAAATGGTAGTATATTATCTTTTCTTATGGCTGAATATTCCATTGTATATATGTACCATATCTTCATCCAGTCATCTACTGAAGGACACTTTAGTTGTTTCCATGTGAATAATGCTGCAGTGAACATCAGGGTGCAACCTTTATGGATAAATGTTTTCAAATTCTTTGGGTAAATACCCAGAAGAGGGATTACTGGGTCATATAATAAATCTGTTCTTAATTTTTTGAGGAATCTCCATACTGTTCTTCAGATGTTTTTAATAGACATGCTATATACTTTAAATATGAGTATACTTTAATTTCTTTTTTAAAAAATATATTTAAGTAGGATTTCTTCCTATATTTTTGAATGGGTTGTCTTTGTACTTCCAAGTGCTCCTGTTCCTCTTTAGACGCTATAGCTGTTAGGGGATGACCATGGCAGTTGGTGGTTGAAATGAAATGAAGATTTTTAGAAGAGGGTGGTCAAGGAATTTAGAGGCAAAAGTGTGGGACAGATTATATGGCTCTTGAAGTTGCTGAGAATATTTGGAAGAGAACTGGTTAAGAAATGGACTAAGGGGCTAAAATCTTAGTGAATGAGGAAAGAGATGGGGGAGAAAGTTTTACTTTGCAAAGTATTCTGTTACAAGTTATATAAATCTTGAACACCATTTTCTTTGAAACATAATAGCACAGTCTTCTTTTCCATGTGGCGAATTGTCAAAGGTGGATATAATTTTAGTAGATAATAAACGGATATGTTACTTTGTTAGTTATTTTGTTAATGTTTTACAGACATATTTTAAAAAAACAAACAAACTAGAATTGTTACATGTAGTACTTTATCCAGATTTTAAGTGTTTATTCCATGTGAAGTTCAGCTGTACAAATTCAGTTGTGGCGGGTTATTTAAGGAAAACGGTGGAGTCCCTTTCTGCCATAATTGGACATTGCAGTGCTTATATCATGTTTGCCTCCACAGGAGACTCAGTGTGCCTCTAAATGGTTGGCAAATTTTGACCTGATCCAAGCAGCCTCTTTTGTAAAATAAGTTTTATTGGAGTATAGCCATGTCTACCTGTTTACGTATTGTCTGTGGTTGTGTCATGCTAAAATGGCAGAGTTGAGTAGTTACTACACAGACTGCATGGCTGCAGAATTTAAAATACTGGTCCTTTAAGAAAAAGTTTAGAGACCTCTGCTCTAAATCATTGGAATTACTTGAAGCTAGTGTTTGTGAAATCTAGAGTATAGTACTTTTCTGTCCTTGTGCCTAACCTCCAAAGTATTAGTTTAATACTATTGTAGTCTAACTGCATAAACAATAGTGGGGAATCTGTTGTGCCTGCTTTCCAGACCCATAGAAAGAAATTTAGTATAGCTTTGAGGAGCATTTAGCTCTGTGTATGTAAAAAAATATGTATTTTTCTGGCCGTGTAACCTTGGACAAATTACTTAACCTCTTAGTACCACATCTGTAAAATGGCGATGATAATAACAGTGTTCCCAGGATAGATTTTTTTGGACAAATTAGATAATACATGTAAAGTGGTTAGAACAGTGCCTGATATACAGTAAATGTTACCCATTGTTATAATTATCTTTATCATATTATTTAAGCAATAAGTAATGAAGAGTGCTATTTAGAGAAAAAAGGGGTAGAGTAAGTGAGAATACTGAAAATATAACCTGAACTTTTAAGAGTGTTAGAGAAATATGAACTATCTCAGAAGATTGAAGTGACACAAGAGGTGAGAGTAAACAGGGAGTGTGCTAGCAGAAGCACAGTGTTGAAATGAACTAAGTTTTGACAATACTTTGGCTTAGGGGGGAAGGAAGTACATATTTTTACTTCTGGAGCAAAATCAGTTCATAAGGTTTTATAGCTTTATTTCTTTTTTAATAATCATTTTAAGTAATATGGCTAAGGAAACTAACTTAATTCCTCCAAAGTAGAATTAATTTGCGCGCGCGCGCGCGCGTGTGTGTGTGTGTGTGTGTGTATGTGTGCATACACACAGGCTACAGTGACTATGATATTTAGGATATATTTCTTTATGACAGTTTTTCTTTAATTTTTTTTTCCTTGTCATAAGTCTTTTAAATGAACCCATTGAGCAAATAGTATCTTTTGGTAGTGTACAATTCCCTTATTTTGGTTTCAAATCTTGTTTTACGTATTTTAAAAGTTGACTTTTAAAATGAAATTTTAAGAAATTATGTGAAGTTCTACCTCTTTTAATTAAGTTTCACATTGTTTTTGCAGTAGGATGCTCAGAGAACTTAAAATTAGGCTTTTATAGAAACATGCTATTGATGCATCAGATGTGTTCTAATTTTGTGGAAAATTTCAACAAAAGAGTCACTGAAGTAGTTTATTGCACAATATAAAAATAGTCCAGTGTGCTGGAGGAAAAACTGTACAAGCATTTTGAACTGAATGCTCAATAGGGATGTTCATCTTCATCAGGGCTTTTGCATATTTTTTAAAAGGAGTGGGACTGAGTTAGTGAAATGGGGCAGTAAAATTACTATGTCAGTGTGTTTGTCTTATTTTTCACTTTTAGTGATATTTTTAGGCAGTTTTACTAATAGGCAATCTTTAGGTGCTAAAGATTTTCTTTGGTAAATTCGATCTATTAAGAAATATATCCTGGTGTTATTAATCCCAGTGATGTTATTTTAAAAACACTTTTAAAATAAAAAACACTTCAAAAGGACCTTAATACCTCAATAACAATAAACAAGATTGACTTTAATGCAAAGAAGTTATCACTTTAAAAGCTGATATATTGCCTATGTCCAAAAGAGTTTGTCAGCTTAAGAATTAAATATAACACTATGTTGACTAATTTAGGGATATAAATAGAACAGAGATAGGCTTGAGGAGCAGAGAGTACATGTTACCAGGCACTTAAGAGGAGTTACCGTTGAACACTGAACTTGTTTCTGAGTTTACTGGCAGCTGAGGCAAAAAGGGAAGCACACTGGCTCACATAATATTCCTTCTGGCAAAAGAAAACATTCAAATTCATTGGCAGAGACTTTTCTTAGAACTTAATTCAAAGAAGATTTTTATTATGGAAAACAAAAAAGTATGGCATTGGATAAAATCTCCAACTAGAAAAGACTCAGACTGTTAAGTTGGATGTTTATATCGACCCTTCAGAAAGACCCTTTATGAGAGAGTGTGGCAGAGAAACCTAGTTTTCTGATCATCTAATTTAAATGAAGGGTACAGTTATTTATAAGAGTGGGTATTTAAAATGAATCATCCAGTTCTATGCTGTCCAGTATAGAAACAACTAATCACATGTGACAGTTTACATCTGAATTTAAATTAACTTACTTCAGTTCCTCAGTCATGTTAACCACATTTCAAATGCTCACTAGCCACATGGAGCCAGGGGCTACCATATTGGACCCTGCAAATGTGGAACATTTCCATCATCACAAAAAGTTTTATTGGACAGTGCTGTTTTAGCTATTTCCTCTCAAACTGGCTGATTTCAGAATTGCTGGGGCATTTTGCAAATATGAAGATTTCCATGACCATTAGAAAGTCCTGGTTTTGTAGGTCTGGAATGGTGCTCACAAATCTCTCATTTTAGAAATTCCCCAATTGGTTAAGATCGTCAAGCCAGGTTTTAAAACTACTATAATTCATTCTTTCTCAAATATCTGTCTGAAGTAAAGCTTTGGCAGATGCCTGATGACAGTTCCTATTGGTACTCCAGAAATGTTGAAAATTTGAATTGAATTTTCTTCCTTTAGTTCAGTTTTGTTGTTAAAAGTGAGCAATGTACTTTATGCCACATATAAAGCTGTCAAATTAATATAAACTTTAGAACAGCTTCATTCATTCATTGAAAAAAAAAAAAAAAAGACTAGTTCTTTTCCAAAGAAGTAAGGACTATTGGGGTATAGCTAAAGATAGAATAATTTTTTTTCTAGAAGTTTTGAAACTTCTCATGTATTTGCACTGTCATACTTCTAGGTAACATCCCTAGAGCTGTTGATTTTTTTCTCTGAAGTATGCTTTAATTTTCACTCCAGTTTTTCTATTGCCACCGCCTTGGTGGCATCCTTCGTCATCTCTTGCCAAGCCCATGGTTCCCAGACTTTGCACTTTGGAGCCCAGAAGGCACTGCAGAGAACTCACAGGTGTTCCAAGAGCTGCTTACAAATTTTAAAGAAAACACAGCAGCTTACAAATTTTCCACACAGAAGTAGTTCATTTTCTAAATTACACTTCTACATTCCTTCTAATAATACTGTATTTTTACAAAGCAGAGTTTTTGGTAGTTGCTATAACAAAGAGCAAGAGCAAGTACCATGTAAAAATATATATGGTGCATGAAAAGGCGAAGGCAGTGTTCAATCTGATTCTAAGGTTTGAGAAGTTGTGCAGTACCCAACACAGGTGCTAAATTGTTGGGACATACATCTTTTTTAAGTTGTTTAGACCTGACTTCTTAGTAGACAGAGTGGTTAGCTATGTCTTGTGGCCTGTGAAAAAATTACTGACACATCAAGGGCCTTGTAAACCTAGAAAGCTTGGGAACCTCTGGTGTAGGCTTTTGTGATAGCCCTTAACACTTTCCTAGCCCTTTCTGATTCTTTATATTACTGCCATAGCTATTCTTCTAAAATGAACCTTCTAGATTTCCCCTTTGTTTATAGGATACTGTTAGTATGGTCATTTTAATCTGTAACTCTATCTTTATTCTGTTTTGTGAGTCTTCCAAAAATTTATAAGTATTTTTCCATTATAGTCGACATACAACATTATATTAGTTTCAAGTGTACAACATAGTGATTAGGCATTTATATAACTTATGAAGTGATCACCCCGCTAAGTCTTACTAGTCTTCCAACTATTCCCTTTAAGTATGCTAAATCTACTTTGCTACATGCAAATAGTTTCCCTCAAACATCTTTCATTTTTCTCTGTCCCCTTCCAAAACTCATTAAATGCAAAGAGCATGTAGTAATACTCTATCTCAAAGTAACTTAATTGAAACTGAGTTTATTCATGCAGTAAGTAGATTTAGAAATTGAGTTTAATGATTCAGCTTTAATTTGAAGAGTACTCTGATTTACAAAATAATCTTTTAAAATTTGGTTTCTTTACTGTTTAAACTTTTTATTGAAATTATGTTTAAAAGAGTTGCAAAAATAGTATAGAAGTAGAACTGCTGGGTCACTTGATAACTTTAACTTCTTGGAACTGCCAAACCCTTTCCAAAGTGATGACATCATTTTATATTACCACTAACAACATAAAATTTCTTCACATCCTTGCCAGCACACCTTATTGTCTTTTATTTTAGCCATCCTAGTAGGTATAAAGTGGTATGTTACTGTAGTTTTGATTTGCATTTCTCCAGTTGCTGGATGCCACAGTCTTTTTCATGTGTTTTATTGGCCATTTGTATATATGTTTTTCGGAGAAATGTGTATTCTGATCCTGTGCTCAATTTTAAGTAGGTTATTTTTATCTTTAGCATTGCATTATAAGAGTTCTATGTGATTTCTAAATATTTTCTCTTAGTGAGTTGTCTTTTCACTTTCTTGGTGGTGTCTTTTGATGCATAAAAGGTTTTAGATTTCATGAAGTCTAATTTAGTTATTATTGTTACTTGTGCGTTAGTGTTGTATCTAAGACTATTTTGAGTTAATTTTTGTGTATGTTATAAGGAAGGGGTTCAACTTCGTTCCTTTGCATGTGAATAGCCAGTTATTCTAGAACCATTTGTTGAGTCTGAATATATTTTTACTGTTTCTTTTTGTACAAATGAGCAGGTATATGTACTTTTTCCCTTATTTTTTATTCTTTACACAAAAGGTAGGAAAATACTACCGGTACTTTCACTTTGCTTTTCACTTAAAGATATATCCTGGAGATCATTCCATATCATTTCATAGAGATCACCTTCATCCAATGTTGATAATTATTACCTAAAGCCCTTAGTTTATTTTACATTAGGGTTCCCTCTTTGTGTTGTGTATGCATGGGTTTTAACAAATTTCTAGTGAGATGCCTGCATAGCAATATCATACAGAAGTTTCACTGTCCTAAAAATCCCCTGAACTTCACCTATTCATTCCTCTTTTTCTTTTCCTGAATCCCTGGGAACCACTGATTCCATGGCTTTGCCTTTTTCAAAATGTCATACAATGTGAATTATATATTAATTAGCCTTTTGAGATTGGGTTCTTTCACTTAGTAATATGCATTGAAAGTTCTTCTGTATCTTTTTGTGGCTTGATAACTAATTTCTTTCTAGTGCTGAATAATATTCCAGTGTATGGATATACCACAGTTTGTTTATTTATTCGTCCATTGAGACATCTTGTTGATTCCAAATTTGGGTAATTGTGAATAAAGCTGCTATAAACATTTGTGTACAGGTTTTGTGTGGAATATAAGTTTTCATCTCATTTGGGTGAATACCAATGAGCAAAATTTCTTATCCTTTGGTAAGGATATGATTATTTTCGTAAGAAACTGCTAAACTGTCTTCCAAAGTGCCTGTATCATTTTGCATTCCCACCAGCAGTGAATGAGAGTTCCTTTTGCTCCACATTATCTGGATTTGATAAGTCAGTGCTTTGAATTCTCACTGTTGTAATAGGTGTGTAGTGGTATCTTGTTTTAATTTACAAATTCCTAGTGATGTGATTTTGAGCATCTTTTCATATGCCTATTTTCCATTTGTATATCTTCTTTGGTGAAATGTCCAGATCACTTGCCCATTTAAAAAATCAGATTGATGTTTTCTTCTTGTTGAGTTTTAAGAGTTCTTTGTATATTTAGGATCTGTCCTTTATCAGATATATGTTTTGCAAATATTTTCTCCTGACTTGTGGCTTGTCTTTTCATTTTCCAAATATGTGTTTTACACAGCCTAAGTTTTTAATTTTAATGAAGTCCAACTTACCATTTTTTTTTCTTTCATGGATAATGCTTTTGGTGTTGTGAAAGGTATAAAGTCTGTATCTAGATTCATTCCAGCACAGTTTGTTCATTCATCCAGGAATAGTTCAAAAGATTATCTTTTCTCCATTAAATTGCCTTTGTTGCTCTGTCATAGATAAGTTGACTGTCTTTCGTGTGGATTTATTTCTAGGTTCTTTATTCTGTTGTTCTGTATTTGTCTATTCTTTCACCAATCCTACACTGTCTTGATTACTGTTTGCTTTATAATAAGTCCTGAAGTTGGTTGTGTTAGTCTTCTCACTTTGTTCTCCTTCAATATTGTGTTAGCTATTTGGAATCCTTTGCCTCTCCATATAAACTTTAGAATTAGCTTGTTGACATCCATAAAATAACTTGCTTGGATTTTGATTGGGATTGCATTGAACCTGTAGATCAAGTTGGGAAGAACTGATATCTTGGCACTATCAAATCTTATTCCAGGTACAGAGAGTTTTTCCATTCATTTAAATCTTTGATTTATTTTCATAAAAGTTTTATATTATTCCACATATGTGTGTGTGTGTGTGTGTATGTTTGTTAGATTTATACCTAAGTATATCATTTTTTACTGCTAATGTAAAGAGTAATATGTTTCAAATTCCAGTTATTCATTGCTGGTATATAATAAAACAATTGACTTGTGTTTTAACCTTGTACCCTCCAACCTTGCTATGGTTGCTTATTTGTTTCAGGATTTTTTTTGTTGATTTTTGGGGATTTTCTGCATGGATAATCATGCCATGTATAAACAAAGTTTTGTTTTTTTCTTCCCAACTTGTATATCTTTTATTTGCCTTTTTTATCTTACTTCCTTAGCTAGGACTTCCAGTATGATTTGAGTAGGTGTGACGAGAGCAGAAGACATCCTTGCCTTGTCCCACCTTAGTGGGAAAGCACCAGTTTTCTTACCATTAAGTATGGTGTTAGCTGTAGCTTTTTTGTAGATGTTCTTTACCAAGTTGAGGAAGTTCCTCTCTATTCTTAGTTGGCTGAACATTTTTATCATGAATGACTGTTGGATTTTATTAGATATGATTATAATTTTTCTTTTTTAGTTTGTTAATATGATGGAGGATTACATTGATTTTTCTAATGTCAAATTAGCCTTGCATGCCTGGAATAAATACCACTTGGTTGCAGTGTATAGGCTTTTTTAAATGCATTATTAGATTTGATTTACTGATATTTTCTTGAGGAATTTTGCATTTGTGTTCATCAGAGATATAGGGCTGTAGTTTTCCTCTCTGATACTGTTTTTGTCTGTTTTGGGTATCAGGGTAATATTGGCCCCATAGAATGAGTTATTAGTATTCTTTCAGCTTTCACTTTTTGGAGGAGATTGTCCAGAGAATTAGTTTAATTTTTTTCTTAAATGTTTGATAGAATTCACCGATAAACCCGTCTGGCCCTGATACTTTGTTTTAGAAGGCTATTAATTATTAATTAAATTTCTTTAATAGATATCGGACTCTTCAGGTTATTTATTTCTCATTATACTGATTTGGTATGATTGTGTCTTTCAAGGAATTCATGCATCTAGGCTATCAAATTTATGGGCATAAAGTTGTTAATGATATTCCTTTATTATCTTTTTAATGTCCGCATACTCAGTAGTGTTGGCTCCACTTTCATTTCTGATATTAGTATTTTGTGTTTTCTTGTTAATCTAGCAAAAATATATCAATTTTGTTGATCTCGTCAAAGAACCCACTTTTGTTTTAATTGATTTCTCATTTTCAATTTCATTGATTTCTGCTCCAGTTTTTATTATTTTCTTCTTAGTTTGGATTTAATTTGCTCTTTTCTAGTTTCTTGAAAGCTTAGATTATTGATTTTTAGATCTCTCTCCTTTTCTAATGAATGCATTCAATGCTGTAAATTTCCTTCTAATCACTGCTTTTGCTGGATCACACAACTTTTGATAAGTTGTATTTTCATTCGTTCAAGTACTTTAAAATTTCTCTGAGACTCCTTTGACCCATGTGTTGTTTAGAAGTACATTGTTTAATCTCCAAGTATTTTGGGGTTTTCCAGCTATCTTTCTGTTATTGATTTTTAGTTTAATTACATTGCATTGGGAATGAGACATACTTTGTATAATTTGTTAAGATATGTTTTATGGCCCAGAATGTGGTCTGTCTTAGTGAATGTTACATGTTGAGCTTGGGAAGAATGTGTAATCTATTGTTCAGTGAAGTGTTCTGTAGATCAAGTTGATCGATGGAGCTGTTTAGTTCAACTATGTCCTTGCTGATATTTTGCTAGCTAGATCTATCAATTCCTGATAGAGATCTTTGGTAGTCTCCAGCCATAATACTGAATTCATTCATTTCTTAAAGTTCTATCAGTTTTGCCTCATGAATTTTGATACTTTGTCATTAGGTTCATACACATTAGGGAATGCTATGTCTTTAGATAATTTGACCCCTTTATCATTATGTAATACCCCTCTTTATCTCCGATAATGTTTCTTGCTATAAAGTCTTCTTTTTCTCAAATTACTATAGATATTCCAGCTTTTTTAAAATAGCATTTTCATGGTATATCTCTTCTGTCCCTTCACTTTTAATCTGTCTTTACCTTAAAAGTTGATTTATTGTAGACAACATTTAGTTAGTGGACCTAAGATTAGTTATTTTGGTTTCTAGTCATTATGATAGTCTGTCTTTTAATTTGTTTATTTAGACAATTGATATGAAAGTAATTAATGATATTGTTGGATTAATATCTACTATACTTGATACTGTTTTCTATTATTTGCCTTTATTCTTTGTTTCTTTTTTGTCTTCCACCTTTTCTTCTGTTTTCTCTGTTTGTTTTTTTCCTTCACTGGTTTTATTTTATTTATTTTATTAACTTTTTAAATTAAGTTTATTGGGGTAACATTGGTTCATACAATTATATAATTTTTGGTGTACATTATAATTTGACTTATGTATATTCTATAGTGTGTTTATCACCCAAAGTCCAATTTCCTTCAGCTACCATATATTTGATCCCCTTTACCCACTTCACCCTCCCCTGAACCCCTTTAACCATCTACCTCCCCCACCCCACACTCTCTGGTAACTACTAGTCTGTAGTCCATGTCCATGAGTCTCTGATTGTTTGTCCTGTTTATTTGTTGCTTTTAGGTTTATATCCCACATATAAGTGATATCATGTGATTTTCAACTTTTTCTGTCTGGCTTATTGCACTTAGCATGATTATCTTGAGGTCCATCCATGTTGCCGCAAATGGCAGTATTTCATCTCTTCTTATGGCTGAGTAATATTCCATTGTATATATGTACCACAGCTTCTTTGGCCAATCATTTATCATAGGACACTTTGGTTTCTTCTGTGTCCTGGCCACCATGAATAATGATGCTGCTATGAACATTGGTGTGTAAATATCTTTTTGGATATGAATTTTCAAGTCTTTGGGGTAAATACCCGGTAGAGGGATTGCTGGATCATATGGTAGTTCAATTCTTAGTTTTTAAAGGAACTTCCATACTCTTTTCCATAGTGGCTGTACCAATCTGCAGTCCCACCAGCAGTTTATGAGGGTTCCTTTTTCTCCATGTCCTCTCTAACATTTGTTATTACTTGTCCTGTTGATTATAGCTATTCTAACAGGTGTGAAATGGTATCTCATTGTGGTTTTGATTTGCCCTTCTCTAATAGCTAGTGATGTTGAGCATCTTTTCAAATATTTGTTTGCCATCTGTATGTCCTCTAGGGAGAAGTGTCTGTTAGATCCTCTGCCCATTTTTTGATTGGATCATTTGTTTTTTTGTTATTATTGAGTCATATGAGCTCTTTGTATATTTTGGATATTAGGCCCTTATTGGAGGTGTTGCTTGCAAATATATTTTCCCATTTAGATGATTGTCTCTTTACCTTGTTGACGATTTCTTTTTCTGAGCAGAAGCTTTTTAGTTTGATGTAGTCCCATTCATTTATTTTTGCTTTCACTTCCCTTGCCTTTGAAGTCAAATTCATAAAATTCTCTTTAAGACCAAAGTCCTTGAGTTTAGTTCCTATGTTTTCGTCTCTGCATTTTATTGTTTCAGGTCTTATATTCAGGTCCTTAATCCATTTTGAGTTAATTGTAGTGTGTGGTGATAGAAAACAGTCTAGTTTCATTCTTTTGCGTAAAATAGACTTTAATCTCCTTCTCCCCTCTCCCTCCTACAGGTATGTCTGGCAGCGAGAGGCAGTTTCTTTATTTCTCCCAGTCCACCACCCAGCACTTGGGATTATGACCTGTGGTAGCACTAATGCAGAGATCCCATGCTCAGACGTGCTGGGGTGCAGTTTGAGTGTTTTTTGTTGAATTTTAGATGTTCAGCTTATTATTGTTTCAAGGGGAGAGATCTGGGGAAATCTCTCACCCTGACATGTTTTCAAAGATCTTGACACATTATGCTTTAAAAAGAAGCTATCTGAGTCATTTTGAGTCTTTTCCTTGCTGAAGAAGGGTAGAGATGGTGGGTCCAAGGTAGCAACACTTTTGATTTTTAACTTAGTTACATATAAGGCTGTAATTTATATAACCCTACTAGGTATCCAATGGTCCTCTTAGGGCTTATCAGCATCCTGGGATGTATCACAGAGCATCTTCCAATATAATCAGCAGCACAACAGGCGCAGAGAGAAGGAGAGCGTTAGGTACCCCTTCACTGTATTTAATCGAGCATTTTATATGATTCTATTTTATGTCTTCTCCTAGCATGTCAGTTTTACTTCTTTAAAAATAATTGTTTTTAGTGGTTGCCCTTGAAGTTACAATATATATTTACAGCTAATCCAAGTCCTCCTTCAAATAACATACTCTTTCATGGATAGTGCAAGTACCTTATAACAGTATTCCCAGTTCTTCCCTCCTGTCCTTTATAACACTGCTATCATTCATTTCACTTATGTGTAAGCTCTAACCATTAATTATGTTGTCGCTGTTATTTTTTTGAACAAAATGTTATCTGTTAGATCGAATAAGAAAAATAAGAAATTTAATCTTGCTTTTATTTCTTTAATGCCTTCTTTATGTAGATCTGAGTTTCTGAAACTATATCATTTTCCATCTCTGATTTTTTTTTTTTTTTTACATTTCCTGCAAAAATGGTCTACTGGTGACAAATTGATTCAACTTTTATTTGTCTCAGAAATTCTTTATATCTCCTTCACTTTTGAAGGATAACTTAACTGGATACCGAAATCTAGGTTGGGACATCCCTACTTACAACACTTCAAATATTTTACTCCATACTCTTCTTGCTTGCATGATTTCTGAAGAGATGTTCAATGTAATTTTTATCCTTGTTCCTCTGTAGAAAGGTGTTTTTTTTCTCTGGTTTTCTTTAAGATTTTTCCCTTCGTTTTTGATTTTCTGTAGAGTGAATACAATATACATGGTTGTAAATTTTTAAATATTTGTTTTGCTTGATGTTCTCTGAGCTTCTGGAATCAGACTTGATGTCTATCATTAATTTGGGGAAATTTTCAGTCATTGTTTCAAATATTTCTTTTGGTTCTTTCTTTTCTTTCCGGTATTCCCATTATGTGTCTGTTACACCTTTTGTAATTGTCCCACAGTTCTTGGATATTCTATTCTTTTTCATTCTTTTTTCTATTTCCATTTCAGTTTTGGAGGTTTCTACTGACATTTCTTCAAGTTCACTGATTCTTTCCTCATATATGTCCAGTCTGTTGATGAGCTCATCAAAGGCTTTTTTTTTTTCATTTCTGTTACAGTATTTTTTTATTTCCAGTATTCCCTTTTGATTCTTGCCTAAAGTTTCCATCTCTCTGCTTATATGACCCATCTATTCTTTCATGTTATCCACTTTTCCATTAAGAGACCTTAGCATATTCATCATAGTTGTTTGAAATTTCTGGTCTCATAAATCCAATATCTCTGTCATCTGTGAGCCCGGTTGTATTGCTTCCTCTGTCTCTTCAAACTGTGTTTTAGTATGCTTTGTAATACGTGATGTATTGAGTAATTAGAACTGAGCTAAATAGGCCTTTGGTGTAAGGTTTTATGTTTATCTGGATAGGAGTAGACTGTGTTTACTATTTATTCTAGCTATATGTGTCAGAGGCTGAAATTTCTTCTGTGTACCTTTTTTTTTTTTTTGGTCTCCTTTGTTGTCTTGGGATTACCTTAGAGACTTTTTAAATATTTAAACATATATTATAGAAACACATAATGATGATGTCTGTGTATCAAGCACTTACTCTGAGCTAGATTAGATACTGTGATGTATGTTTTATATGCAGTATGTCATTTATTCTTTATAATGACCTCATTAAGGAAGGCACTGTTATAGTCCCCATTTTACAGAGGGAAGAAACATGGGTATAGAAGCTGAAATACCTTCTCAACATACACTCAGGTTCTTAATAGGGTTTAGAACTAAGATTTAAATCCATAAATCTCAGACTCATGAAACAGACTCCAGATACTGCTTTTCAGCTAATATGTGTAGAATGAGCTTGCTGAAGTTTTATGAGTTCTTTAGTGAATTGGTTTTATTTTAATTTTTCTTGGAAATATTTGATAATGTCAAGGTCATAGTGTTTGGCTTAATAGCTTGTTATTTTCAATGATTACTCATATGTCTGGTACTTCAAGTAGAACAATAGGAACAACGTCTTTGAACAATAAACACAGTCTGCTCCTATCCAGATAAACATAAAACCTTACACTAAAGGCCTGTTTGCCTAAGTCTAAGAGAAAAGGTATATAATGTATTTTACAAAATGATAATATAAAAAATCCATCATGATGATAAATGATATAATTCTACTAAATTAGAATTGGTTATATAAAAATGGATCTCAACAGGTTGTCTGGAAACTATGCATTTCTGTGAATCAGAGAATCCGCCATTCCATTAATTTAGAATTATTTTAAAAAATATTTTTTTTATTTCAAGTTTATTGAGTTGTAATATATATGAACAGGAAAGAACAATTAGAATCATAAAGATATAGGCATAAATGTTTAAGGAAATCTTATTTGGACCCCCTTCTAAAATAGCATCTTTATTTTTTTTAACTTATAATTTCTTAGTGTATACAAAAATATTTCTAGTTTTTATTTTTTTAATTTTTACCTCCTTTCCTCTTTTCTTCCAATGCAGTTGAATATTTTTTAAATGTTTATTGGTTGTTTTAGATACTTGTTTTTCTTGACTAGACTTTAGTTGTTAAATATTTCAGTGTCAATTACTGTTTTGTTAAAGTGATTTTTATGTAGTATTGTTTGAGATACTTTAACTTGCACTAAAAAATTTTTATTTTGAAGATAAATCTGTGTTGATGAATGACACAATGCTACTAATTGAGACTCATTTTTTCCTTTAAAAATGTTTATTTCTCTTTCATAAGAAGTGTTTATATGTGTCTTCTGTAGTTGGATAGTTCACTGTTCTGAAAATATGCCCAATTTCTTCAAATACTGCTCTTCATCTCTGCCCAATGTTAGCCATTTCTAATTTTCCTTCAAGTATTAGCTGAATTCTTACTTCCTTTGGAAAGCCTTTCTTAATTCCCATTGTTATTGATCTCCTTTCATTCATCTAATATCTATAACCCTGATAGTCAATAACAACACTAACAATCATTTAAAAATATAATAGCTAACATTTACATACTAACTATATGCCAGACATTTTTCCAGGTGTTATGCTTGAATATTTCATTTAGTGCTCACAGTAATTCATGGTACCGTTATTATCTCCAAATAACAGACAAAGGCAACTGGTCTTAGAGAGGCTGAGACTTACCCAAGGTCACACAATTATTAGAGCCAGGATTTAAATTAGATCTATCTGATTGTAGAGTTAGTACTCAACTACTTTGCTACTGTTTAAATAAATATTTAACTTCTTTTGTTTTTATTTTATCCTTGCTATTTGTAACTTAATCATGGTTCCTACTAAATTATAAACTCATTGAGGGTAGATCTGATTTCTAATATGAGCCAAATGCATGTTGATAGTTTTTGAGGAAGTTCACTGATGATTACATACATCTTTAAATACTTTTAAAGGTTTTCAGTATGTACAAAATATTTTATGGTAATTCTCTCTAAATGAAGACCACCCAAATACATGATATTTTAAATTATGCTTCCTCCGCTTTTGTTTCTTAAACATATAGTTTCCCTGTTTTAAAAGAAACTCTTTTATAATAAAAGTTATAGTACCCATAATCTTATTACCCAGAGATAACTATTTTTTATGTTTTGGATGTGCTTTCTTCCAGTCTCCTTTACAAGCATAATTTTTTCATTTATTTTACCAAATTATGATACTTTGTTATACAATATGAGTCTGAATTCCTCAGATTTATTATAAATTGTGAATGTCATTGTTGATAACTGCCTATTAAGTGGATGTGCCATAATGAACTATTTTCCTATGGTGGATGTCTTATAGGTAGGTTGTTCAGTAAAAATTAAATGTCAAAAATGCATATTTTGTATAAAAGCTTTTTATGTTCTAGAGTATTTCCTTAGAAGTTTATTTCTCCAAAAGTTGGATTACTAAGCCTGTTTTTTGGCTTGTGATATATTGTGTCAAATTGCTTCATAAAAATTATCTTAATAATGTACCTTATAGTCAGCAATGGCATTCTCAAACTCACCATACTTTTACAAATAATATAATTTTAAGTTGCTAATTTGATGTTTAAAAATTGTTTTGTTTTAATTTTATTTTTGTTTGTAAATTTAATGTTTTCATTTTTTAACAAGTTGCCTTTCCTTTTTTGTAACTCTGTGCATTATTACGTATTTATTGACTGGAGTCTTTGTCTTTTACTATTGAAATGTGTGCTTTACTTTGTTGTTTTCAGATTTAAAATGCTTTTATTATACATATAATTCCTTCTAATTGTTTTTTTTTCCAAGTGGAGGTTTTTTTGTTTTTGTTGGAATAATTTTAGATTTATAGAAAAGTTGCAAAGATAGTACAAAGCTTTCTATGTATTCCTAACTCAGCTTCAGTTTCCCCAATCTTCTCATCTTACATTTCTGCAGTACATTTGTCAAAACTTAGAAACAAACATTGGTATATTACTTATTAACTAAACTTAAGACTTTATTCAGATTTCACTAGTTTTTCCATTAATGCCCCTTTTCTTTTCCAGGGTTCAATTCAGGATACCATTTAGTTTTCTGAAAGAGTGTCTCAAATCTTTTCTTGTGTATGTGTGTTTTCTTTTAATTATGTATGAATTTTAAATTATTTTGGTAAAAAGGAAAAGTGGAAACTGAATGCTTTATAATAGGAAGGGAATTGATCTGTGTAAAATAGAGCCAGACAACTTCAATAGCATCTTTACTAAAGTAAATAAGGTAATAACTACTGGTTCTACGTTAGATATCCTATAATAACCTCTCTACTACCCAGGATCCTCAATTTAAAATTGTAATTCAGGTCTTAATTTGTCAAATTGTTAATATTGTGGAGAAAGTTATTATATGCCTATTGTGGACAGGATCCTAACTTTCTGATTTCACACAGAAATATTTTATTTTATTTTATTTTTATTTTATTTTTTTAAGATGAGGCAACCCTTGGTTGTCCTCACAGATTGCAAGGACCCTGTCAGTTTATAATCCCTTATTTTTTATTTTTTACACCCACAGCACCTGGTCTTCCTAGTTGGTCGCCCATCCAAGTACTAACCAGGCCCAACCTGCTTAGCTTCCAAGATCAGACAGGATCTGGCTTGTTCAGGGTGGCATGGCCATAGACAGAAACATTGCATTTTAGAATGGCTCCTTCTGCATGAAATTTGGAAATGATGTCTCTGAAGCACTCTTAAAAAAAAAAAATCTCTTTGGCAAGTCATTAATTATTCAAATATGTAAAATATTTGTTGAGACATTAACTTTCCATGTATATCAAGTATATTGGAGATGATAAATTTGCTTGAAAGAAACTGGATTATGATAAATTTGTGACAAATTTTATGGGGTCTCAAAGACTATACATAGACTCCATTCCACATAAAACAATTAGTGTTCTATTTTGAGTGCCTTTTCTTTCCTATAGCAACAAAGTAAAGGAGTTTTTACCATAATTAAAATGTCTGTCATGAAAAAAAACAAGCAAACAGGGAGAGAGGGCTGAAAGGAGAAAAAGAGAGAAGAATGTGAGCCAGCAACTCTTTTTGTTGGAGGGAAATTTTAACACATTTAGGACAAAGAGATTTGAATTCTAATATTTGATGCTTTTGTGTGCATTATGTTTTTTCTCCCTTCTACTATAAAACTTTTAGACAATGATTTTACTAATCAAGCCCGTACCTAGCATGTAGAGTAGACACTTAATAAGTGTTTCACACACTGTTTGGGATAAACTGTATTTTAACTTTGAATTATTCAATTTTTCAGTGTTTACTAAAACAAATAATTAAGGTGTTAGTTAATTTGTAGAATAAGAAGGAGGAAAATTATCTACAGCCATGCCACCCTGAACAAGCCCGATCTTGTCTGATCTTGGAAGCTAAGCAGGGTTGGGCCTAGTTAGTATTTGGATGGGAGACCACGTAGGAAGACCAGGTGCTCTAGGTGTAAAAATATAAATAAATAAATAAAAGAAAGAGAAAAATTCTTCGGCTACAAGTTTTCCCAATTGCACATAATGCTCTTAATTATATTTAAATGAATGGATAAATTAGGTCACATGTAATTGATATATTAAGCAAATCGTTTGATATGATTATATTATTTTAATAGTTGAATTTTATAAGGTTGTTTTCTTAGAAATGTCAGTGGAAATTTTCAGCTCTGAAATTTGTCTTTTGTTATTAGGATGGTCTGTAATCAAGTTATGTATCAAAAATTTTAATCAAAATTTTAGCCATTTTGGTAAATAGGAGTGTGATGTAGTAATATTGTATTTTGATTTCAGTTTGCATTTTCCTGATGACTAATGCTATTGGGTATCTTTTCATGTGCTTATTGGCCATTCGTATATCTTGTTTTGAACTGTCTATTCAAGTCTTTCACCTATTTTAAAAAATTGGGTTGTTTACCATCTTGTTATTAATTTGTTAAGAACTCTTTACATATTCTGTATACCAATATTTTGGCAGATAGAAGCATTACTGATATTTTCTCCAATTCTGTATTTTTCCTTTTCATGTTTACAGTATGTTTAAGAACATTTAATTTTGATGAAATCCAAGTTATCAATATTTTTTCTTATAGTTTTTGTGTCCTAACTAAGAAATCTTTGCATACTGCGAGAGATTTCAGGAAGATTTTCTCCAATGGATTTTTTCTTTTCAACAGAACATTTACATTTTATTTCTCTTGATAAGGTAACATCATTTCTCAGGGAAATGGTAAAACTTTGCACATAATTTCACAATCCAAGAAGCTACATCTGTCTGTGTTTGTGCTTTGGGTTCATTTTGCAGTGGATGAACCACTGCCTGCACCTCTTTACCGGGTCACAGTCCCTGCAGCGCTTCTTGATGGTACCCTTGGTCTTGAACCCCAGAGCAGACTGCAGGCAGGGCAAGAAGCAGTAGGAGAGAAGTGAGACCACAGCTGCATTTAGCTTTGCACCCACTTGAACTGCAGCACCAGGGGAACCCAGCAGGAATGTGGATAGTGCACACATGGTGGGGGATCGCTGTGCAATGACTCAGATGTAGTAGAGGATTCATGACAAAAACTATCATTTTCCTGATCAAAACAGCTGCCATGTTGTGGCCAAATTCAGGAAGAACCTGCCTTGACTTCTCTGGCAGCACACCTCTCCTATGTTCTTTTCTAGAAGTTTTATAGATTTAGCGTTTATATTTAGGTCAATGATTCATTTCAATATTTGTGTATAATGTCAGATAGAGGTTGAGGTTTGTTTTTTTCCCATATAGCTATCCAATTGCTCCGGCGTGGGTATCCATTCTTAATGTGTGTGATCAGAGATAGTAAAATAGAAATCAGAGTATACTTTTATTGCTAACAGCAAAATTGATTTTTATTGAAAACAATGAATGTGGTATTCGCTTATATAAACAAGCAGATTTTGAGATATTGAATATTATCACCCAGAATTAAGATAATCTTTTCAAAATACAAACTAGATAGGTAATTAGATTCCAGGCACAATACTACTGCAGTTTCAAGCTGGTATCAGACTAAGGGCTCTAACAGTTTATAGCTTTAAAATGTAATTTGATAAGCAGATTACTTAATAAAAAGAATATGAAAGGTACAGTTAAAAATAAAAAGAAATCTCATGTAACTAGGCTTTTTTATCAGAACTTTCAAAGGAAGGAAGAGAAAAATCTACATTTCCACTGGTGATTTTTTAAAAAAGAACAGGATCAGGAGAGATCTAGAATAGAAACCTAGAGATGGGCAAGGGTAATTTTTGTTGTTATTTGCTTGTTTTTCTTCAAGCTGTAGACTAAGCATGTTAACATTGAGCCTTAGGAAGATTCAAAAATCAATTACATAAACCATGGTTTATTTATAAGTAGTTAATAATGGAAGAGACCAGAATGGTATCACTAAGAAAAAGTCATGTTAGACAAAACTGAGTTCATTTTTTTTTTTGACAGATCTGCTCTTTTGAGAGATGAAGCAAATGTGATAAACATACCACATTTATAGCTCAGTAAAGGGTTTGCTAAGTTCCATGTATTATTATCAAGATGGAAAAAATATGTTCTGGAAATTGGATAATTTATTATTTTAAGTCCCAAAGAACATTTCTGCATTCTTACCATAAGACTTGGTGCTTGTCCCTATTTTATTTTTTTCAATTACTTGTGTGCAATACAGAAGACATGTTTCACATTATAGCGGATTTGTGCATCAAGAATCAGGGTCTCAAAACATCTCAATTGGCTAGAATCATGGGCCATGTTTAACAAGATTACATTGAGTGGGATAAATATAAAGCCATGCACTTGTGTCTACAAGATTCCTGCTATGTAAGTGTTTAGTGGAAGAGATTTGACTTAACAGTTAAGTAAAAGATCTTAATTGGTAAGCCTACTATGAGTCTGATGTGATATGGTTGTTAATAAAACAAAAGCAAAACAACTGTGTTCTTAAACTGTATTAATGGAGGTCTCTAAGGAAGGAAGGTAAGAGCTCTTCTCTAGTCAGATCACATTTGGAGTATTAGCTTCAGTTCTGTGCATCCTAGTTTAAGATGGTTATAAGCAAGTTGGACTGTATTCAGACAAGGTAAGGTTTAAGGAGTTGATATTTAGCTTAAGGAAGAGAAAATATTTCAGGGTATATAGACTGGCTATTTATATTATCTGAAAGGCTATTCCTGGAAATGGAAGTAGGTGTATTCAGCCTGGCACCAAGAAGCAGAATTAGGATCCATGGATAGAACTTCTAGGGAGATAGGTTTCCCTCAGCATAGGGGAGAACAATCAGGGTTGTCTGAAGGTTGACTGGGTGGTCTGGGAGTAGCTAATAGATTCCCTAGGATCTAGGTAGGATCTGGGTAACTACTTGGCAGGCATAATATAGAGTGCATTTGTGTATCTAGACTTAGTAGGTGTTTAGACTATCAAGATGATCTTTAAAATTTTTTCCAAATCTGAGGTTTTAGAATTTAGTAAAATGACAGAGGCAACCTGGAACATGCTCTTATTCTTTAAATAAGCAAGGCTTGCAAAATGAAAGAACATTTCAGTCAGGAGCCCTTTTTTCTAGTCTGGCCCTGTTGCTGTCCAACTGAATACATCTGTAAAATTAAAAGATCATACGAGCTCTCCAAGCTAAATTGCAGCTCTCAAAAATTATATTGTTTTTATGACTTTTACAACCTAGTGCTTTAGGAGCTTTAGGAAGAGGAAGGAGGTTTGGCGGTAGGTTTGGTAAGGCTCCAAATTCAGAGACATTTGTAAGGTAAGAAGTGAAGCATGGCTTACAATGAGCAAGCTAGGAGAAATCAGGGTAGGGATTACACAAGAGTATATGAGAAGTACAGAGACTAGAAAACTAGCCTTCACCAGCTCCATTGCTGATCTTTTCAAAGATTTTGACAGAAGATATTACATTGTTTTGTTCTCTCTTTGGAAGAAAATGATAGATTATTTTCCTTTAAACTTACTCTAATTCAGAAACTACTGATTTCTTGGAATCTCTGGACTTCCAAAGCTTTTAGTTAAATTCTTCAAATTTTAAAAACATATTTTTATTTATAAGTACAATTTTGGTATAAAGAATTTAAAATAAGAGTTAAAAGACTTTAAGACATCTACATATTTTAAAAGGTAAACTTTTAAATACTGCTTTTGATTTGAGAAGGTATGTGGCAGTAGTTGGTATCAGTTACATTGATTATGATTTATTGAGAACACTTGCATATTTCATTTTCTAGGGATAATACATTAATGCTTTTAATATTGATTTTTAAAGTCATGTTGGCTTTATATTATTAATCACTTTAGTTTTTATGTAGTTATAAATCTCAGAAAATTGAGGCTCATGATCCAGTGAAAGGTGATTGGTAAAAAGGTCAGAGTGAGGTAGAAGTTTGACTCAAAAACAAAACAAAATACCCCCCAACAATCAGTGTTAGAGTTGTAGCATAAGCACTATTGCATGTACTGAGTTCATATCTTGTCATTATAAGTAATAATGTATTTTTCTTTATGATTTTAAAAAACTTTCATCTAGAGTTCTTCACTAGGGTAATATCTTTTATTAAATAGATATAGAAAGTTAGATCGATACCTTTTGCGGTCTCTTTGTGTATGGGCTTGTGTTTGTTCTCATGTGACTTCTTTAACCTCTTTACTTCTCTCTCTAAACTGATAGAATTCTTTCGAAAGTTAGATAGTAACATTATTTGATGTTTTTTTCCCAAATTTCATTTTAAAATTAAAAATATATTTATTTTGAAATGACATGCCCAAATCTTCAACCTGAAAATCACCACAATACAGTATGGTTATTCTTGAGGACAAACAAGTATAATTTGGTATTACTCAGAAGTAGAGTAAACATTAACCTTTCTAGTTTATAGAGCTTTTAGGGATCATTAGTTACCATTCCTACCCCCAGCATTCTTATTCCCACACGCATACTCACAGATTATTTTTTCTTTAAAGCTTGAATATTTAAACACTGATGTGTAAGTTTGTTAGCACATATGTTAATTAGTAGAAGGGATTCAATAAGTGTCATTATAGAAAGAGTAGTTTGTTGCTCAAAGACTTGATGGGGCCGTTTTGGTGTTTACCTAAGGTAAAAGGAGTAATTATATTTAATTTGATACTGAGGCTGGAAGAAAATATACCCAAAAGGTAATCAACATTGGTTATGGGGTGGGGATGGAAGACCAAAAAACTCTTAAAGCCTTCACTGAGCTTCATCAAATGTTAACATTTGCTTTATCATTGTCTTCTTTTTAGCTCTCTATACATGTATTATTTCTTTTTCTTGAATAATTTGAGACTAAGTTTCAGAATTATTTTCCTTTACTTTAAACACTTTAATGTTTGTTCCAGATATCCATTGTTGTATTGAAAAAGTCTCCAAACCTAATGGTGTAAACCAGAGGTTAGAAAACTACCTGCAGGGCCAAATATAACCTTCAACCTATTTTTTTTTGTACAGTCTACAAAGAAAGAATAAACTTTATGTTTTTAAATGTTTTTTTAAAACTTGAAGACTATTTCATGACACATGAAAATTATATGAAATTCAGACTTCTGTATCCATAAATAAAGTTTTTAGAACACAACCACACTCATTTTTTACATATTATCTTCGTTGCTTTTATGATACTACCCCAGAGTTGAGTAGTTGTAATAGAGACTGTGTGGCTTTCAAAACCTAAAAAATTACTCTCTGACCCTCTCTGACCTTAATAAAGTTTGCCAAACTTTGGTGTTAGTTAACAACTAGATGTTATGCTTACAAACCTGTGGTTTAGTAGATTGGGCATGAGGTGATTTATCTCTGCTCCTTAATGTATAGGGTATCATATGGGATGGCTTGAAAGGGTAAAAATAGCTGGGAAAGCTTGACAGGGACCATATGTCTAGTGCCTTGATTCTTTCTCAAATATCCATTGGGCCTGAATGTCTAAGATAGCTAAATCACTCACTTGTATGGTTCCTGGACTATGAGCTGGCTAGCATTGCTTACTTCATGCATAGCAGTCTCACGGTAACCAAACTTCCTATGTGATGTCTGGCAGTTTTTCCAAGAAGACAGGTGGAAGCTGAAAGGCTATGACCTAGCCCACAAAGTCCTATAAATTCATCAGATTACTAAGACTAGCTCAGATTCAGAGAGAGAGAAGGAATAGGCTCCACTTCTTCATGAAGGAATGGCATGTACATACAGGAAGGGAAGAAACTATCATAGTATATATTTCTGAAGACTACTTTTATTAAACTTTTTATTTTGAGATAATTCATAGGCAGAATAGTAGATTCTGTGTACCCTTTATTGTTTTCCTTATGGTAACAGTAACATCTTGAAAAACTATGGTATAACCAAGATATTGACATCAACATAGCCAAAATACACAACATTTCCATCACAAGAAGAATCCTTCATGTTCTATTATAGCTATACCCATTTCTTTCCCATCTCTACCCATCCTTAATCCTGGGCAAACACTAATTTGTTCTTCATTGCTATAATTTTGTCATTTCAAGAGTGTCGAATGGAATAATATAGTATGTAACCTTTTGGAGACCAGCTTTTTTTCGTTCAACATAATTCTCTGGAGAGTTATACAGGTTGTTGCATGTATCAATAGTTCATTCTTTTTTATCGTGGAGTAGCATTCTATAGTATAGATGTACCACCACTTGTTTAACCATTCACCCATTGAAAGACATTGTTATGTTGCTTCTTCCAATCCATGAATAAAGTATATCTGTGCATTTATACCTAAATATTTTATTTCTTTAAGCAAATATAAATAATATTGTGTTTATAATTTTGGTATACAAAGAAATACAATTGATGTTTATATATTTATTTTATATCCTGTGACCTTGCTAAACTCAATTATTAATTCTAGGAGTGTCTTTTATTGATTCCTTGGAATGTTTTGTATGTAGACAATCATGTCATTTGTAAAGGGGGAAAGTTTTTATTTTTCCTTTCCAATCTGTATGCCTTTTATTTCTTTTATTTGCCTTATTGCACGCTCTAGAACTTGCAGCTTTGTGTTGAGTAAATGGTGAGAGAGGATACCCTTATCATCATCTTAATTTTAGAGAGAGATCATTCGATTTTTCAACATTAAATATAGTGGTAGCTATAGGTTTTTTTTTACAAATGCATTTTATGAAGTTAATGAAGCTCCACTCTATTCTTGTTTTTATTATGAATGGGTATTAAATTTTGTCAAATGCTTTTTCTGCATTGATTACTATGACCATGTAATTCTTCTTTAGCATGTTAATATGGTAGATTACTTTGATCGATTTTCAAATACTGAGACAGCCTGGCATTCCTGAAATAAACCTGATTTTTTCATGCTGTATAATTTTTTTTATGTAAATATTTTGTTAAAGAATATCTATATGGATTATTGGTCTGTAGTTTTCTGGTTTTGGACTGTCTGTGATTTTAGTAATAGGGTAATATTAGCTTCATGAATGAGTTGGGAAATGTGTTTCCTCTTTTATTTTCTGGAAGAAATTGTGTAGAATTGTGAAGAGATTGTGTTTATTCTTTAAATGTTTTGTAGAATTTTCCAGGGAAAGGGTGTCTGGAGATTTCTTTTTGGAGAGTATTAAAATTATGAATTCAATTTTCTTGATAGTTATTAGGGCTATTCTAATTATCTTTTTCATAATTATCTTTTTGGGTGAGTTGTGGGAGTTTGTGTTTTTTTTTTTTTGAGAAAGTGGTCCATTTCATTGAAATTGTCAAATTTATGTGCGTAGAGTTGTTTGTAGTATTCCCATTATTTTTTTCATGTCTTCAGGGTCTGTAGTGATATCCCTGGATGCGTTCCTGATATTGGTAGTTTGTATCCCCCCTCTATTTTTTTCTTTGTCAGCCATGCTATAGATTTGTCAATCTCCTTGATCTTTTCAAAGAACTAGTGCTTTGTTTTGTTAATTTTTCTCTATTGTTTTTCTGTTTGTTTTATCGATTTCTGCTCCTTGTTTTTTCCTTCCTTCTACTTGCTTTTAGTTTCTTCTGCTCTTTTTTCCCCTAGGTTCTTGATGGGGAAGTTTAAATTGTTGATTTGAGACTTTTCCTCTTTTTTGATATACATTTATTGCTACAAATTTCTTAACACTGCTTTATCTATGTCCCACAAATTTCGATATATGTTATTTTTTTTTATTATTCAGTTTGATGTATCTTTTGATTTACCCTGAGATTTCCTTATTGACCCAGGTATTACTTACAGGTGTGTTGTTTGACTTCCAAGTGTGGAGAGGTTTTCAAGTTATTTTTCTGTTATTGATTTCTAGTTTGATTTCACTGGGGCCAGAGAGGGCATACTGTGTATGATTTAAATTCTCTTATGTTTGTTGAGTTTTGTAAAATGGCTCAGGATATGGTCTATCTTGGTATACATTCTGTGGACACTTGAGAAAAATACATATTCTATTCTTATTTGGTGGAGTATTCTATAAATGTTGGTTGATGGTGTTGTTAAGTTCTACATCCTTTCTGACTTTCTGTCTAGTTATTCTATAAATTGTTGACAGAGGGATATTGACATCTTTAATATAATTGCAAGTTATTTCTCTTTTCTCTATGAGTTAATTTTTATATATGGTATAAGAAGAGTGGGACCAATTTTTGAGGAACCAATTAATCCCTGGCCAGATAGAGGAGGAGGAGCCTGTAAAGAGGATGAAATGGATAATTGTCAGTGGTGTTAAAAAGTCAAGTAAGATGAGGACCCCTCCAAAGGTTATTACATTTAGCAACATAGAGGAGACAGGAAGAAAAGCACAGGTGCTTAGAACAATGACTGGTTTAAATTATATGTAGCATATAATTTGGAAATTAGAAGATTGGTAGAGGTCAAATTGAGAAGAGTTTTAAGTAAGTTTGAATTTATTCTCTAGGCAGCAGTAAGGCATAAAAAGGATAATGAAACTGTAATTCTTTCATGGGGGAGTATGATATGTGGCAGAGAGTCTGTTATCTCCTTTGTATTTGAAAAATTGAGGCATAAGTCGTAAGTTCCAGGGGAACTAGTTTTGCCTGATTGGTGCTAATCTTTGGCCCTAGAAATAAATATACAGCTTTTGGTTATTGGGTATATAGAATGTACTCAGCTTCTTGCCGTGGCTACAGCTGAAAATAGCTCAGCCCTGTTTCTTTTTGGCCATGACTAGTCTGTATTGAACTGAGTTATTTTAGGCAGAGGGCTAGACTTCTGATTGATAGGTGTTATTTATGTGCCTGCAAGTCATCAAGAAGTGCTATTGTTTTCTGTTTTACTGTGCAGAAACTAATTTTGGGTGTTTTCTTCAGCCTCTAGGCTGTTTATCTGGAACCTCTCTACTTTTTATGCCTCAGTATAAGGCAATCCTGGGCATAAGATTGTTCTCCGTCACCAGCATTTTCCCACTTAGAAAGTTCATTAAAAAATTTCTTTTTGCTAACTAATAAGGATAGAGGTGACATAGTCAGATGTTTACTTATATTGACGTAATAATTTAACTATACATGTTTAAGATCACAGCGTATAAAATAAAATTAAATACATAAAAATATAATGAATTCCATCAGATTTCTTAAAACAGCTTTCTTCCTCAACTTTATCGTCTAACTCTTCAATTTTTGCTTTCCTAAATGAAAAATGACAATTTTCAGAATGCTTTCTTATTCTTGAAATATTTCTTTAATATTTTTCATGGGTATAATATCTTATATTTCTAAGGGTATTAGTGATAATGTCTTTGGCCTTTCAGGTCTTTTTTCTCTTTTTCAGCTACTTGCCTTGTATATTAGAAGCTTTCCTCAGATGATCCTTTGTTGTTTATTCAAATTGTACGAAGCTATTTGGAAGTGCTGTGCATGGACAAGGGATGGTTGCTAACATTTGAGAATTTGTTGAAAGACAAGCACTGAGCTAAGCATGTTACTTGAGTTATTTTAACTGATTTTTACATTCGTCCTGTGAGGTTCTAATTTCACAGATGAGGAGTCTCTTGAGGTTTAGATGATACAACCAGAAAAAGGGCAACCAGATTCAAACCCAGATCTCTCTGCCTTCACATGATTCTTTTATCCATCATATTCTATTTCCCTTTTTCTCTGCCTCTCTCTCAGTAAATGCTTCTTGAATACCAGGAAATCTCTTGAGAACTTTAAAGTCAGTAGAAACAAGACAGGCTAATGTAATCATACACACAAACAATTGCAGCAGTTACAGAAGTGTGTTAAGAGGAGATGGCAAATATGATTATTTAGGTGGGCTGAGGAATGGTCTGAGTGATATATTTTTTCCTACTAATTTCCATTCCATGGAGCCAAGTACATAACTTGGAAATACTAATATTTATGTGAGTAACATGTGAGGCTTGTTACAATAGAAGTAGAAAAAAAGAAGTAGTAAATAAAATGCTAAATTAAAGGAAGCATTATGCGTGATTCTAGAAAAGGAAAGTAGAAAAGTAGAAAGTATTTGAGAAAACCAGTGTTGTACACATGATGCAGCAGTGATTGATTATAATAATGTTTATCTCAGAAATAGCTTTATATTTAAAAAAATAAGCCCTTTATATTATTGAATAATACAGTAAATATATAACATATATGTATATGTGTGTGTTTGTATTTTTTGATGGCCCGTCAGAAAGTACAGTCAGCTCAAGTATACCAAACGGTACTTCCTCAGTTTGAATGGTGCTGTCCCTGAATACTGACATGTAGTATTAGAAATACCTGTCAGCAAAAGTCCTTATTTGTCACCAGTTAAATATTTTTAACCAAAAGTAATCACTGTAAAAATATTTTCAAGATGGTAAAAAGTTGCAAAATATAATTTAATGAAAGTATTTTTATTTAAGTAACAACAATTCGCATCTCTTATTATTAGAATTGTCCTTTCATTTTTGCAGAAAAGAACTATATCCTATATATGCGTACTGAATCTTGTCTAATTTTTTCTTATCGAATTAATTATTACAGCTTGCTGAAAAACTCTTGTGAGCATAAAGGAGTATAATTAACTGGAGCTATACAGCTGTGATAGTACAATAGGAGGCAGTTGTATCTATTAAAGAATAAAAATAATTACCTGAGAAACAGTAGAGTATTTCTATGATAAAACAATCTCCCCCCTTTTGTTTCAATATTCACAGTATCTCGCCATGAAATGTTCAGTTATGGCTAAGAGCTCTTTCCCCTAAAAAGAATAACCTTGTTCTTAAGTGAAGTGCCTGTTCACATTAACTTCAAGGATGATATTTTGAGCTCTCTTTTTCTCATTGAAAACATATCCTGGATTCTGTGGTGAGGGGACTATGTTGTACTTTTTGTGTTCTGAGGACTTATTGTTCTTTATTTTTAATTTTGGAAAAGTTCAGAGGCTTAAATATTAATTACTAAGTTTGGAAGTATTGCTTTTATTTTGAGAAACACTGATTTCATATAAATGATAACTAATAGGACATAAAAAGGTTAAATTTGGTCTCTGCACTTTGCAATGTAATCTACAAAATAGCAACTGTACAGCAACTGTTTTTATTTTTATATATGTATATGTTTTTAATTTACTGAATTTTCTGGAATGTCGAGACACTGTAGCAGACACACAAGTGGTTTAACCTCATCAAAGTTTATTTGGTCCCCACTTTTCAGTCTACAGGAGTATTCCAGGTTGATTGGCCTTCCATGTAGTCTTTCAGGGGCCCAGACACCTTTTATCTTGTGACTCTGCATTCTAGAATCCTCTCCATTCAACTGGTGTGGAGAAGACATAGTTCTTTATTATCCATTTTACTCCAGAAGTGATACCAGCCACTTCTCACATTCTAGTGGTGAGAAGTGTCGTGTGGTGCTATTTTAACACATATATGTGGTGGTGGTTGGGAGGGAGAGTGGGGGATGAGGGACTTTTGCTACACTTCCCAGAATTAACAACTGTGCTTAGGACTGGAAGCATGAATCTTTGGTGGTCATTTTAGTGATGCGCTAAAAAATATTATTTCCCCTTTCATAATATTGTTTAAAGTTGGTAACATTAGCTATCTCTAGATTGTCAGAAGATAGGAGGCATGTGTTCCTTCTCACAAATTCTTTACCCTATTACTCAATTTCTTATTTCATTTTAAACCAAATATCTAACCAATCAGAGTCATTTAATCTTACAGTTACTGAACCAGTGTTTTAGAACTAGCTGAGGTTTTAGTGCAATCTCTTTATTGGGAAAAAAAAAAAAAAAGGACAAGTGATCTGAAGAGCATTTGTCATATTATTGTTTGGGCTTTAAAGGAGTGCCATGTTGACTTTGCATATCCAAGGAAGAAGTATGGCCCAGAAACTGGAGGGACTGCAAATAGAGGGGAGGTTGCCAGAGTCAGGTGGGACTTATTGCAAAATTTTGCATATAGCCAGCTCAGCATAGTGCCAGAAACATAACAGGCATTCAGTAAAGTATTTCAATGTTTATTATGATTCCGGAAAGTAATGAGACTGGTTTTCATCTGACAGTTTTCAATTTTTTCTCATGGCTTTTGTAGTCTCACCTCACTCCTGTGACATACATGGGAATGGAAAGGAATAAAGTCTGAATTTAAGCCAGAAATTTTTTTTTTTTCTTTAAACTTACCTTGATACTTAGTGGCTCACTAGTGGCAACGTAGAGGGTACAATGGAACGAACCCTTTAGATCGATTTCACAGAAAGTGTCTGTATGTTTTTTTTGTGTGTGTAAAGAAAACGTTTATATACGTAAATATATGTGTATATATATGTGTGTATATATCTATATAATATCTGTTGTATGTCTATATGTATTATGTGTAGGTCTACCTGATTACTTAAGTAATGGAATAGAAATGTTAAATGTGTGTTGTTGAATTCTCTCTAAAACTGAGCTCTATCAGGTTGTCTTGACTTTTTTTGACAATGTTGTACGATTATAGGTTCTTTGGTAGTTAGATAAAACTCTCACCAATGCTCTGTCCCTGGCCTCTTGGAAGCACATAAGTAAATATTTAATGGTTCTTTTCTAGTACATTACAGATGCTTAAAATAGTAACTTTGGTCAGCTAATTGTGTGGTTATTGGTACTCTTCTATTGAAAACAATAACTCACAGTGCAGTTTGCTTTAGAACATTCTACCATGTCCCTGATAATGTAAAGGTGGGTTGATTTCTAGTAAAGACATTTAAAAAATGGTACATGATTTAGAATCACAAAAACAGCAGTCTCCGTGGGAATTCTCAAATAAGTAATTCATGTTCTATTTACATTCTTGGAACTTCAGGCATATTGATTAGGAGACTGTCTTTCCTGATTTTTTTATGGTAAAAGGCTTCCCTATTCTGAAGTACTGAGATTAGAATGAGTTGAGGAGGTGTTGAGAAGCTGAGTTAGAAGGAGGCAATAGTGCAGGTGGCACTAGAATGATGTTGCAGAGGGGAGACACCCTTACTGTCATCACAACTAATGCCTCACTAGTGTTTTAAGTTAGAAGGTGTGGAGATTGCTTACCACTTGCTACAAAATGGTGGTTCTCAACCGTAACTGCACATTAGAATCACCTGTGGGACTTTAAAAAATCTGTACACCAGACCAGTTAAATCAGATCCTCTGGGGTGGAACCTAGGCATCAGTATTTTTTAAAGCTTCCCAGGAGGTTCCAATGTGTAACCAAGGTGAGAATCCCTGCAGAGCTCAAACAAGCTGCAGAGAGGATGTATTATATAGCTGCTGGCTTTAGTTGGATCTCATCAATTATAATTAACCAATTGGGAATTCCCGGATGAAACTTAAGGTTCATTCAGTTGCAAATGGTCATTAATTCTCAACTTTGTACTAGATTCTTATTAGTTGCTGGGAATACAAAGATAAATAAGATATGGTTGATAAAGGAACACAGTCGTGGAGGAGATAAAAATAACAAATATTGTAATACAGAGCATATAGAATATTAAGATAGAGGTGTGTCTCAGTTATTACTGGAAATGTATAGAAGGAGCAGTTAACTCTTTCTGAAGTTTGGGATATGGGAAGAGATGGAAATGAAATGAGAAATTACCAAGGTTTCACAGAGAAAGTGATGAATTAAGTTTATCAGGGCTTCTGGTCAAGATGGAGTAGATAAACTCTGTGCTCGCCCCCTTCCATTACTACCTCAGAATTACAACTAAACTACAGAATAGCCATAATTGAGAATTGCCTGAAGTCTAGATGAACAGAAGTCCTTTAACTAAGGATATACAGAAGAAGCCACATTGAGACTGGTAGGAGGGGTGGAGACAACAGGCTGGTCTCATACCCATGTGTAGTGGTTAAAAATCAGGAGGGCTATCTTGTCTGTGGAGGTTCCCCCTGAGGAGTGAGGGGTCCCAGCCCCACACTAGTCTCCTCATTCCAGGGTTCCAGGGCTGGGCAAGGAAGTCCCCACAACTTCTGGCTGTAAAAACCAACAGAGATTGTGGTTGAGCAAGACAGATGGAGACTGGAGTCCTAAGTGTTTTTCTTAAAGGGCCCATGCATGGACTTACTCACTGACAGACTTACTCTGAGTTCCAGTGCTAGTCTACAGCTCAAAAGGTGTCAGGGACATACAGGTAGGAAATGAATTGTCTGGCTTCAGAGTGAGGGCAGAAGAGGCAGCTTTCTCGAAGAAGTGCTGGCAGAATCTATTATTCCTTTGTTGAGCCCTCCCACCATCTAGCTTACACACACAGGCTCAGGCAGGTGCCATACCTGAGTCTCCATCAACCAGGCCAACACTCTTCCCCTTGCTCTGGTGATTCCTCAAGACCCTACCTAACCCCACCCAACTTAACAGGCCCTCCAAGCCACTTCCTGTGGATTTTCCATACAAATGGCCTGGCTTAGCTCAGGCTGTGTACTCTCCTAAAATCTCTCAAAGGTTCACAAACCCCAAACAAGCAGCCATCTGTCCTCAGCATTTCCCGTACCTCTTGCTAAGCAGCCCCAAGCCTAGCACTAGCAGCAGCTGGCCTCAGTTCACAGCTTAGCCTCTCCCAGTTACCTCCAAGCCCAGCATAAGTGGAAACTACCTGGTGATCACTTTGTAGCTCATACCAAGTTGCCCCGGGCAGGGCACAGACCTTGGCCAACACTCTCAGTGGCCAGATTGAGGTCACATCAGAGTACCACACAACCACCTCTACAAATGACATACCCAAAGGGCAGACTCAGTAGGCACCAGAGCCCCGCTAAAGTGAATCCTGCTCCATAGGGTCAGCCCCTGTGCAACAGCTCCTCTACTGTAGTCATGTCCAGTCCTCAAAATCAGCCTGAGGGTCAGTCCCTCCTGTTGACATGCCAACAGCAATTAAGGCTCAATTAGAACAGGAAGGCACATGCAGCCCCCACAAGAGACACACTTGGAGCACCTGGCTCAGGTGACCAGGGAAATTGTACCACTGGGCCCCATGGGAACCTACTATGTAAGGCTACTCTACAAAGACCAGGAGACATAGAAGCTCTGCTTAATACATAGAAACAAACACAGGGAGGAAGCCAAAATGAGGAGATGAGACAAAGAAACATGTCCCAAATGAAAAATCAAAACACTGGTTATAAGGATGCTTAGTGATCTCAGTGAGAACTTCAACAAAGAGACAGGAAACATAAAAATGGAGATAGAAAACAAAAATGAACCAGTCAGAAATGAATACAATAACTGAAATGAAGAATACGTTAGAAAGAATCAACAGTAGATTAGATGAAGCAGAGGATTAAATTAGCGATTTGGAAAATAAGGTAGCAGAAAACACTCAGTTAGAATGGAAAAAGAAAAACAATTCCCTCAAAATGAGGATAGTTTAAGGGGCCTTTGGGACAACATCAAACGCACCAATATTTACATTTATAAGGGGTACCAAAAGGAGAAAAGAGAGAGCAAGGAATTGAAAACCTATTTGAAGAAATAATAATGGAAGGCTTCCCTAACCTGCTGAAGGAAATAGAGATATAAGGCCAAAAAGTGCTGAGGAGAATTCAAGAGGCTCACACCAAGACACATCGTAATTACAATGCCAGAGATTAAAGGCAAAGAGAGAATTTTAAAAGCGGCAAGAGAAAATCAGTTAAATAGAAGGGAGCTCTCAATAAGACTGTAGCCGATTTCTCAACAGAAACTTTGCAGGCCAGAGTGATAGACATGAAATATTCATAGTGATGAAAAGCAGGGGGACCTACAACCAAGATTACTCTACCCAGCAAAGCAATCATTTAGAATCTTAAAGACAGATAGAGCTTTCCAGACAAGAAAAAGCTAAAGGAGTTCATCACTTCCAAACCAGTATTACAAGAAGTGTGAAATGGACTTCTTTAAGAAGAAGAAAAAGATAAAAATATGAAAAATAACATGGCAATAACTATATATCTATCAACAATGACTTTAAATGTAAATGAATTAAATGTTCCAATCAAAAGGTAGGGTGGCCGAAGGTGTAAGAAGGCAAGACCCTTACATATGCTGCTTACAAGAGACCCACTGCAGATCAAAAGACAGATAGATTGAAAGTAAAGGGATGGAAAAAGGTATACCAGACAAAACAGACTTAAAAACAAAGGCTATAACAAGAGACAAAGAAGGACCCATAATCCCACTTCTAAGTACTTTATCTGAAGAACTCCAAAACACTAATTCAAAAAGACTTATGTATCTATATGTTCATTGTAGCATTATTTCCACTAACCAAGATTCGGAAGCAGCCTAAGTGTTCATAAGTAGATGAATGTGGATAAAGAAGAAGTGGTACATATATACAGTGGAACATAACTCAGCCGTAAAAAGAATGAAATCCCGCCATCCGCAAAAACATCTACAGACCTAGTGGTTGTTATGCTCAGTGAAATTAGTCAGAGAAAGACAAACACTGCATGATTTCACTTATATGCTGAATCTAAAAAACAAAATAAATGAACAAAATAGAAACAAACTCATACATACAGAGAACATTTTGATGGTAGCCAAATTGGAGGGGAGATGGGTGAACCAGGGGAAGGGATTAAGAGGTACAAATTGGTAATTACAAAATAGTCATGGGGATGTAAAGTATAACATAGAGGATATAGTCAATAATGTAATAACTATGTATGGTTTCAGATGGTTCCTGGTTTTATCAGGGTGATCACTTTTAATTAGGTAAATGTCTAATCACCTGAGACTAATATAATATTTTATGTCAACTGTAATTGAAAAATAAAAAAGTTATTTTAAAAAGTTTATCAAGTAGAAGAGAGGAGGAAAGAGGAAGTTTGAAAGATTATAACATACACAAATGTGAAGAAATGGAATGAATGAATAAATGTTCAGGGATTGGTTGGAAGGCAAAATGTCTATGAGATTATTTGCAGATTATACAGCTAAAGAGTAGGTTAGAGTCAGATGGTGATGTGCTTTATAAACCAGGTTTGGGGATATGGATGACCGAATGTCACAAGGTCAGCCGCATACAGGGTATAGATGAAACAGCTTAAAGGATGAAGCCAGTCAGGTGTGAAACAGCTAGTAGTGTTGGAGATTCTAGTAATCTGGACAGCATGGACCTTGTTTAAGAAGTTTATGTAACAAATGTTTTATAAAGTTTAAATTCAAATGAAAATAAAGCAGAATGCTATTTAGGTCAAATAAATCTGTCAAAATTCAAACTGTAACTGCCAGTTTGTAGTACCTTCAGTATAGGAGCCCTAAACAAGGAAAAGCTGTAAGATTCGGTAGCATTTCTAAAGAAATATGAGAAATACAGTGAAGAGGTAAAGTCAGGCTGAAGATAAGATCATAATAAAAAGGTTAATTTGGTAATCTAGGTAAAATGTTCCAGCAAGCTACCTGTGCTTTCAGACAAGGTAGCTTCGACTTGTTGACTGCTCAGTTCTACAGTTAAGCTGCCAGCATTGATAATACCCTCTTTCCAGCTTCATCTGTCATATTGCTGTACCGCGCCCCATCTTCACTATCATTTGTACTCTTCTACTTTTCTGTGTGTTGAGCAAAATTTTGTTTTTCATTTTCAGATTTTGTTTGCTTATCCACTGGTATAGGGTCTTAGATTAACACTGTGATGCTTTCTTCTATTTCACTTCTGCATCTGACTACTGCTCCCAGCATTTCATTCAGGGAAGCATGACCAAAGCAAGCTGCTGGTTTTAGTTTTCAATTATTGTCTTTAAAGCCTAACACTAGGTCAGGAACTAAGCTTAGTCTTGGATGGAGAACCACCACGTTTATACCATGTTGGTTCCCTATAATTATCAGAAACATTGTGTATTTGTTTAGATGGCTCCTTAGCCTAATGGTTTCATTATTGGAACCTTCCTCATGTTTTTTGTCTAGCTTTTCTTCAGGTTCTACCATCTAAAATAAACAAGTATTATCATTTTACCATATTTATGTTGCCTCTTATATCGCACTTCTTCCCTTGTTTAGCTGGGATCTATACATTGTAAACTCTTAGTCTTTATATGCCTAAAAGCATTAAAAATTTTTTTTATTAAAATATAACTAACATACAGTATTGTATTAGTTTCAAGTGTATACATAGTTATGTAAAACCATTTCTTAAATGTGATTTAGCCACATTTAGGATAAAACTATAGGGTGGCAGGCAACTCCTTTCCCTTAGCAACTTGAAGACCTTTAGCTTCATTGTCTTTTGGGCTGTGTTGTTGCTCATGAGAAGTTGCTGTCAGTATAATTATTCCTTTGTTGATAACTTGTCTTTTTTTCCCTTTTATGAATTTTCTCTTTATTTTATGCTGTTCTATAATTTGCAAAGTGGGTAGATTAATTTTTATCTATCATGTTTATTCGTTAATATAAATTTTCTATCTATGGACGCCTACCTTTCTTCAAGTCTGGAATGTTCTTTGCCTTTCTCCTCAGTATTTCCTCTTGCTCCCTCTGTCCTAAACTATGGGACTATGTATTAGGTGTATGCACTTCTCAATTTGTCTTGTGTGTCTTTTACTTTAAGTATTTTTATCACTTTATTTTTCTGTGCTACATTCTGGGTCAGTTCCTCTGTAATATTTTTTATTGGACAACTCTCTCTTTGGACAGGTGTATAGATGAATTACTGGGTAAGGAGTTATGACTGGTGGTTTTTTTTGTATATATGCATATGTACGTATTTAATTAAGTGAAGTAGGAGGACAGGTTATCTGCTGATATAACAGTAAATGAAGGAAACATAGAAAGGCCACTAAATGATTATATCATTCATTTCTTGGTTTAAAAGCTTTTATCTAAGATTTTTAAAAATAAAAATTTGAGGAAAACAACTGATAATCATAGTGTTGATGTTTTCCATAATCACTAAACAGGACTTAGTTTCAGCTGAAAATGTAAGGATTTTTTGTTGCTATTGTTTTGTTTTTTATGTTATATTGGCAGAAAATAAAAGAAGAGAGGTCTGAGAATTAGGAAACCTGTATTTTGTCTTGGTTCTGCCAGAGCTTTCAAGTGGTTAACTTTGCCACTTTTGTAAGCTTATAAAATTGGAATAACAGTATGTACCTTGCCTATTTTTCAGTACTATATTATTTTTATGAAGATAGCAGAGATGATTGATTATAAAAACATTGAAAACTGTAAACATTGTTCATAAGATATAAAGAAGCAAAAATAGTGTAACCCATAGATTTAAATTATTTTGGAAGTGCCATTTTTATGTTATTTTCTCTAAATTAAACTGGATACTGTGTTAGAAGTACAGTATTAATTTTTGGAGAAGATATATGTGTGCTTTTTAAAAAATAGTCACTAGTTCTAACTATTTTACTTTACATTGTTTGTTCCAATGAATTAACTTGCTAAAGTGTTTTTAGAAAAACGTGCGGACGAAATATTAATCACTTAAATTAGATTCTATCCGAATTCAACATCTGCTGTATTTGAATAATCTACAGAGCTTTATTGTAAAAGTAACTGCTCTATATAGTCTAAAGCATATGGGATTTTTATCTTTTTAAATATACTAGAATCAAACTTTATTAATTTGATGTAAGATAAATTATATTTAATATTTTTCCTGTTTGGCAGGCAACCAGATAAACTGGTAGTAGTTTGGACAAGAAGAAGCCGGAGGAAGTCTTCTAAGGTTAGTGTATATTTTTTCTTGACAGATCTTGCCTCTGGTTTATTATTACAAATAGCACAGGAGGACACTAGCCCAATGCAGACAGCAACCCAGGATTCACACCAGTCCTTCCATCCTCGTGTTGGCAAACAGAGGCTTCTACTCTGGAGCTTTCATGGGGACCTGGGCACCTTTGTGATCCAGAGCCTGAGCTTTAGCTGGAGGTGAAGCTGCAGGGGCAGCCTGGGCCTTGGTTTGAGCCTTGGCCTTGGACTTTGGCCAGCAGATCCTTAGACTCTTGGCTATATGGGCATGAGCACATTTCCCAACCTTGGGGTGAGTGATGTAGGCAAGTTGACTGAGCTTATGGCTGCCGCCCTTTGGGATCTTGGGCTTGATTTCCTTGGGCTTTATGAGGGCCTTGATAGCCTCAGCATGTGCACTTATGGCTTTGGTGTTGTTGGCCTGTATCTTCTTCAGGCCCTTCTTGTTGTACTTCTTGGCAAAGCGCATGTCCTCGTGAACTTGGGTCTACCCACTTAAGAGATTGATATCTTTGTGACTGGAGTTTCTTGATGCCATTTCTAAGCCATTTTCAAGACTGGTTGTACATGGTATGGTTCTTGGACTTGGCTGTTTCTGTACTGCATGGCTACCCTTATGTTAGTTTGTTTTCTAAATTTCCTACCCAAATATTGAATTCAACTTTTAGTTAAATTATTAAGCTTCTCTGGTCCTAATGTAGAATATTTTAAAATATTACTTGATATTTTGGGTTATTTATGATTGTTTACTAAAATGATTGATGAGGCACTGTAATCTTGTTATGCAGTTCTTAAAATGGGAGCCAGATAACTGACTTTTGATCTTGGATTTGGTAGCCTTGAGTAGTTATTTAACTTCTTCGTACTAGGGTATCATGACCTAATGATTAAATAGGAACCACTTGTTAAATTGTACCTAGGATTAATTTGTTCAGATTCCGAGAGGATGAAGTTAGGGCACAATTAAGGAAGTTGTCATCTGAATTTGTTGCTGGGTTGCAGAAGAGAAGGAGTTGGAATTTTCAAAGACTAACTCTTTTTATTGATAACTTTGTGGAGAGTAGAATAGAATTTTTAAATGTTCAATAACAATTGTACAGATATTTTGAAAATTCCATTCTATAGATAAGTAAATTTGAGTATATTTTTATAAGCACATAGTAACTGCAGGCATCTTTATTAGATGTTGATTCTTCCACACACAGACCTATGTAAAGAAATTATAACAATTAAATTTCAGAATTTAAAATTTACTATTCAGGGCATCTTTGCAAATTTTATTATTATTGAGCTAAAAATTTATTTACAGTGTAATTGCGCAGATATTAATTATATAATTTACTGATTTTTGATTCATATATCCTTGTGTAATTACCATTTCTATCCAGATATAGACTATTTTCATCACTTTTTTCTTTGTGTCCTCTTCCAGTTAATTCTCAGCCCTTAGAGGCAAGTACTAATCTGATTTTCTGCCACCATAGACTAGTTTTGCCTGTCCTTGAATTTTATGTAAATGGAATCGAACAGTAGTATTTTATACCTGGCTTGTTTTGCTCAGCATGTTCTAAGGTTTATCCATGCCGTCGTATATATTGTTAGTTTTTAAAATTTTTATTGCCGAGTAGTATTCCATCATGTGAATATAGTACAATTTGATCTCCCATTAATGAACATTTGCTTTGTTTCCAGTAAATACTGTGAATATTCAATATTGTGGATAAAGCTTCTATAACCATTACTGTACAAGTATTTTGAGAGACAAATGTTTTCATTTCTTTTGGTCTAATACCTAGGAATGGAATCACTGAGTAATAGGGTAGGCACATTTTTAAAACTTTTATATGTAATCCTATCAGCAATATAGGAAAGGTCCAGTGCTTCATAGCACGAATGGCTTCTTCTTCAAAGCATAGTTTTGAAGCATTATATTTTGTACCTGGAATATTTTCTTATCCATTTACATATGAGAAAGGGTTCTGAAAATAGATTTAGAGTCTTTTTTCAGTTTTGCTGATTGGGTCTTAAGCTTTGTGGAAAGGAACAATATGAGATCATCCACTGAGTATAATAGATGAATATGACTACAACTATCAACATTAAAAATAGTCCCTAAATGTTTTTAACTATTGACAAAAAGTGATTTATCCCCTTTAATAATTAGATACTAATTATTTTCTTAAGAAAATTATGAAACAATTCAGTACTTCAGATTATCGGTCATTTCAGAGTATCCATATTTGAGGTTAAATATATTTTTTATTTAGTTGCATTTTAAAAAGTCAAATAATTTTTCTTTTAGGTTCAGGTTTTTTCATATCGTATCAAATATTAATCGAATCAAGATGTTGAAAAACAAATGTGAAATGCAAAAGTGAGGCTACAGTTTTATTTTTCTCAGAATGCAGTATTTTCTAGAAGGAATTATTTCTTGTTAGACTAATTTTCCAGTTGTGATACTCTTAATATTTTAAATCCCTTGTGCTACAGTCTTGAAAATGTGCTACGATATCAAGAGAAGAGGGTACAGTTGCAGAGTTTTGTCTTATGGTAGTGATGTTGGCAACTCTGAGATAACTTTATATGTGACATTTTAAACCTTTGGGTATATGCAGTTTTATAAATTGAAAATGATCAACTTAACTATATGACAATTATACATTTTCAGTGAAACATTTTGATTTTGTTAGAATCAGAAATAATGAGTGCTTACTCTGTGTTTAGTTCCATACTAGGTACCAGTCTTTTAGGTAAAATATGGCATGCAATTATTAGGAAATAAGGCATTTTATAGAATCAGTACCCAAAATTGAGAAGTGTTGCCTTTTTCCTAGGTCTAGTTTCGGCAAATGCCAAAGAATCTGTGATGTGATTAAAACGTGAGAAAAATAGTATAAAAGGAATGAGATAATGTGGTAATCTTTTCTAACATTATCTGTACTAGGATGCTGGCAAATGATTAAATAACCTGCCTTTCGTTACTATACTGAAGAGCTAAATAACTGTACCTATGTTTCTGTGTCTAATTATCTTATGGGGAAATCTTTTCTGTTACCCTGAATGAAAACTGATCAGGGTTCTTGTAGTGCTGATGTTTGCCAATATGATGTGCTTTTTCTACATCAAGTTCTTAAGAACCTAAATTACTGTCCCTGTGGATTTGTACAATTAAATTTTTATTACCATAGCTATTTTTAGTTACCTGTATTAGACTTTTCATTCTTTTTCTAGTCTCACTTTCTAGAATTTGAGGTGGTAGTAAGCTCTCTGACAATAGAAATGCCTTTTTTTTTTTTTTCATGTTTGCCACTATGTACATCCTTGTTTCCTCTCTAGTAAAAGTTACTGGTCCTTTTTTTGTTTTTTCTGCCAAATATATAATAATTGGTTAACATTATAAAGCTGGCATTGCTAGGTACTCAGGTGAACTAACTGATATTGTTACAGTGCCCCAACTTAGCTAGGTTGCACAGTCCCTGAAAAAAAATATCAGAAAGCCAGAGCTCTAAGTTAGTTGGACCTTTGTCATTGGGGAGAGCAATGCTGGATAGAATTGTGAGAAAATAGCAACATACTAGTAGTTTGAAAACTATCACTCTTCTTTCTCCTTTTATTTTTTTAAAGTTAGTTAAACAGATTGTATTTTTGTTTGGTCAGCAATCAAATTACCATTTCCTGATTCAAGATTGAGGATTGAAAAAGGCGATTTAGAGGACCAACATTAGGGTACCTGAGTAAATGATCTAAAACCACTATTGCTTAACCTCCCGGTTGTTAGGTAGTCTTCACATCCCCTGCTTTTCCCACTTTTGATCTCTGTGTCTACACATAAATGTTAGGACCTTAGGGATAGAAGATTATATTTTTGACTACTATGTGACTCAGATAGAGATGAGTATGTTTGTAGGCTAAAGAACTCTGAATTTTGAACTCATGGAGTGTGGTTCTCCTACTGATTACTGGTATGCATTCAAGCAAGCCATTTACTTGTTGATTGCTTCAATTTCCTTATCTGTACCTGGATTAGATCTTTTAAGGATATCTTCAGTTCTAAAATTCTTTTATGTTTATTTTTGTCATTAAGAATTTTATAAGGACTCTCTCTTTTCTGCTGCGGCTAATAAGAAAAGTCATTATTGTACTCTTCCTATATTTCCATTTTATAGGGAGGCTATGAAGAGAAATAGCCATCACAATACATGAGAATTAGAATTGTCCTTTATCTTCAGAATTAAGTATGTAGAGTGGAGTTTCTATTAGAGATTATCTAAGATGAGCAGAAATTTACTTTTCTATTTATTTATTTATTTATCTATTTATCTATTTATTTATCTATTTATTGAAGAAATGATTTAAAAATCCACCCCCCCGCCCCCCATTTATTTTTTCCTTTCCCCCTCATGGAAATAGGCAGGAGAATAAAGGAATCTTTGGAGATGTTTTTTAATCAACAAAATTCAGTTCTTAACCTTTGGCTATGGTGTACTAACTCTCTTGTGAGTCTCTACTTCCCTTTCTTTACCTGAAATTTTGTGATAGGGGCAATGGAGAGAGAATAAAAAAAACATATTGACAATTTATGAGCTGAAGTGGGAGGATACTGCTAAAGCTGTGTCTTCTGCTCGTATTTTAACTAACAAGATCTAATATTTACATGGGCATAAGTTTCCATGATCTTGATCCTTTCTCAGTTCCATTTCCTGGGTTCAAATCCTACTTCTGCTACTTACTTGCTGTGCCATCTTGGGCAAGTCTGTGCCTCAGGTTCCTCATCTGTTAAATCTGCTCCCTCACATGCATCTGCAGTTGTATGGTCTAACTTTTTCCCTAACTTCGAACACAGATAAGTCTGTGCTCCCTGCAAAGGACCTGTCTGTTGGGCTGTTAATGTCTTAAGGACCCTACTCCCTTTATACTGTTAAGGATGTTGCTCTAGTAATTCTGTCTTCTGCATCATTAAGTTTTCCTTCTTAGATGGATATTTCTCATCATCATACAAATATTTTTTTCTTATGAAAAAAATTCTCTCTGACACTATTTCTCTCACTAGTACCAATATATTTTCTCTCTTCTCTTTCAGCAAAACACCTCAGAGAAATTGAGCGTCTGTGCTGTCTTCAGTTTCTTTCCTCCTGTTCTTTCCTGAACCCATTCTAATCTAGTTAGGCATTTGCCCTCCTTGCTTTACTGAAACTGCTCTTATAAAGTCAGTAATAGCTTCTGTTTACTTAAATTCAGTGTCATTTTTCAGGCCTCATCCTATTTGACCTATCACCAACATTTGGCACAGGTGATTGTTTCTTTTCTTTAAAACATTTTCTTCACTAGAGTTTTAGGACACCACATACCTCTGGTTTTCCTTCTACTTTAATAACTCTCTTTTGCTCATTCCTCCTCATTTCTTTGACCTGTTAACGTGCTCCAAGGATCAGTGCTTGAGCCTTTATATTCTCTAGCTGTGCTCATTGCCTTGGTATCATATCTACTCTTCAGCTTTAAGTTTCATCCGTATGCTAATGATTCCCAAATTTATAACTCCAGGCATATATACCCTGCTGCCTATTTGAACATCTATACTTGACTGTCTAATAGGAACGTTAGATTTAATGTTTGTAAAACTGAGTTCCCGATAATACTTCCCAAACCTGCTCCTCCTGCAGTCTTTCCTGTGAATAGCCATTCCTTTCTTCCTGTTGCTCAAGGGGAAAAGCCTTAGTATCAGCTTTGGCTACAGCCTTTTTCTCATACAATCAGACAACAAATCTTGTTGACTCTATCTTGAAAATATAAAAATATTTTCAGAATTTAGCCATTCTGTACTGTCTATCTACCAACCCAAGCCAAGTCACCATCAGCTCTCTCCTGCTTTATTGTAGCAACTTCTTACTTGGTCTCTCTGTTCCCTCTCTTACCTCTGGAGCCTATTTTTGATGCATTAGCTGGAGTGAATCTTTTTAAAAAACATAATTTAGGTCATCATTCCTCTACTTCCATCTCCCTCAAATTACAAGCCAAAATCTTTGCAGTAGCTTCCCCCTGTTATTTCTCTGGCCTTGTCTTTTAATGCTCTCCTCTTTGATGACTCTCCTCCAGCCACATTGATCTCATTGTTATCTAACTGCCTCAGCACCTTTCCAGTTGCTGTTCCATCTCTCTGGAAAGCTCTTCTCATGTATTTACATATGTGATTCTTTCACCGCCTTAAGGCCTTCTCTTAAGTGTCACCTTCTCAGTGATACTTTCTTTGACTATCCTATTGAAAATTGTTACTTTCTCTTGCCCCCTCCATCCTTCTTCCCTGCTTCCATTTTTCTCCATATACTTACCTACACCTAACATACTATATATTTCTATTTATTTATTTATTTATTTATTTAGTCTGTTTCTTACTACTATTAACTTCACTAAGGCAGATTTTTTTTTTGCACCCCAGTGCCTAGACAGTGCTTGGCTGATAGTATCAATTGAGTGAGTGAGTGAATGAATGAATAGTAGCTACCCCTAAGGTTCTTAGGCAGATTAAATGAGTTAAACATAAGTAAATTCCAAACATGGACTAACATGGAAAGTACTCCCTAAGTGTTAGCTTTTATTATAAACCTTCATGGCATGTCCATGAGCAGTCTTATAGCCTATGGAGATGAAGACTTAGTTAAGGTGCCTTGGGATACCTAATCTTCCATCAGCTTTGGCTGGAAATGCCACCACAAGAGAAGAACTATAATGGTAACTCCCAAATTTTTTTGAGGGGGGGTTTCCTTAGGGAACCTTGATAATCAAGATTGACAAGGAAAAAATCTTTAAAATTATAAGTACTAGAAATATTAACTGCAAAACCTGCTTTCTTCTTGTCTCGAATAAACATTAATAGTCTAATGGGAAAGGAAATTAATTGTGAAGTATACAATTCGTTTTTCTTCTAATGAATGAATTTGCCTTTCACTTTACTACTTCCTAGATCATAAAAATAACTTTTAAAATGTCTCCTAATAAAATATTTAGTCGCAAATAGTAGTTTTTGAAAATGAGACACCTTATTTTTGCATCTTCTTTTGTGTGTGGGGGGGGGGGGGATGGTGAAGTTTTGTTTATGGTCATCTACAGATAGTTATCATGTGATATAACTGTCATGGCCCAAGTTTAATGTTTGAAAAGTTTTATTTTGATTATTTTTATTTCAGGGAGACTACAGATCTAATAGATAGTTAAATAGGGTCAATATATTTTTATAAATTATTAACGTTGCATTTCCTTTACTTCATATTGAACCCATTATTTTTATTCTGGTAGGCTCATAGTTGGCAACCTGGAATAAAAAATCCATACCGTGGTGTTGTAGTGTGGCCCGTTCCTGAAAACATTGAAATCACTGTGACACTTTTTAAGGTAAGCTTCATTTTTATAAGTTAAAGAACTTATATAACCATGGTTCTAAATGACAGAATATTTCAGTATTTTTTGTTCTATACATTCAAGTCCATCTTGCTATCTTAATGTGCATTATTTTAAGGGACGTAGCAGTTTATTAACAATACAAGGGCATCAGGGTATTTCATGGTCTATAAAGTCAGAATAATTCGGGAGTCCTTTTGAACTTGTTAAAATTAAGATCAGTTGGAATACTTTTACTACTTCCTACATTCTACCCACAGGAGACTGTAAAGTGCTTTTCCTATGGAGAGCTGAGGTTTGTGGAATTCTTAGTCCTAAGCCTCATTTTCTTAGTCTTGCTTGACTAATAACAACATTTATTTTAAAATTAGTATTTGATAAATATTTTAGTGATGTTAGTATAAGTTTTAAATTGATATTTGGGTAAATATTGATATTAATATTTTATAAATACTGTAGCTGAAAAGGCAAAATTCCAGTTGTAAATTCAAATTGCAAATCCAAAAACGTAGCTGTACATATGCATACTTGCCTGTCTTGTATGCATTTTTTCTTGATAGTCTTTCATATTTCTTGAAACATTATTAAGTATTATAAATATGGTGATTAAGTATTAGAATATTTGCTTTCCTAACCAACTCCTCACCTATTCCAAAAAAATCAAGGGGATCAAATATGTCTTAGTTTTAGCCTCTTTGAAAGTGGTGAAATTAGAAAATAAATGCTTTATTTCTTGTTTGAATCATTCCAATTGTATTGAAGTTACTTGTGCAGAAAGACAGGAGGAGGAAGGACATCCCATTAAGCATTAGGACATGAAATTTAAATAGAGCAATATTATATGGCTTAGAATGTGAAATCATCATGTAACATTGCTTTTGATCTTGTGATCCATTATATTAATTCATTTATTCAGGAACTACTGCAAAGATCAATAAACAAAACAATATAATGAATGTTACTGTTCTAACTCAGGAAAGGAATACTACTCTGAACTTTTATGACTTTGAGTGTTAGTCTGTAGGAAAAAAAACCCAAATACCTCTTCCTCCCCAGTTTGCTATACTTAATGTTTCTCTTCATTTATACTCTTGAGGCAACATTGTGACCATTTAAAATATTTAAAGAATATTTCCAACTGATACTTTTATCTTTCTGATTTCCCTATACCCCCAGAATTCTAATAGAAAAGCAGGAAAATAAAACAAAACAACTTTTCATTTTTTCATGGCAATTAGATCTTGTTTTTTGAGCAGCATTTAGAATATTCAAGTGGAAGAGTTTTTCATATTTCCCCTTTTATTTTATTTATATTAAAGTTTCACAATTCATTTAATTTTGAAATTTGCAAATAGGAAAGTACAACTCTAAACCCTTTTTGTCCGAAGTACAGTATTCAGAGGTGTGCTCATAGACAAAGTATGTTTTGAAGTTATGTGTTTCATTTTTATATGATTTAACCAGAAATTAATTTCTTTAGCTTGCATGCTTGTTTTTGAAATTTGAAAGAGATTGAAATAGCTGTTTCTAGTAAATGAAAAAGAAACCATTTAGGGTTTGAGAAGGAAAACAGCTCTTTAAGCTATTTTCATTTTTTCTCTACTGAAGTAAGAAAGGAGACTCTAGAGGGTAGACAGTAGGATACAAAGAAGACTTAATTGATTCAAGCTGGAAGCAATCTTCATTACAAGTGTTTTTGTCTGGTCAATAATATAGTTAATTATGTAGCTATGACATTTTAAAGTGTCTTGAAAATGCTCATTACTGTTGCTCTTTTATATCTTTTTACTAACTTTACCCTATCAGATGTGTTCTGTGGTCCCACTGAAATTATTCTTTTAGGAGTACAACATCGTTGATGTTTAAAAAGTTTTATCTGCTTTGAGAATGAATGTATGTAATATGTAAGGTACTTTTTACTCTTTGTTAATTTATGATATATATTAATCCATTCATAAAAGATTTTTGAGAATTTTTTGTGTGGCTGATACTTTTCTAGGTCCTGGGGTTACAGTGGTAAAACTGAACCAACAATGTGGCTAAAAGTAAGACCCCAAACTGTAACATAGTTTTAGTACTTATTGTTAACTGTGGGACAATACATCTTTAGGTCTGTTTTGTGTTCTGTTAAAATAGGAATAAAAATAGTACCCATTTCATAAGTTGCTATTATTGAAACAGTACAATAACTAGGGCAGAGTGTGTGCTCAGTAAATATTTTATATTATTGTACTAGTTGTGCTGTAGCTATGCTGCATTCTTTGGCAAAATGATGGGATAAGGCAGGCAGGGAGGGTGGTAGGATGTCTCCTTCTTCTGCATTATATCACAGTTCATTACTTGGTCTCTAAAGTAGAACTGTTCGTGCCCTAAATTCCTCATGGAAAAGCTCCTTCAACCTTTATTTATAGTATTCCCTCTCCATAAACCTAGTTCATGGGCAGCACTAGGCTGGGGAAACAAATACCAAGTAGAGTTCTTTACCTTTCTTTCCCTTTTACCTTTTCTACCTCCCCCTTGCCCGTCACTACCAAAGAAACTCCTTTTTGGCAGGTTTTTATTCTATTTGTGTGAATTTACTCATAGAAATAGCTCCCTCAATACAGCTATCACAGTAAAAAAAAAAAAAAAAAAAAGTAAACAGAAACAAGGAAGTAATTAAGTAGTTTTGAATTTATCCTATAGGCTGGAGGGGTCGCTAAAGAAATCTGAGTTGGTACTAACATGGTCAGAACCGTGATGTAGGAGAATTAATTGATCTGCACAAGATTGGAGGGCAGAGAAACAATGCTGCCTGCAGTCGCTTTTTTCTAGGCACAGAGTGATAAGGATCCAAAATAGGTTGTGGCAAGATAAGCAGATTAATAATAGACTAAGTGGAAACAGTTATGAATTAGATGCTTGCCTAGGAGAAGTACGTGAGACTTGAGACCCAGAAGGAGGATAGCAGAGCCCATTCCCTATCTGTGTGTGCTCACTCACTCTTAGAGTGGAATGTGGAGCCAAAAGCGTCCTTCATTCATCCCCCACTTCCAACACACAGAATTGAACTTGAATAACCTAATTGCACGTATGATGGAATTCCACTACTTTCTTTTGTATGTCTTATACTCTGTTGCCTTTTGCCTTTACTTATACTGATTATCTGTAGAAATCTTATATATCATGCCACCTAGCCCAGATACTTTCTCTCTCATAAAGCTTTTACTGTTCTTTCCTGTATGAAGTGATGTGTTTCTAATATCTGGTGAAATCATATATTTCATTCATCATATATCTATTTAGATTCGGGTTTTTTTTTGTCTTTATAGGCAAAGTCAACTATGTTTGAATCCGTATAACACTTCTACACGCCCTTATATAATAAGTACCTAACAAATGTTTGTCAAATAAATACTTGGAAAAGTGCACCTCATCCTTATTTTTTTTAATTGTATTTGATTGTAGAATCTATCACCCTTTCTCAGGTTCCTGAGGCATTTCCAGGATAAATGGGAATGGAGGAGGAATGAGAATATCAACAGCCATGCCAGTTTGCCATTTTGTGTAGTTTATGAAGTCCTTCTCAGTGCTTTGAAATTTCAGATATTTACGATCTCTGCACCAAAGAAAACCTTGCCTCAAGTGGCAGTTTTAGTTTAAAATACAGGTATAAAAATGAGATAAGGGCTTGATAGAAGCATCTGATAATAAAATACTTCTTAACAGTTCACTCACTAAGTTGTCTCTGATTGGATTTCTTTTTATCTTGTCATCTGTGCAGTGATGGAAGATAATGATATGCATCAATATAAATAAAATAAATTTTCAATATAAAATAATGCTTTAAATTTAGAGAAATTATGGCAAGTTTATAACAGTAGGCCATTCTGCTTTTTTCTTTTTTTAAAAGTTGATAAAGCTAAAAGCAAAGCTATCTGTTTTATTTATTGAATTGATTGGAGTAAAGAAAGGTATTTCAACTTGATTTTGCTTTTGTTACAGGATCCTCATGCAGAGGAATTTGAAGATAAAGAGTGGACATTTGTCATAGAAAATGTAAGCTAATAGCAAATTTTCTCACTTTTCACATTTTTTACTATATACACTAATAAAGTACACTACTAGCATTTGGTGGTAGAAATGTTACCTTATGAAAGAAAAGTAGTGATTCGTAGCTTTTAGAATTTTTTTTTAAACCAACACAATTATTTGCAAGCAGTACTTTTATTTAAACCATAAAAGTAAAAAATACTCTTCAATACCGAATTCTACATATACTGATTTATTCTGTTTGGAGCTTGAGGGAAAGACCATGTCTTATTCATCTCTTTATCTGTTCAACATCTAGCATGGTGCTTCTAACATAGCAAGTTCTCATTTAAACATTTGTTGAATGAATTCATGAGCGACCTTTTGAGATTTTTAAAAAATAAATACATTAATTCTTTGGGGTGAGGGAGTCTTGATTTGCACTTGAATAATCATCTTTAATTAATTTACATATTGTGGAATCCCAAGTGACTAACAGGTATGTAATAGGTGTTCAGTAAATGTTTTTGAATGGGGATTGAGGAAGATAGGAAATTAAAATATAGTAAATTAAGAGTGTGGGTTCTGGAGTTATAAAGACCTAATTTTAAGTCCTAGCTTTTCTCTTTCTTAGCTTCTCAGCCATAAACTTATAGGGGTTGTTACAAGAATTAAATAATTTCAATGAACATTAGCTTTTCATTGTTGTCATCATTGTTATTATAACATGTTTTGCAGCATATTCTTTCTTCCAGACTCATTTATGTCAATGATAAAAATGATAGTACACTTTTCCAGCAGTAACTGGGCCATTTTTAGTCTGGAAGAGCTATAAAGCTTGAGAGGGAGATTAGATCCAAGCACAGTAGGTGGAGTTCTGATGACTGGATATCAAGCCGGTGTCATTTGTTAAAGGTTCACACATGCTAACAATAATCTTGGCTTTTCTATAGTGATAGATTTGAACATTATACTTGGAGTAGCCACCGAAGTTTTAAAAACAAAATTAGAGTTCTTAAAATTGGTTATATCTTCAAAAGCTAGCTTTCATTCTCATATCAGGAGTTTCTCCTTAGTGGATGTTCTTTTAGTTTTCAGTATTCATGGTTCTATTATTACATCTGAAGTCTCTTTGTTAACCTGATGTATTAAAGAATCAGCCAATTAAAATTGGGTTGTAATTAATGATAAAAAGATGCAAAAATTAACTTTATATTTGTATAGCAATGTATTCTTACTACACAATTCCTCTTAAGATAGAGAAGTGCACCAGTTTCATATGTTTGAAGAATAGGTTATGAACTAACTAACTTACTGAAAAGTAGAAGTAAAAAAAACAGTTGTATGATCTAGATGTAGGTTTGAAGGCAAAAGGCATTCAAATCTATAGCATTTTAAGAAAAACCCTTTTATGAAATTCTGTTATATATTTTATAAAGGTATTTTAAAGGTCAGTGGAGAAAAATTAAAATTTAAAACAGTGTGATTTTAAATGAATCATGAGATATTTTGGATTATCCTTTCCATTTTGAGGTATGTATTTCTCGTCAAAAAGTATATTTTATATCCTTTTAATGAAAAATATATTTATCTAAACTCAGAAGCTTATTTTGCCCATTTACCTATTTTTTACTCAAATGGTCAAAGTTACTAAAAATCTGACTGTCAGGTAAGAGAATGGCCATAGGGAGAAAATGGAAAATAAAATACATCAGCATTCCTTCTCTCGAAATCTAATTAATAAATTAGATTTACAGAAATCCAATAAATATAATATAGATGGCTTTTAACTATTATTCATGTAGTTTATACAACTTTATAAAACCAACATTAATTGAACTCTTACTAGAGATTAAATTTTATTATGCCAGCCAATGATTTTGAAGACCTTACTCTAAGTTATGTAGTGAATAAAACATTAGACTTGTGGAGATTCTCAGCCATCATGATACTTTTTAATAGGTGAAAGATTTTCTACCTCTCTGTCTCTCTGCCTCCTCATATTCTGATTTGAAAAACAAAATGCGTTTTTCTTTCTTCCATATCAAAATAGAGAGAAAACGTGAACTTTTGATTGGGCTAAAATTGAGTATAAATCCTAATTTTGTGTCTTCAGAGCTGGTGACCTTGAGTAGATTATTTTTGAGAGCTTGTTTTCTTCATCTATAGAATAAAGTGTTTCTGCTAAGTGATCTGAGAGGGGTTTTCTAGGTTTGTGACTTTGTTTTAGCTGATAGAAATATTTTTATAAATTTTTTGAAAATTACCTTTCTGTAGATCAGATTTTTGATTTTCAAGTTCATGGAGAATTAAATATTTTAAAATAATTATCTGGTGAATCATTTTGGAATAAATTAATATCTCCCTAATTTATATCTGACTTTAAAAATTCATGTCAATGTATATGTTTTCTGTATGCTTTTATTTCTGGAGTGGAATATGAGTATTGTTGCAGGTTTCCTATTCTGAACTTTTTAGCACATGATCTTTTGCATCTTTGTTATTCCTATTTCTATAATAGTTATTTCCTGTGCCAGATTAAAAAAGAAAGAAAGAAAATTAAATTACATGGGTGAAAAATGTGAATAAGAATGAGAGGTACAAACTTCCAGTTGTGAAATAAATTAAGTCACGGGCCTGTAATGTACAGACAGCATAGGGAATATAGTCAATAATATCTTAATAACTTTGTGTGGTGACAGATGGGTACTAGATTTATTGCAGTGATCACTTTGTAAGTTGGAAGTAAATGTTGAATAACAATGTGTACATCTGAAACTCATATAATATTGTATGTCAACTATAGTTAAATTATTTTAAAGAAAAGAAAATTGAATCGTGATATAATCTCGCTTTTCATGTAAAGGAAGATACTACTAGCCTTGTAGCAGAAACCTTAATTTCTCAGCCACGGATATAAAAAATAATTATACCCATATTTTGAGAGATAGCCAAACCTTAGGGAAACTTAGGTATTAAAGAACTAATTTAAGAAAGTTAAAATTAATCAGAATGGGAGGGAGGCAGTTTTTCAGCTATGAATAATGGTGACAACAATTAATAATGCAAGAAAATAACATTATATGAATTTCTTATGATTTTATTATTGTTGGCTTATGCCTGTTTTTACAGCAGGATTTTCTTTTTAGAGATAATTATGGGATTTGACCTATTTTACTAGCATCATGTTTATTTTTTAAAATAGGTTAAAGAGAGGTAAATACTAAATGCATCTATTATTGTATTTACTTATATTGTATATGGTACCAGACTTCAGAATTGTTGTGAAATTATATTCTTAATGCATAGAGAAGAGCATGAATACACATAACTAAAGCATTTAAAATATATTAACTTAAAGGAGAATACACTGACTTACATACTTTAAATTGAGATACCTATCATAAGTTGTGATTCCATCTAATGTCAAAGGATGAGTTTGTATAATTAAACCTAAAACAAAACAAAACAAAAAAAAGGAAAATATTCTCACCTGGAAAATGGACTAGAAATGGGCAAGACCTTAATATCTTTCTGCCCAGACCAATTTTTAATAATGAGAGGAATAAATGAATTTGTTTTCTTTCCTATCTAGGTATTAATTCTTTTCGCTTGTTCTGGAAAAGCTAGGTCAGCTTTTTGAGATGCTAACAGGACCCCTGCTTGGATAAGTAAATTTAACAGAAGAAAAGTTTTATTCCATTTATCTCTACATATACCACATATTTTTTTTACATGGCGCCTTTTGTGTAATAGGTACTCAATACATATTTGTTGAAATAGTAAGTGAATGATTATAGTTAAACTCATTTAACTGTTAGAAATCTTGTAAAGATTATTGTTTTGGGGAGAGAAATTACATAAGTATCCATCAACTATACTGAAGAAAAATTCCAAACGTAGACTCTAGTGGCAATGAGACAGTATGTGAAGGATTCATGAGCCCTTACATAGAAGCTCTTCTGATTAAACTTTACTTAATTTACATATCTTACCTCATACTTTCCATTCTATCTATGAAATACCCTGATTTTAAGCCCGCATATGTCAACATAGTTAGTAGGCTACTCTCTGACACACCTCCACACGCTTCTGCTCTCCCAAGTAAGTTGTAGGTTGGGTTTGTCCCTTACAAGAGACCTCTTATAAGGCTGCTGGCCTATTATTGTAATTAAATAGTTTAATTAGATATTTCATAGGCCAGTGAAATATCAATTTGAAGAATTATTTTATGAAAACTATTAAATGCTTTAGAAAGAGTTGATAAAAGTGAGTTGCTAAAGAGCTGTTAAAAACTGCTGTAAAATCTGGTATGGAAATACAACTAAAGAATCAAGACAAATTTATAAAAATCTGGATGATTTTATTCAGATTGCTTCTCTATTGTCCTTAAGTATTCGTTTTCATTTCAAAGAAATTGAAATGCAGTAATGATATAATCAAAAAAGTTACAGAGAAGAGGCCATAAAAACTGATGGATGAAACATAATATGTATCAAACAAAATTAAAATGTTTGTATATCAATATTTATAATTCTCTAATTGATCACTTTGCTGTACCATTCAGATCACTTAAGAGAGATTTACTGTAAATGTATATTAAACAAGTCATTCTCATGAGATCAGTCCTTATATTCATCTATAGGAATAAGTAACTGTTCTTACATATTTTCTTTTAAACTAGAATTTAATATAAGTAGACATAACATTTTTCAGGGAGTAGCAGTAGTCCCCTCTTTATCCACAGGGGATACATTCCAGGACCCCCAGTGGATGCCTGAGACTGCAGATAGTATGGAACCCCATATATACTATGTTTTTTCTATACCTGCATACCCATGATAAAGTTTGATTTGTAAATTAGGCAATTTCAGGGATAGAAGATTCATTCTTTCCATAGATTTTTGCAATCTCAGCATACGTTTTTTTCTTTTCCTTATTAAGTCAAGAACTTTTACCCTTTCACTGCTTCTCTTTGTTGTATCCAAATTGCCAGCATCACTGCTCTGGTGCTTTGGGGCCATGATTAAGCATTGCAATACCACCGTAGTCAGTCTGATAACCTAGAAGGCTACTAAGTGTAATGGGAAAATAACCTATACTCTGGACAAAGGGATGATTTCCATCCTGGTGGGATGGGGCAGGACAGTGTGAGATTTCATTACACTACTCGGAAGGATGTGCAATTTAAAACTTAAAATTGTTTATTTCTGGAATTTTCCATTTAAAATTTTTGGACCATGGTTGACTGTGGGTAACTGAAACCTTGGAAAGTGAATAATGGATAAGGGGGGACTACTGTACTTGACATCATCAAATGTGTTTTTAACCTTTCAAATAAGTGAAGCAGTATTCCTTTATTCACTCATTCAGTAACAGTTAATTCACTGTGCAAGTATTCTGTTCTGGGCCCTATTCTAGGTACTAAAAATAGAGTGGTGTATAAAACACATAAAAAATTCTTTTCTTCATGGAGCTACATTCATGGGAAAGAGAGATAATAAAAATTAATGTGTGTGAACTACAGTGTGTTAGAGAACATAAATATATAATATATATTAAATACATGATAAATATATAGTATGTTAGATAAATGCTATGGAGAAAAAGAGAAGATAGGGATAGGGATCCCCCATTTTGTGATTAAATGGATATAATCAGCTTTCTTATTCCTTGTAAGGTCTCCAAAGAAGAAATCAGATGTGCTTATCAAATTAATTTAAAATATATTTTAATAAGAGTTTATTAAATAAATATTGTAAGGTGTGAGAAAGTTTTAAAATAACCTTGGGAAGCTATATAAACCTTTTTTTAGGTTATAGCTCCCCTCAGTGGTGAACGATAGAATTGACTCTTATCCAGAGAAATAGTTCTGTTACTATAGCAATAACATAATACAATGTTGTGTCCTTCCTTAGATTTTAAATGCGCTTCCACAAGATGTACAGAAAGACTAGTGAATTTCAACAGACTAAAGTCTGTCTTCTTGTAACATCTCCTGGGTTTTCTTTGAAAGTCTTTCTTGTAAATTGTTCTGACACTAAAAATTGTTCTGACACTTTGAGTGGAATTTTAATATCTTTTCCTTACACTTGGTGTTACAATCCCACAGCCAATAAAAAAGTTTAAAGTTTTGCGTAATGTAAAATATCCTAATAAAACAGAGAAGCCACTAAAATACATTACTTTAACAATTTTTGGGGGCACTTACTGTATATTAGATACTATGTGGAATCTTCTATACATTATGTCATTTAGTAATTACAATAACTATGAGTCAGATATTAATAATTTTATTTTATAGATTAAAAAAATTAAGACTTGCTCAAGGTTATGTAGCTAAGAAGTCAAGATTTTATTCAGTCTTGTATTTCTTCATGGCCTTTGCCTTTCTTAGTAACAAAGATGAAGAAGAAATTATTTTAAATTATAGAATCATAGAGAAGTTTTTAATCTGCCTTCTGTAGTGGTAAACCTGTGAGATATGTATATATCAGATTAGTAAAGGTAGTCTTTAATTATTTTACATTTTCAGGCTAACAGCTATTGGGATTAATTTCTTGAGTGCTGTTAGATGTTACAAAATGGAATCCCAGAATTTATCAGTCCCTAGAATTCTGAATATTTTTTCTCAAAGCAACCTTCCTGCTGCTTTTTGTAAATTGAGATAAAGCTGTCTTCATTTTTTTGAGTCTTTTGTTTTCGGTCACAGGGAAGATTTCCCAGTTTTTTTCTGAGCTTTCTTCTTTAGACCAGAAAGCTATTTACTCATAAGTCAGAACTTTAGAGGTGATTTTACTGTTTCTACCTTTGTGATCTTGCACAGGTTATAGCTTTAGTGTTCTCAGGTGTAAAATTATGGTATTAATATATACCCTACAGGTTATTGAATATTAGAAATAATGTATGTAAAGCATCTAGCTCAGAAGGGGTAGCTGTTTTTATATCATTCTTTCTAGGTTATATAGAACAATATAAAGGAAAGGAGGCTAGATTTCCAAATTTATTGTTGCAGGATTTTAATTTTTTCTCTCCTGTATACCAGTTACGCCTCTCAGTAATATCTAGACTTGGCCTTTTAGCTACACTTCTCTTACTCAGGCCTACATCCATGTCTGGGAGTGCAGTGTTGCGTTACTTTCCCTTCTAATAAAGTTTTTCTTTTCTGCTGTAAAAAAAAAAAAACATACATACATATATATGGGGGGGGGAGACTTGATTATTATCTCAAATGAATGACAAAGCAACTTGTAAACATCTCACTTAGCTTTTGACTTAGGACACCTTCCTATAAATTTAATCCAAGATTAAGAATCATTTCGTTTTCTGTAAACAATTGCTGGTAATTTATTAATATCTACTTCTGACAGTCTATGTTTGTGTTTATTCATAATATGAATATATGAATATACTTCAAAAATAAATATAAATGAGTTTTAAATTATCCTTTATTTTGGATTATTTATAATCTGTATCCCTATCATTAGTGCAGACCATCAAGAATGTATACTACACAACAACATGTTTCCTTTTATCTACCACAATGTAATGCTTGTTCAATATGATGGTTTTTATGTGAAACCATAACAGTTATATTTAGAAAATTAAAAAAAAATTTCCTGGTACTTAGGTTGGTTATTCAACTAAAATTGGAACCAGTATATTGATAAATTATATCCATAGGTCTTAATTTTAAACATCTAAAAATTTTTATTCTTAGATTATTTTGGGTTTTATATGAATCCAGAAATGCATATTGATGAAAAGTACCAATCTAGGCTGAATTCATTCATTCATTCAGTCAGTCAGTCATTCTGAAAACATTTAATGTGCATTTTCTACATGCCCAGACATTTCATTAATAATGTAGATACAAAATCAGTTAAGACGTGCAATTCTGAGATGCATATTCCCCTCCCCCCTTCACATTTAAACTTCTCTGAAATTGGGATCATCTTATTTTTTTGGTGTCTCACAATGATAACTGGTAGTGTTTTTTTCTTTCTTAACTCTCTGTAAAATAATGGGACATCATTTAAAAAACCAGTGGAGATTTAGATGTGATGATGTAAAGTAGCCTGTTCTGAAGTGCATAAACGAGTGAAGGTATTATATAAGTAAAGAAAGAAATATAAGAAAAAAGATATCCTTAGGGGACTATAAAGGGGGGCAAAATTAGGCAAGACTTTCTGGAGGAAATGGATGCAAAGCTTTACTTTTTAAGAAAAAATAGAGTTTTGCAAAAAAGACATTCTAAGCATAAGAAAGAAAGATCAGGTAAAGGCAAGTGAAACAATGGTGAATTGTTTCACCATTGTTTGGTCATTTCAACAAATGACCAAACAAAACAAAACAGAAACAAACTCAGAGTAGTAACCATTCTTGATGAGATAAGAGAAAAAAGGAACCCAAACCAACTAAAATAAAACATGAGCCCCCCACTAAAGATCACTAGACCGATCTCTCTCTCTCTCTCTCTCTCTCTCTCTCTCTCTCTATATATATATATATATATACATATATACCCAATAAATTTAATAATAGACATATGTTTAACTTTAGATGCTTTGTCCTCCTTAGATATCAGTAGGGTATCAAACTGTGTTTTCTTGGGGCCACCTATCCAATCTTTCCCACTTTCTACCTAGGACCAAGGAAATGGGCAGTTTGGCTCCTTGGTACTTTTTTTTATTATTATTGCAATCTGTTGTTACCTCCAGAAGCCTTTTAAATGGATAGGATGGGATATTAATTATGTTAATTCCAAGGCTGTACTACAAATCCTTCTTGCCTTTTTATTGGATAATGTTCAAATTCGCCTGACAAGATTATACCAGAAATAGAAATGATATAATTGCTCAAACAATACAATGTAAACAATATAAAAATCACAGCTCCTGGCCTTATTAATTTTGTTTGAATCTTCCTTTGAAGTCAAGTCAGTATCTTCATCTTACAAAGTTGAATTCTTATAAATTACCTCAGCTTTTTCTTTCAGAGGAAAAAAAATATATATGTATAAATGCTTCTCTCAGATTATTTTCTTTTTCTGTCATCTCAGCCAAGGGATCTTTGATAGCTTTATAAAGACTGGATATCTTTTTCAGAAACTACACCTTACACTTTCTTTCATTTAAACTGATGTAGCTTTACATCAAACTAAACAAACAGCTTTTGCACCATGAAGGGGAAACCATGAACAAGATGAAAAAGCAGCCTAATGAATGGGAGAAGATATTTGCAAATGATATGTTGGATAAAGGGTTAGTTAATATCCAAATATACAAAGAACTCATACAAATCAATATAAAAAAAAGACCAGAATATACAAAGGACTCATGCAAATCAATAAAAAAAAAAAAAAAAGATGGGCAGAAGACCTGAATAGACATTTTTCCAAAGACATCCAAATGGCCAACAGGTACATGAAAAGATGCTTAATATCCCTAATCATTAGGGAAATGTAAATCAAAACCACAGTCAGATATCGCCTCATACCCGTCAGAAGGGCTGTTATCAAAAGACAACAAATAACAAGTGTCGATGAGGACGTGGAGAAAAGAGAACCCTTGTGTATTGTTGGGGGAAATGTAAATTTGTGCAGCTACTATGGAAAACAGTATGGAAAGTCCTCAGAAAACTAAAAATAGATCTACCATTCGACTCATTAATTCCACTTCTTGGTGTTTACCCAAAGAAAACAAAAACACTAATTCAAAAAGATAAGTGCACTCCTGTGTTCATTGCAACATTATTTACAGTAGTTGAGATATGGAAGCGACCTAAATGTCTGTTGATAGATGAATAAATAAGAAAAGATGTGATATATATCTACAATGGGATATTACTCATTCCTAAAAAAGTGAAGTTTTGCCTTTCGCTACAATATGGATGGACCTAGAGGATATTACGCTAAGTGAAATAAGATAGGGAAAGATAAATACCATATAATTTCACTTATTTGTGGAATCTAAAAAACGAAACAAATGACCAAACAAAACAAAACAGAAACAAACTCATAGTTACAGAGAACAAACTGATGGTTGCTAGAGGGGAGGGGGAAATCTCTCATGGGTACCAGAGATTTCCAAAGGTCCAAAGGGTGAGTAGTACATACAAGAATACCACAACCCACATCATGACAATTAGCAGCATCCCTTCCGTATATTACCAACACAATAATTTATAATCTAAGTACTAATCAGAGATGGCCCAGCTTTCTTAGGGATAAGACATTTGTCCTAGTATAGTCCTAGTTTATAGCTTATCTATTAATGTTCCACCCACTAAAAGTCTGACCCAGTTAACTTTCTTGAACCTGATCAGTTCCTGTTGATATTCCTTCAGTGACACTGAGTGGGTGGAGAGGAGCTTCAAACTTCCACTAAGAACATACTCTTTGTTCTTCTGTTAACCCAATACTAAAGAGTGGTTTAATCAATAATGCCCATACAGCTGTATTTGTCGGTATTGTGTACTATATTGTATACTATAAATTTAATTATTTTTCCCCTGTCATTCATTTAACTTTGTATTTAGGAAGCCAGTCCTTTCCCTCACCCTGTTCCCTGCAGTTGGTTAAGAAGGAAGTGAGAGAGTAGAATTCTCCCCTGTGGGATGGCAAGAAAATTTAGCCATAGTGATTACTTGCTAAGAGAGTTTTGTCCTATGCAACACTGACCAGTTTACATTTGAAGAAGAATGATACATGGAAGATCCTGTATTAGTAGGTTCTCTTTCAGGCCATTCATTCAGTTTATACTTCTCAAACATGTTCTTTTCTTATAGGCTGAGAGTCTTAGACCCTTTTAGATTTCTAAATAATTCATACATTTGAAAGCAGTATATAGGGGACCTCTGCTAATCTTTTCCTTTATATACATTTAGCAGTTTGGGTAAATCTAATCAAGACCCAATTTTTAAAAATCTCAAGTTAAATATTTAAGATTATTTCAAACATATACAAAAGTAGAAGAAATGACATAATAAAGCATTAGGTATCCATCTCTCAGCTTCAACAATCTTCAATATTTTGCCAAACGTACTTTTTCTTTCTCTCTCTTTCTCTTTCCCTCCCTCCCTCCTTCCCTCCCTCCCTCCCTCCCTTCCTTCCCTAAGCTTTCCTTTCCTCCCTCCCTCTCTTCCTTTCCTTTCCTTTTTTTTAAACCAGATTATTTAAAGTAATCTCAAATGTAGTATCATTTCTTCTGTAAATAATGAAGGTCACTTTTGAATACCATCAGCTTAGGAACTTGCTAAAGGATACTGGCATGTCAGAAAAGGTGACGTACTACAAAGGAATTTTTTTTTAATAAACTTTCTTTTAGATGATTTTTCTGACCTGGTAGGCCTGAGGTTCAAAATTAGCTATTTTGTTTCTTGAAAAGTGATATTACTTATTCTTGTTTCCACATGGAAAAAAAAAATTATTATTAGAAGCAACAAAGCTTTCTCTCCAACACACTCAGAATTAAACTCTTGGATTTAGAATAGGAAGCTCGTAGTTCAGACAGGCTTTTCTGGTCTTTTAATTATCCTGTCAACTTTTTGTTGTATATGATTATGTGAATGGTGACTGGCTGTCTGTGTAAATTAGGTAATATTGTCTAGATATGGCTAATAGTTAAAGGAGGCTTTGTCTGCCAGTTCACTTTCATTTTGGTTAAGCTTCAGAGAAAGTTGATATATATACATTTTTTTCCCTCAGTTTTCCTTATTTTAAAATTTTAGTGTACCGTTCTTTCAGATATGCTTCTAGAGGAAAATCACATCTCCTTTTTTCTCAAGAGATCCTTTGGCTTTAAAGAAAATAATAGAGAAATTTTTTTGCATTTAAAAAAAAAAGGTATGCCTAAGAATGACTATATGTGCTTTGAGTCTGCTGTAATCTACAAAATCCTAAGATTCTTATAACTACCTGTTTGTTTGAATACTTACTTAGTTTTCCATTTTTATCTTGTCTAATGTCTGTCATTTTTTGTTAATTGTCAATTTTATTAGGATATATTAATTAGAAGGAAGCAAGTTTCCACCTTTAGATCCTGCATTCTAAAGTTCCAGACACAGAAAGGGACCTAACTGTACTGTATTTATCTGTGTATAAAAACCTCTATTAAAATAGCAAATAAACTACTGTATGTTAGATAACTTATTTCATGTAGTAGTTTACTTTGTAAAATGTCTTAGCTAACAAATTTAAGAAAAAGTTTTATTATGCAGCAACAGAGCACTGTTTTCTTACTATTACAATGTATATGCTATTGGGTAGTTTTCTTGATTGGATTTTCTTTTTAATTTTAATTTTTCAATTAGAGTTGACACTAAATATTTTATATTAGCTCCAGGTGTATAGCATAGTAGTTAGACATTTATGTAATTTACAAAATGATCCCCCCGCACCCTGATTAGTCTAGTACCCACCTGGCACTATACATAGTTATTACAATATTATTGACTATATTCCCTATGCTGTACTTCACATCCCTGTGACTATTTTTTAACTACCAATTTGTACTTCTTAAACTCTTCATCTTTTTCACCGAGCCCCGCCTAACCCCCCTTGGTTGGATTTTTTGATTTTGTCCGAGTTCATTATGTGGAGATTCATCTTTATTAATGTTAATCATACCTTACAGATGAAGCAAGTACAATAATATTATAAAACTTCACTGAATTAAAGTCTTAGTATCATAATTGCTTATTCATTCACTATTTATTAAATGGATACCATGTGTCAGGTATTTGCTAGATATTGAGAATATAATAGTGAAAAAGATGTGGTGGTACCTGACTCCAGGTATCTTTGTCTGTAGGGAGATAAAAAGGCATAAGTATAGGGTGTCGAATGTGTACATACAAAGAGTGCTCAATCTAGTCTTTGTGGGTTAGGGGGTGCTTTCCAATAAAAGTGATATATAAGTTGAAACCTAAAAGATAAAATTTTACAATCCTTTGTAAACTCAAATTCCCAAAACTCTACTACCTAAAGACTTTTTTAAATGTTTATTTTTTGGAAATTTAGTTCAAACTCATTTGGTGGCAAAACCTTTCCTGACCTGAAGTGAGGCTATTGGTAGTATTTATGCCACTTAGTGCGAATGTTTATTCATTTTGCTACAGAAATATTAACATGTTTGATTATGGAGTGCTGTCTCAGATCTTGTTGGGAGTGTGCTGTAATTAGGCACTGTGATATAGGCGTAGGTACTATATTGCCTTTCTGAAATCCATATGAGAGAGTTCAGATAAGGGATTAAGTACTTCTGATAGTCAGCCTCAGGTATTTTGGAAAATGCTTTAGGTGGCTGGATTAGCTTGAGCAGAGGTAGAAAGAAACTGTGGCTCCTTTGTGGAATAGCATATAGTCCAGTAGATTATTTTCTTGACTATTTCATTTTTTAAAAAAATGATTCATTTTTCTAGGGTTATAGTAATTTATAGCCATTTAGTTGAATTATATGATAATTAAGGAATTAAACAATTTAGTATATAGTTGTCAATCTATAAATTTACATGGTTCACATGGTGGGTAATAGTGGTAAAGGAAAGAACTGTTGATGACGTTAGCTTTAAGTCAGCATTCACTTAAAATCATCCATGTCCCTTTTTAACAATGCAGTTATCTGTGTCCCAACTTGGACATATCGAATAAGAGTTCTGATGTAGAAATATGGTGGCTTTGAGAGTATTGGATTCATCCACTTATATATTTTTGGAAAATTAAGGATTCAGAAAATTGGGGGCTGGACGAGTGTATAAAACAGTATTTTACATGTTATGAAATGTATTCCATTATGAAAATAATTTTGTGCCCTGATACTTAGATCAATTAACACATAGTATACTTTACTGCAGTTTATTACAGTTTATTTTTCTTTTTAAATTTACTTAGGCTGATGTGATATATTAACTTTAAGATCTTGCTTCTTCTGCCTTTTAAAATTAAACTATATCGACTGATTAATAATAATTTCATTAATCTTAAATAATATTTGATAAGTTTTGTTAAAGAATACAAAATGTTTTTCATATAAAATACCTCATTTAATCCTTTAGAAACCTCTCTACAGTGGACATTGTTATAATTTTTTTGATTCAGCGAGGTTGTATGACTAGCCAAAGAACATAACAGAAAACAGCTGCGCTTGGTCTCAAACTCAAATCTTCAGACTCTGAAGTCACATGCATATTACTGTTTATTTCTTCATCAAACATTTATCGTCCTAGGCATTGTGTTTAGAGCTTACTTGTACTAATTAATTACTACAGGGCATACACATGAACATCTCTACTCAGATACTAAAATCTGGTTTGAGAGATACACACATGAAACAATAATAAAGTGATATGTACTATGATAATTATATGATAGCTGAAAAGTATAGTAGAAATTAGGGCTAGATGAGTTAATATGGATTCACATTATCAAGATTGTTTAAGAAGCAGCTTTTCAAACATGCCTCTCTGGTCCTTAGAGGTGTGCATCCTACTTCTTTACTGTTAAGGGTAATTGAGAGGAAAAGTTGGAGAAACATTATATAGGGAGAAAAATAAATAAGGCTTTGGGTTCAGTTAGACTTGGATTTGAATCATAGTTACTAGCAGTGGAAACTTGGACTTTATACTTATTTGTCCTTTCAGAATCTCTGTTTTCTCATCTATAAAACAAGGGCGTTTTACAAAATGGTAGCTGGAATTAGAAATATTAAAGGCATAAAATGCATCTAGCCTAGTGCTTGATATATAGTAAGGATTCAGTACATGCTAATTATAAATGGCAGAGAGAGACTTTACAAATGAAGAGAAAATAATAAATGTGGAAGGAGAACTTGAGGAGGTAATAAGGAAATCACTTAATTGATTAGATTAAAACAGGACCAGGTCATGGAAACTCCTGAATACCAGATTTGGAATTGAATGTGCTTGACCAAAGAATGGGTCTTTATAAGCAAAAACTTTCAGAAAGGATATATATATTGAGTTATAGAGACAGTTATTTATAGAACCACTTAGATCTCTGAAATAGTCTTTACCTCAATAGGTAGGCAGCACTGGTGATAGATGCCACAGCTAGCTTGCTATCACACCAAGCAAAAGCTCTTAACCTTGAATCTTGGGACCCTTAGGAGTTCTTGCATGGATGTACTTCAGAGAATTGAAAGATATATATATATAAATATATATATAATTAAATATATCTATAAATATACATATATATATATATATATATTTTTTTCTTCAAAGAACTTGTTTCCCCCAAACACTTTAAGGACCACTGAGTATTTTCACAATTTTTGAAAAATAGGTACATGACATGATACAAGCAAGAAAACCACTTCTCATGGTGATAACTTTTTTTGTTGTTTTGTTTTTTTTGTTTTTTAACTTTAGATGGTGGTCATCCTTTTATCTTTCTTTAATCTACTATATGCTTTCTTTGTAGACAGCAAATGGAAAGCACTGACATATAGCCCCAATTAACATTTTTTAGTAATAGTTAAAATTTTAAATTTATTAGAGATTTAAGTTAATGTATGCATGTCATCAAAAAGACCTTAAAACTAAAGGAAGTAGAGCAGTAGCATAATATTTTTACATTGCAATAGATATTTCTATTTAAAATTGGTAATAGAATAGAAATTATTTTAGTAAATTATTGTTATATCTCCAACAATTGTATGTCTTTTGAAATGAGTGTAAGTTGACTAAAAAGAGACTTCTGGGAGTTAAAGAAAATACCACAGCTTTGTACATTCTAGTTCTATAAGCTAAAAAATAGTCTAAACTTTAACTTTATACTGAATGAATTTGATGGCATATAATTTGTGCAGTTATTATTGAGTCACAGTAGTTTACTGCAATCTGTCTTCTAGATTGCTAGAGCCATTTAGATGATTATTCTTACTTCCTGCTAGCTACCTTCATATGTCTTTTACATAGGTGAATGAGAGAAAAAGACAACCAGAGTTGCTTTCGATTCTATTTTTTGCTGGTTGGAGGGAGGAAGCTGATAAATAAGACTATCAGCTATCAAAATAAATCTCTAATACTACACTAGAGATATTTAAAACCAGCAGTGTATTTGAGCGATTTTTTACATTGTTTTTTTTTTTTTTTCATAGAAATTCAACAGTTAGAGTATTAGTACATACAAGATGTTACGAATCTGCATGAGGCCTGTTTTACCCCTGATGAAAAGCATTAGAGCAGAGACTTGGTAATTGTTTTACAGTAGGGTTCTAATGACACTCCTGACTTTTAATAGTAAAGTATTTAAGATTTTTCTGTTCTCTACTTTTACTTGTTTCTCTTCTGTGTTCTCTTAGTAATATAGATAAAACTTCCATAGTCTTGTAATGGAATGGATTTTTGGTATTCTATCTTTATGCCACACCAGCCACCTTGAAAAACCAGTTAAAATGTTCAAGACATCTACATAATTCTTTGCTCAAAACAACTGTGAAGTGAATTACAAAGCAAACAAAAACTCTTAAAAATCTAAGTTAAATTATTTCTTTGTATAGAATTAGAACTTCGCATTATGTACTTGGATCTAGGTGCATACTGGCAGAAAAGCAAATGGAATGTTTTCATGAATTATATCCTATTAAAATGGAATGGTTGACATTATAAGAGAAATATGTAACTGATTAGAGAAACTAAATTTACCTGTACACTTCAGATCCATTGTAGAAAGTTATCAACTTAGGGATACAAAACTGTCTTAGTACTTTAACACTTTTAAGTTCTCTGGAAAATAAATTTCCACATCCGTAAATAATCTATTATCCTACTCATTTTTTTTTCTATTTTAATACCTGATTTTTCTTTAAATTCCTGTTTCGTGATTTTTTTTCCTTGCAATTTTTCTATATCATGAATTTAATGAGGCATTTTGTCTGGTGTGTCTTACATAAATTGGGTAGAATTATTGATTTTGATCAGCATTGTGACAACTAGAAATTAATGAAATGCAGCTTCTCGAAATAACAACCTTAAGCTCAGTGACATGGTAAATAAAGTGTTCTGATAAATATGGTACTTTAGTTTAAAGTAATATAATTCTTCTTTGCCTTAAGACAAGATTGTTTTTATAAAAATTATTTTGGAAAAACTGAGCAATACACAGATACTTTGTAACTCCACTTCCTATCTTGCCTTTGAAATTTGGTTATTTCATTATTAGGAAACAGGTAAAGAGAAGATATTTCTTAAATTATGCAATAGTAGCAGAATCAAGGAAGAAACTCCTTGTCTCCTAAATCTTTGGGGGCCTAACCATATTACTATGTTACTGAGATCATAAGGACCATAGACAAAAATAATGAAGACATTTGTATTTTATTATCTTTCCAAGTTGCTTCTTGTGAACTTAAAAGACCTAGTTACATAGAGTATATTCTCAGACGATTTGTAGCTAGTAGCCATAGCAGAGGAGGAGCAGTTTCTCATTATTTCTGTCAATAACTATTTTCCTGGAGTTATTTACTTTTCAGATTCTAAGAATCTGAATTATCTTGTGGCATTTAATACTTATTTCAACTAAATCATTAAAATAAACTAGACTGGTCAGAACATTTGAGAATATGCTGAAAGGAAAAGCGTTTGTTGAACTTGTTAAATGTTTGTTGAATGACTTAATAGGAAAACAATTTTCTCTTTTTCTCTTTCTCTGTATATAACTTAAACATAAGCCTGTCTGCTAAGAAGCACAGAACTGTCCTTTTGGGGGTCAGGGGGTCTATCCTAGGTAGAGAGAGTACTCTATTGCAGCTTTTATTAGCCACAATTTCTTTTTTTTCTCCCCTGCCAAAATTTCTTTTTTTCCTCCCCTCTTCCCCACCCCCTACCTCCCACCCCCATGGATGTTGCCATTTGCCCCTTAAGAACTGGATATCTGAAAGCGGGGCATCTCCTACATGCTTGTGGCGTGTACCCAGGCCAGGGCCTGGCACACCCAGGGTATGGTCCGTGGCTCCACCTGGGAAATATGAACCTAGGACCTTCTGCATGTAAAGCAGACATGGTAACCACTACACTATGGAGGCACCTCCCCCCAAATTTCTTAATATAACTTCCTTCTTGCTTTTCCTTTCATTTCCTGTTTTTGTCCTGAATTAATGGCTTTGATTTTATAAAACCCCAATTATTGCATTCTTTTGAAAATAGAGTCAATTTAGAAATAAATCAATCAGTAAAATAAATTTGAAGAATTTCTCCTTTCTCTTTAAACTTAGAGAAAAATTTAGAAAAGTGGTCAAATGACATGAAATGGGTATAAAATTCTTAATTGTATCATTGGAAAGCATAGGATTTATTTACATTATATTTATACATATTAAACTTCTTTAGCCAAGCAATCAAAATACATGCCTTCCTACCTCTTTTACTCTAAATATTTTCCAAAATTACTTTTCTGTTGGATTTTTTTTCTCTTAAAACTATGTATAGCATTGCGACTATAGTGTATTTGGAAAGTTGTATAATACTGCATTGTATATTTGAAAGTTGCTAAGAGAATAGATCTTAAAAGTTCTCATCACAAGAAAAAAATTTGTAACTGTGTGGTGATGGATGTTAACTAAATTTACTGTAGTAATCATTTTGCAATATATACATATATCAAATAATCATGTTGTATACCTAAAACAAATACAGTGTTATAGGCCAGTTATATCTTAACTTTTAAAAAAGCAACCAAAGAAAAATAGGATTAAACTCTTCATAAAAGAGACCATTATTCTACTTAATTGGGACACAGGAGGATTGTTTTTTGGACTTCATTATACTGACTGGGTACTGTAAAATTGGTTATGTGTTGACTTCCTAGGCTTTGGTCCTCAAGTAGTTTCCAGTCTAGTCAGGGAGACAGATCTCTGAGGAAACGGTGGGACTACAGTGATGGTGCTAGAAAAGAACCAAGTGGAAGGTCTTTTGAGGGTGTCAAGCAGTTGTGTCTATCAGAGGCATGATTTGAAAGATTTTCAAAAGTTTACCACTAGATAGAGCTATGTAAGAAGGACAGAGTCTGGAGTAAGAACAGAGGGAGAATGACCTTGTTAAAGGTACAGAAATAAAATTGCTTCAGTTTTATTCCCAAAGTGGGGAAAAGAGAGGGGGTTGAAAGTAATGAGATGAGCAAGGACCAGATTGTGTTGGGCCTTGCATGCTATATGAAAGAATTTGAAGTTTATCCTAGAGCTCTGTCCAGCTAAACCTGGCTGCCGATCAGAGTCATCAATGGGTTTAGCAAAACATACAGATTTGCCTAGACTCTGCGTGATTCTGATTCATGATACTAGGAAGCTATCAGGAGTCATGGACCAGTTTTAAGCAGAGAGGTAAAACGATCAGAGTTATATTTTGAAAAATCACTTTTAGCTTTCAAACATTTTAACTATGCCTGTCACTAAGAAATACAGTTTATGTTATGATCCAGTGTATACATATAAGCACCTACATATAATTAAACAAAAGATTCATGAAATACTTCTTACTCTTACTAGTATTATGGATGCACTCTAGTATTTTTTGTTTCATACTGATATTTTAGAATGCTGGTTGCACTAAATTGATTTTGCAACTCATTAAATTGAGTTCACAATCCCCTAAAGGGCTATAGTCTACAGTTTAACAAAATAGTGCTATAATCCCCATGGGAAAATATATTTGCAAGCAATGCCTCTGCTAAGGGCCTAATATCCAAAATATACAAAGAACTCATACAACTCAATAACAACAACAACAACAAAAACTAATGATCCAATCAAAAAATGGTCAGAGGACCTGAACAGACACTTCTTCCTAGAGGATATACTAATGGCCAACAAATATATGAAAACATGCTCAATATCACTAGCTAATAGGGAAATGCAGATCAAAACCACAACGAGACACCATCTCACATCTTTTAGAATAGCTATTATCAACAGGACAATTGATAACAAATGTTGGAGAGAATATGGAGGAGAAGGAACCCTCTTAAACTGCTGGTGGGACTGCAAATTGGTATAGCCAATATGGAAAACATTATGGGAGTTCCCCAAAAAACTCAAAATTGAACTACCATATGATTCAGCAATCCCTCTACCGGGTATTTACCCCAAAGACTCGAAAACTCATATCCGAGAAGATATTTGCTCACTGATATTCATAGCAGCATTATTCAAAATGCCCAGGACATGAAAGCAACTGAAGTGTCCTACGATAGATGATTGGATAAAGAAGCTGTTTTATATATATGTTGTTTTATATATATATACATATAAATATATGTATATATATAAGCTGTTTTATTTATATATGTGATATATATATATAATACACACACACACACACACACACACACACACACACACACACACACACACTAGAATATTACTCAACCATAAGAAGAGATGAAATACTGCTATTTGTGACAACATGGATGGACCTTGAGATAATCATGCTAAGCGACATAAGCCAGACAGAAAAAGTTGAAAATCACATGATATCACTTATATGTGAGATATAAACCTAAAAGCAACAAATGAACAGGACAAACAAAGACTCATGAACATCAACAATAGAATAGTGGTTACCAGAGGGTAAGAGGGAGTGGGGAGGTAGACAGGTTAAAAGGGATTAAATATGTGGTGACAGAAATCTAACTATGGGAGGTGAACACACAGTATAAATATATATGTGCCTTACTATTAAAATGTACAGCTGAAACATCAGATTTCATTAACCAATGTCACCATAAAAATTAATTAATTAATAAAAAATAGTGCTGTAGAGAATGAATTGAGGTGTATGAAACTGAAGGGCTGAAGATCAGATAGGCAATTAATTCAGTTATTTAGGAAGTAGATGATATAGGCCTGAACTAGGGCAGTGGCATTAACAGGTACAGACAGGGAAGAAGGGAGAGAGATTCAAGAGGTTATTAGAAGGTTGTAGAATAGTTCTTAAAGACTGATTATTTCTGAGGGTTGAAGGTGGTCAGAGAGTCTAGGATGCTTTTCAGATTTCTAGTTTGAATATTTGGATGCTTGTATTGTTCTTAAGCAGTATAGAGAACACAGGGGAAGAATTGGATTTGTCCAATGCAGATTATGGGAAGAAAAGTTGGATTTATCAATGACTTTTTTCCCAAGTCAGATTCATTATAGTAAATGCGTTTTCCTTCTTACGAAAGTACATATCTCAAGGCTTCGTCCTTTCTTTTACCTTTCTGATTGATACAACCTACTTTTTCTTACATTGGTCTCTAGTATTTTTATGTGGATTGCCCTAAAATATTTGAAAACTTTTTCTCTATGCTATAAGGTCTTGTCATACCAACTCAGACTTTTTTAGGATATCTGACTGCTTGACAAAAATAAAGCATAAGAATTAAACTTTTTCTTTTTTTCCAAACCACATCTTCCTTTTCTTATCTGTCAGTGGTGGCAATCTCATTTTTCTGACCCTTCTGCTTGTTGTTATCATTAAGTATTTCACAACTTCTTAGGTATTAATTATGCCTATTATATGTAACCAACTAGTGAGAAACTACAACGTTATGAAATAAAGCCAGTATTATTTGATCTGTTTCATTCCACCATGCCTAAGGTCTACCAAGGAATCTAGCCGTTGGTGTGAGAATGTATTTTTAGATACCGAGAAAACTTTCAACAAGTCTTTTAATGACAGTTTGTTGTTAAAAGCAATGCAGGTTGAAGTCAGCTGACTGTCCTCCAGAACTTAATGATCATTTTCTGCCACTTGTCACCCAGTTTGATAGATCAGATTGTTGTCACTGTCCAAGTTATTCATAGTTTGTTTCTGTGGGTCAGGAATTCAGGAAGAGTTCACCTGGGCAATTCTGGCTCATAGTCTTTCAGGCAGTGGTCTGAGGTGTTTGGGGCTAGAGCATGGGGAGGAGGCGGGACCTTTTCACTTTGTGTTGTCTGAATGGGTTAGTTTGGATTTCTTTCAGGGCAGTTTGCTTTTGTGCCAGCTGAGGACTTCAGGAGTGACTATTCCAGCTCTCCAAGGTGAAGTTGCACGAACTTTTCTGACCTAGCTTTGCTAGGTACTTCCCCATACTCTGCCACAAGCCAGTCACAAACCTGCCCAGATCCAAGGGGAGTGGAATTAGACTCCACCACTTGATGGGAGACTGGCAAGGCTCTAGAAGAAAATGTGAGCTGAAAAATATTTTTGTAGACAATTTGCAATAGCTATGTAGAAAATAATTAATGCCATCATATGTATCTTTAGTTTTGCCTGGAGTTTTCTATTATATTGGTACTGATCTTCTAAAGATCAAGTTAGCTTTTATGATAATATCTTGTTTCATCTCTGAATTTGAATAATTTGCTTTCTCTGCAGCAGAATTAAATATATAGTTATGAAGATACTTTAAGTATGTGTGTAAGATTTCCCTGGTGTAGGATGGTTCAAAGCCACAGCAGTTTAGCATGCTCTACAGAGTGGGGCATTTGAATTACATGTTATCTTGTGTGTGTTTTCTAAGAGCAGTTCTAGATTCCTATCTTCAAAAATCCAAATGACCCTTATAGCCTGTTGAATAGACTGTTGAAAGTTTTCTAAGTATCTGAATATATACTCTCATACCAACTGCTAGATTTCTTAGACTCTAGGCATGGCTGCATGAAATAGATCCAATAATACTGGCTCTATTTCATAGCCTTGCAATTTTTCATTAGTAATAGGAAACAGATCTGACAAGACATCGTCTTTCTTTAAGTATGTGCACTGTTATTGCTTATTTTCAGAAATAATCTCCTATCAATCTAGTCATGAATTTTGATTGATAAATTTGTTTAGTTCCCAGTAGTGCTGTCATGCTTGAATTGTACCTAACAAGTATCATTTGATAATCTGCTGACATAAGTATTAATCTTAACTGTGGCTCTAAAATTGTACTTTATACATATAATGTGTAGAAAAGCAATCCCTGAAGGATACAAAATAAAGAACAAAAATGAATGTGGAGAGTTCCCAATTCATTATCCCCATTAATGTGTCCTTTCATAGAGGAGTGGCACAGTTTGTCTATATTGAAGAAGTCTCTCTGGAATAGTCATTTAGTGTAATGCTGTTTAGAGTATTATAACCACTTGATGGCACCCTTTGATTTGGTATAAACCTCATTAGCCATACTATACTGCAATATAGTATTTATAATGGAATAACACACAAGAACTAAAGAGTGCAAGGTATCTGGCTAATGTAGAGATGAAATGAATGCAACAGCAAGGCTAAGCTTTCATGACCCTTCATGAGAGAATAGATGAAAAAAGGAAGAATAAGCTATTGTGCCAAAGGGAGATGATGAAATTCAAGATCCACACACATAATCTCTGGCTCAGCCTCTGAAATGTTAATCCCTGGGTAGAATTATTTGAGCTATAGATTGCAATTTATCATCAAAATGGCACTGTGTCAAACAATACTTTTTATATGTGAGATGTTTAGAACTATCCAATTTTAATATAAAATGGTTCACAGAGCACTGGCTAATATTTAAGTAGAAACTCTTTAGAAGGTTGTGATTTTGGGGATGGAGTGGGGGTGGTTTCTTTACTTCAAAATACTAATTGCATTTTAGATTGAGGGCTTTTGGAAATCTTTTCAGCTTTTCTTTTTAGTGACAGTTTAGATTTAGTGTCAGGAAAAAGGAGTTTTAAAGTGCCTTTTGTTAAATTAAGTAGAATTGTTTTCTTTCACATGCTAAGAATATTTTTATAATTATAGAATAATTCTGTAGCATTCTTACATTGCTTAAAAATACTCTACCTGATGAAATAGTATATTTTTAGGGTTTATGTGGACCTTTTTAAAATTCTAATATTATATCAAATATTCATAGATGTTCTCTTAAATTACAAACTTCTGCCCAATAGGGAATGCTTTCATAATTAATGTGTGATATTTCCTTCTTAAAAGTCAAATTTTTCCAATTAAAAAACTTAAATTTAAATAGTGTAGGTGGGGGACAGGTGTTGCTTATGTCTATTAATCAGTCATTTAGAGTAACCATCATGTTGAGGGCTTTTCTTATGTAAAAAAAAAAAAATCTAACGTCGTTTTTAAAAGATCAGAATGCTTAAAAGATCTCAGTTTTAGAATTGAGAAGCTTGAAAATTCAGTTTAACTATATATTTTCCTTTCAACTTTATTATGATTTTTTTTTATCATGATTGTTTTTAAGAGGCTTTCTTTAATTTAAAAACAGTTTATTTTCTATTTTATTACTAAGAAATTTTTCTTAACTTTGTATTCAGATTCTTTGTACCTGTTTCTGAAGGTTTGCCAACAGAGTGATCTCTAACAGAAACCTATATTTAATCTGTACCCAATAGATTGTAGAATTTCAGTACCTGATTGCAGATGTCGAAGACATGCTGTGATCCTGTATTAGGTGCTGCAGCACAGATCTGTGAAACACTGCTCATTTGTGCATGGATAATTCTGTCTTGCCTTATTTTAGCTCTGATGAGAAAGAATATTTAATTTAGTAGTGGTGGGGAAGGAAGGTGGGAAGGGTCACTGTGAAAAGAGTATGTCCTATAGAAATGGCTCGATTTTGACTTCTGTCTTCTTAAAGTGATCATGAAGAGTTAAGGGTGAGATCCAGAATCATGCCTATGAAAACCAGAAGTTGTGCATGTTTGAAGCACTGAGACACTGTTCTTCCCTTTATAAATTCGGTCAAGAAGATAGCATAGAGGCTACTATCAATAAAAGTGTTCTATGAGACTGAGTAGTCATCACAAATTGCTTTTGGAGACAGAGGTTTCAGACCGTGCATTGGAAAGACACAGACATGTATAGTAGACAAAGAGCTCGGTGTTCTTAACCTGGTGATATTCATAGTTGCTTTGCCATTTACATAATTACATCTGCTCACGTTTTAATTTAAATGCCACCCTGAGAATTGAGTTAGCTGACTGTTTTTAAATGTGACTCTTGGTGGTGAACACACAATACAATATACAGATGATATATTAAGGAATTGTACACTTGAAACCTATATAATTTTATTAACCAATGTCACTCCAATAAATTTAATAAAATTTTTAAAAATTAAACATAAAAGCTGGGGGGAAAAAAACCCAGAGTGACACTTTCTCAATTATGTAACCTCCTCTGACCTGGCCACCATGCCTTTTCTGTTTCTAAGAACCTAACGTTATAAAGGACAGGCAGTGCTTCAAACATAAACAACTTCCAGTCTTCATAGGTGTGATTCTGGATCTCACTCTTAACTGTTCACAACCACTTAAAGAAGACCGCTGCCCAAGTCAAGACTGTAGTAACCTTTTATGTAAGCCTGCTCGTTCCACACCGAGTGCCAATGCATACATCTTCCAACCCACTGCACTGACAATCTGATACCCAGTTGCTGAATACAGTGTTCCAGCCTGGTGCCTTTCAGCATACACAAAACTGGTCAATGTCCAACTTTAACCAACCACCTACACTAAATCTGAAACCTTGTGATTCTGTTATAAATGCTTGCAGGGTGGTACGTCTGCAAATTTTTTAAAAGATGAGATTGTAAAAGCTACTAGGAAAAAAAAAACAAACCCTTTACGATGCCAACTACCTGAAATTTGTTTTCTAAGCACCTTCTTTAATTTGCTATAATATGTTGGCAAAGTTTGGTGGGAAAAGGATATTTTATATTTCTTGAAGGTTTTACCACATCCTCCTAGTTTTATAGGTCTTATTAGAAAAATTTCAATGAGCCAGTCCTTCAAACAGGGCCCAGATGAATATTTGTATTTCAGCTGTAGCAACAAAGTGCATTATTGATGATTGACCTTTACCCTCATGTAGTGTAGTCTTGTGACATTGAATGAAAGAAATGAAGAAACTGCTGCTTGGCTCGATTTGTATCAGTGAAAGAAAGCAAACAGAGTGGTTTGTCAGGTTGCTAAAAATGTCAAAATATAGTCCTGGGACAATATCTAGCACAAAGGTTTTATGTTTTGTTTTTTAAATAATGTGTGGGTAGTTGGTTGTTCTTTGAAAAAACACACCTTTAAAAGAAAATTGAATTCCAGTAATGCCTGTATCAGATTAATAATAGGAAGTAAAGTGTTTGCCTTTATTTAAAGTTGTATTTTATTAGTCAAGTATTTGTTGGTGACATGTTTGAACATTAAACCTTTAGAGAAGTTCACAATTTTACGGAAAATAATGTTAATTTATATAAGTACTATGTAGCCAAAAATGTTTTATTAAAAGATATAAAAGATATCTCCCTGTACACACTTTCGTTATGTTGCAGTTTTAGTGATCATTTGAACTACTTTTAATTTCTACATCTAAGTTACACAGAGTATAACAGAACTGCATTTCAAAAGGAGGATGTAAAATATCTCAGTATAATTCCCTTGTTACTTGTCTATAGTTTCTGGCTTTACAGGTAAATCAAATATTTCTTCAAGTAGTACCCATAAGTGAAATATCCTGTTTTGTAGACTGCATCATTCATGCCATGGTTAAATGAGCACAAGTATATGCAGTTATTGCCCCTGCTATTGTTTATCCTGAAAGCATTGCTTTCTGATAATGTATTTCTAATTATTGTTGTAATATTTTTGTTGTTTCTATAACTTTACAATCTAGTTTCCTAATGGAGATGTGGGTTTCTTAATTCAAATAATTAAATAGAAGTTTGGAACTGGAAGGAGGTGTAGAAATCATGAAGTTGTTTTCTCTCATTTTACAGATAAGGGAACTAAGGTATCATGATCTAGTAACCAGCCCAAGGTCATATTGCTAATTACTAGAAATTTCCTCATATCCATTCATTTTCTTCACTCTCACTTTGAGGTTTACCTACCAACATAAAATATTTGCATGTATGTGGTAACGTGATTTTGGAAGTTTACTTTTTATATCTCTTCAAATAGAATATAATTCAGTTTATGGAATTTGATTTATTGTAAGAAAAATATTATTAGGTAAAGATCAATTTTACTGAGATAGATTATTTGATAATAAAACAAAACAAGACTAAAATGCCCCTCAGGCATACCTGGATTATTCATTTAAATTCATTCATAAGTTCACCTGCTTCAGATCATGTGTGTATATACTAGCTATATACTAAAGCTTAAAACCTCACTTAATTGTAAGCTTTGCTAATATTTTTAACAAACAGAGTTATTGAATAGTATAAGCTAGCTTTAGTTTCATTTTAAAAGATGATCAATATAACAATGTAAATTATATAGGTATGTGAAAATATTTGAGTTAAACTATTTTTAAATAAATTATGATATCAGGTTTGTTAGGTAAAAAATTCGTAGTTTTAATTAAGCTTTGTAAGAGATGGCTTTTTAATGATGTGTTTAATATATATACAAATCGCCATTTAAAGTTTTCTTTAGAATGATTAAAATATGTAGTTTTATATTTGCAAATTATTTAGATAGAAATATTATTTGGTCAAGAAGAGAAATCATATGTTTTTAAATAATATTTATGATGATAGTTTAGATATCCATACTTAGAGATTGCTTTAAAATAGGGTTATTTTTCATATTAATGTGTAAATATCTGTCCTGGAAATCAAATAATACTACTCAGCAGTAATGCTTGTTCTCTGCATATTGGGAACTAATTAGAACTTCACTCATAAAGCATTTTTGTTTCAGAATTTCTGAATACAGTTGTGTTATACCCAGCCTTCTCCTTATGATCTAGATACAACATTGGACAATTTGTTATATATAGGTTAAACTTGGATTAATATTGGTTTACAAGTACTACTTACAGCCCATTATTTCAGATCTCTGCTTTTAAGGTATGTCAATTGCTACAGTTAATTAAAGTGCTACATATGCTGCTGTCTAAGCCAATTTATAGAATGGGCATGTATTTCCAGTTATGTGAGCTACTGAATGATTGTACCTTAACATGAGATCTGTCCCTGTAATCCAGTAATGCCCTATAATTCAGATAGATTAGTGATTTATATCCGTTTCTCCTTCCCCAGACATCCCATCTTTTTGCTTATTTTTAGAATGACAGAATTCTAAATGTAAATAACTAATTTTTGCACTTAGAATAATGTTTTACAAATAGAATACCCTCAATGAGTGTTTGAAAAATGAATCTGTTATTTATTTTATACTAAGTTTGTGGATTTTCTTTTAATGTTATCTTAGCTTATTATTTAACTTTTCATGTGATAATCTTGTCTCTCCCTCCTGATTTTAGGAAGCTACCAAAGGGTAGGAAGAATATTTATTTATTTTTTGTAGATGGGCAATACTCATATTCTATTCACTAATATGTATACAGTAAATGGGTAAGTGGGTGTTAAGTTGATTTTATTTTCAGTAAACTTGGGGTGAGATCTTTAAGCCCTGCTACCTGAAGTCTTAATTTCATACCTGAAGAGGACATTTGTTATAAATTCTGTGAATCAGATATTTAGGGAATAGTGTGCAAATCAATTCATGTGTATAACTTTTTCTTCTTTAGCCTTATTTTTTATTAGGACTTAGTGGATCTTTTACAAATTTTGTATTTATTATACATCTGACAGTAATGTATAATATAATAATGACAGTACTAAAAATATTAAAAAGAAACAATTATCCATAACCCCATCATTTTAATAAATTGATTGATTTTAGTTTAGCATTTTTCTTTTTTATTTTGAATATATGTATGTTGTATAAACTTTTTTCAGGTTGTCATTTCTCGTTTGCATTTAGAGTAGATTACATTCATAATTAGTGTTATTACATTTCTTTTTTTAAGATGTGCATTATACTTCTGTCATTATGAGGCTTGTATAGAAATGCTTTTAGAGCTGATGACTTTCACATAAGTACAAAAAAGCAGTTATACTCACAGAACTGCTTCCCAGGTGTGAGCTGTGAGGGGTCCTCCATTCTTACTGCAGTAACTCGCTTTGAGATTCACTCTAACAATAGCTTGACCTAGTGAAAATCTATAGGGTTTCATTATAATACAAAACACATCATTCACTTGGGCTTTTGGAATGGTCGTGTTGATTCATGGACTGTTGTGGTGACTAGATTCAGAGTTCAGTTTAGATGTAGATTTCAATTAATACGTGTCAACAAAAAGATAATATAAAATGAAAGTAATGGCTCAGGTGTGTGTGTATGGTAAAAGTGAATTAAAGTTGAACGGAGCTACCTGAGATTACTTATTTTAATTTGGTACAAAGGTCTTATTACCTTTCCAGAGATTGAAAAGAATAATTCTAAACTGGTCGTGACATTTTGTAAATATGATCCACTAAAGAAAGAAAAGAGAAATAAAAATGACTAAATTTCTTTATTCTCCAGTGTAAAAAAATATGAGTATGTAGTTGCTAAACATATGTGTTGTGAAGGAAGAAGAATGGGAGGAAAAAGAATCTGTCCTTATGTCAGAGAAACTGCCTCCAGAGTTAAGCCCTGGATCTGAAGTCTTGCTTACTCTGAATTTCTACAGTATCATCAAGTAGTACCAGAATATCCAAATCATATGCCACCAGTATTTCTTATCCTTGGCTTCACTTCTTATGTTTCAACCCTTGTTTTATTTTTTCTTTACAAGATGCTGTTATTAGCAATTTATGAATAAAGTGGAGATCTGAGAACTGGCGTTACATCTATCCTTTCTTAAACCCTCTTCTTGAGAGGACTGTTTCTAAGCAACCCACTGCATTTTCCCCTATACATCTTTATTTTTCTGTACCCCACCCCATTTTGTTGGACCTAATTGGTGAAAATCTGCTCAAAAGTCAGTCACTGTATGGTTTAAATCATATTACTGGTTTTTACTACTTTCTCTTTAAATCAAACAGGTATTGCAAGAAACTAAATTGCTGTAATTAGTATTTCTTTTTAACTAGATAAAGTAGTTTTAGTTTTTAGAAGTGATGTTATAAAAATTATTAAAAGACAGTTTAGATTTGCGTCTCTCACTGACTCTTCATATGTGTTCATATAAACTTTCCTTCCAAGTGGATGTTATTTTTTAAACATCATACATCAGAAAAGTAAAAACACTATAAACGACTATTTGTTAGGCTAGATTTGGGTGCTTATTTTTGGATACCCTAAACTTGAGTAACTCTGATTTTAAAATATAGCTACTTTTTACTTTTTTAAAAAAATGTTTTTAAAAAGTTTCTGCATATTTAAAAATTAAAGAAAATAATCATGATTGCTTTATCATATTTGATATTAAATTTTCTTTAAACTTTACCATATCACTAAAATTAAAATACTAAATAGATAAATTCACAAAGCCTATTTTAGATAAAGAGAAAAAGATACATAGCATTTTTCCTAGTTTCTAAGTTGGATAAACTGCACTTCTACCTACCTAAATGCGTTTATTGTTTGTGAGCCTAAAACATGTATAAACCTTTTCTTATACCACATGTATATTTAAATAAGCAACACTTTATATCTTTGCTATATGAAGTGAAATATTTCCTTAACACTAACACAACACAAGTCAGTTCTTAGCCAAAGCAAATAGAATGAATGCTTTGTTAATCATCCGTAACTAACGTGTGTATACACAGGAAAAAAAAATCAAATCTGTTTTTGACAAGAACCTTTTGATGGAATTAGCCAAAAAAAAAAAAAAAAAAAAGGAAGAAGAAAGAAACTTTTAACACAAGTCTAATGTGTTAATTTATGAGTTTAAAAAATTTATGTTTAGGTTTTTTTTTTTTTGCAGTTGCTGGCACTTGTTAACAAATCAAATAATATGGAAGAACTTTTCATGAAAATCAGCATTCTTCTGCTTTTCCCTTCTTACTTCCAACCCATTCCCTTGCAATTCTCTTTTAATCGCTTCAGATTCTACCTATTCTGGCGATACTCCCCATGGTTCTAGTTCTACATGATATATTTGTACTCTATTTCATGATTTATTAACTTCAGACAACATTTACTGAATCTCCGATTGAAATTGCAAGTGCCTGGTTAGCAGCATTTTAGAAATGCAAATAGTTATTTCCTGATGATTTCTTCATTTCACTTCCTTTCTTGATAAAGTTCCTCAAGGAATTAGACTACTTCTGTCATTGTGCTTACCATTGTTCCTGTCATTGTGCTTACGGTTGTTCCCACCACTTCCAAATTGCCTCACCTGCAAGCCCACCTTCACTTGCTCTCTGATTCTTTTCCATTTTTTTTTCCTTGTTAAAACCTATTCTGTGCCCCTTTTTGATGTTAAAGTTTGAATAACTTTGGAGTAGGGAAATTTTATATTTTTCTTTTTAAGACATGTGAAATTTGTTCAAAAAATACATGTATAACTCCAAGACAATTAAAATTGTCTTTTAATTTTTTCCCTGTGGGTCAGTGGCCCTTGTAAAAAGTAAGTTTCCTTTCCTCCCACAGTAGATAGTAGTTGGGCATAAGGATTTCGATCTCAAAAAAACAGAAAGAGCAGGCATGGTATAAATTTGACTTGATGGATTTTATGCTCTGAGAGCTTAACATTCTTCTCAAAGACTCTTGAAATAATGTAAAGACAAATAATAAATTCTGAAATGTTAGTCTTTTTTACTCTTCTATTCTTCTTGGCTCAGCTGAACCTTTCTACTATTTTTCCCAACAAAACCCTTCAACATGGTTCATCTTCGCTTTCCATCTTTTCCTTAGAGATAATTCCAATTTAAAGTGGTAATCAGGATAAAAACGGAGCTTGGTATTTAATTTAGGCCTCTACTTTTAATAGACTGTATTGAAAGATTAAAGTTAGTATCTAGAGATTCTAGGACTCAGTTTAGTCCTTTTTGAACTATTTGACTCTGCTTGGAAATATGTACCAAACTGTGTGACCTTGCCTAAGTCTTCCTTCTCAGCATCATATGAATTACCTTTGTTAATTTCTGTTGCTCTAAGAAAGTCAATTGTAGCTCTATAGTTAAGCCAGAATTCCTACTTTCAAAATAGGGATATTAGATTGTGGATCAAGACTACTCGGTTATCATTGAATAGGTTTTTCGGTCTCCATAAAAGATGTAAATAGAAAAACATTTTAGAATGTGATATGCTTTGCTTTCTTAGGTAGCCTAACTGTACTCTGAGGATCTGATATCTCCTTTCTTAGTTTATATGTCAATAGAATTTACTCTTATTCTGCCTAATCAAGTATCAAAGAATAAACATGGTTATGTTTCTTTCCTGATTCAGCCTCTGTACTAGTTAAATTTTTCCCTTTACAAAATATATAATAAAATGTATTAATAGCTTTTGTTTTTATTTTATTGGGTAATATTTATAAAAATATTTTTATAGTATTGTACTATTTTCTAAGGAATCAGTATATTTTTTGGTTTTAAATGAAATAAAATTTTTGTTTTTTATATTTCTATGTCTTTAATTATATGATTAACTTTTTAAACAAGAAAGAACTGATCAAACCTATTAAAAATATTGGGGCTTTGCTATTGAAATGTCATGTATGACCATAGGAAATTTTCTTTCCCTACATTTTTATGTATAGGGAATTTTTTTTCTTTTAAAATAAAACAATTTAACTACTTCAAAAACAGCAAAATAAGAATTATTTCAAGAAATGTTAAACCTACACTTATTTCATGTCTTACAAATTTGAAGTTAATTTTTGAAAATACAGAAGGCGGTAAAAGTCATATAAATAAACATGAAATTTGAATTCTGACACTGAAGCTATCTATCCCATTACAATAAAGTGAAAAGCTATGTCCAGTTTTAAGTGAAGGATAGTAGGGTTTGGGAAAACAGAAAAATAAATGTTAAATCCGTTTGATTTTTAGATATAATGTCTTAGATGACATCATTTTTTTCAAAGTTTTGCATAAATTTGAATTTTATTCTTATTTGTTGAATTTTACTAGGTTTTTAATAGTAAAACAGGAAAGTAAAAAATTTCTACTTTTTCATTATTAGTTTTTAAAAATAATATTTTATTTAAAAAGCAATAGGTTGCTGAAGTTTTTTTAAAAAAACTGATAGAGTAAAAATAATTCTTTTTTTCTCCCTCATTTCCTTAGAGAACTTACTGACTTGCTGTTAGGTTTTCGATGTATATCTACAAAAATATACATATCACCTTTTAATACACAGTAAGAGCAGAATAATAATATTTTGTATCATGCTCTTTTCATTTACCCATGTACATTGATAGTTTTTAAGTATATGATATACATTGTAAAATTTTTACTATATCATTATTTTCCTCACATAAAATTTTCATCGTTAGGGTTTTTAAATGTAAAGTTTTAATTACAAATGAATTATGGCTTATTCAGAGTTCTAATGCAGTTTAATACTTTTAATTCTATAATATATACCATTTACAGAACACTTCCATATATTTTATGTTACTTGATCCTCTTAAAAATACTGTGAATAAAATCTAAGGATTGTGTAGTTTGTTATGGGTTTATCTAAGTTCAAATTTTTATCTTTCTTAAACACCTCTTTTCATGACTTCTGACTTTTTCCTAATTTTTAAGAACAGGAGGAGGCAAATCTTTTCCTTTGTCTTTTAAATTTTCCCCTCTTCTTGGTTCTTCTCTCTGAAACACACACACACACACACACACACACACACACACACACACACTTTTCGAAAAAACCTAATGGATAGAGGTACACTGGTTTTATCTTCCCTAGCTCCTATGAAACTTTTAAGCCCTGTGAAAGAACCCTATTCTCTTCTTAAAAAGAGACAAACATTTAGGAAAATCAGACTAATCATTCATTCTTTGTTCTATGCAAAAACATATTCTGACTGCTAAAATATGAACATGTAAACATCATATACAAATTTCTGTTTGTTTTTAAAAGACGTGTTCAAATACTGCTTAAAATTCTTCTGACTCTTAGCTATGCGTGACTTTTGTGTCAGATCACTTTACGTGTAGTAACCTGGTGGTAGTTGTTGTTGCTTGTGCTATAATTTGAGCACCAATAGCATACTGGGCACCATACCAGACACATCCCAGCCCTACAGGCACAATTTGATTGGCAGAAAGCTGTTCCCATAGAATGGTAATAATTGCATAAAAGCAAAAGGAACTGAATTGAAAATTTTGTCAATAGTTAACCTGAAATAATCCTTGCTAGATGATGTTCTCCAAATACAAGTCTAAGACTTTAGTTTCAAGTAAGTACCATGCACTAACTGATTGAGTCACTGGAGCTCAAAGACTTTAGTTTCAAAGATAGTATGTTTTAAGGTACTTACCTTCGCTGATATGTTGATGAATAAACAAAAATATGCCAGCCAACTGTGCTATTAAAGTATATGAAAGGCCAACCAAGTTAATTTCACTTAACACAACTCCTTTTGCTTGATAAGCAAACCTCTTTTGCCTTCTAAAATACTGGTTGGAGGATACCTACACATGAACATCTACCTTAAAAAAAAAAAAAAGAGTGCAAACGAAAACAGTGGTAGAACTGATGATCTGATTTAAACTCTTAAAGATACGTCATGATAAACTTATAGCAAGTTTAAACTTTCTAGGCCTAAGTTTCATTCATCATCTATAAACAAAGGTTATAGCACCAGCCTTACCTATTTTTAGCAAGGTGTTAATGAAGATCAAATAGATAATGATCTCAAATTAGGTCACTAAACAAATGATGAAAATGGTCATTAACTTTTAAGTGCTGTGAAAACATCAATAATTTTTTCTATAAAGGATGTTTGAAATATATGAAAATAGAGGTGATGTAAGTGAAATTGAAAAGTAATTTTTGCTTCATAGAAAAATAAATATCTGTGAAAATCTCACAGATATTTTTTTTTCTCTGCAAACTGCTAGGTATTGCTAGTTGTCTGCTTCTTCAGAAGCCTTTTGGTATAGTGGTTGTAGTGGTTAAGACTGTGAGCTTTGAACATTTCTAGCTGTGTGGTTTTGGGAAAGTTGGTGAACCTTTGTACCTCACTTTACTTATCTGTAAAATGAGAGTAATAATAATATTCCTATTTCATAGAAGTGTTGCGCATTAACACGTGCTGAGAACAGTACTCAACACACGCTGTCATAGTTAACTTGTTATTGAGTTGACTTAAGTAGTGGCTAGAGTTTTAGAAATCCAAGATGTAAGAAATGTTTAATGATTTCCACTATAGGAAAAGGTCCTGAGTGTTACATTATCACATGGTGTCAGTAGTCTTTTCCACATGTGAGAAGTAATCTTCAAGTTTTTATTTTCAATAGTCTAAAAAAACTCTACTTGTGATTAGGATTGGTGAGGTTATACAACTCTTATAGAGAGTTGTGTAGTAGATACATCACACAAACCATGTGTTAACCATAATTGCTTATCGAAAAAGTTTCCTGTAACCAGATATTTACCAGAAATGGTAATAATTTGGAGTGTTGAATCTTGTGTTTCAACAATATTTGCTGATTTTTAGCCGAAAACATTAGTTGGTCTTTATATTACCTCTTTTTTTGTAACTATATTTAATGACCGTCTTAACTGTATGTGATTCCTCAGCTTTAGATTTTAATGGTTAATTATGACTTTTCAACTTCAGAAAGTTTAAGATATTTTTATCACCCTGGAGCTGAAAAGCACTTTAAGAAATCACCTGCCTACCTTTCTGCTCTTAGGCAAGGCTGTACCTAAATCATCACAGAAAGCTATGGTAATTATTTATATGATTTTTTTTTAAAAAATCTAAAGACAGAAGATCCTGTAACTTGCCCTGAAGCAAGCTCAACATTACAAAAATATTTTTAAGTATTTAATTATACTGAAAGCTATGAAGTTGGGACATCGATACGAGGACCTAGATACCTCTATATCTCTACTTTTCATTCTTTTAGTTACCAGTGGGGGGAAAACAATTAAAAAAAACAAAAAACAAAAAACGCTTAAGCCACTTGGTTCAAAAGCAAGTAAATGTTTGTTGAAATTGTATTCTATGGCACTAGAACCTGGAAGTACAAGAAAAGAAATATGTATTCATTCTAACAATGATATTTTACCCATATCCTTCAGGTAGGTTTGGAGTTGTCTATATGAGCCACTAAAATAACTACCTAAAGGAAGAGAAGCAGCTTTCTCTATGGCCACCATGTCTCCTTTAGAAACCACCACATTCAATTCAGACATTATAGCCACCATATTAAAAGTTCTTATGTAGAATACAAAGGTGCTATTTCATTAGATAAAGGTGGAAACATGCTATCTGTAACTTAGAAAACCTCAAATATACAGTAGTTTTTATGCCAGTTATGTGCATCCCATAATTGGACCTTTCATCTAGTCTTCGTTTCTTTGCACAAACTGAACGTTCCAAATGTTTTTGTAGTGATGGCAGTGATGATGTTTGAATTTTGAAGCCTTATGAATGATACTTTAACTCTAGATTGTTCTCATATTCTGATGTCCCTGAAAAATCTCATTTACCTCATGTTTTTAAAATGGTATTATATGTCTCTGGAGATAGATAATCCAACATTCTTATCTCTTTAATACTATTTGTAATGCCAAATCTATAGAGATTCTTTAAAGAATATTAATATCAGAAAAAAAATTTTTAATGTTGTGAGGATGGTGATTTTTAGCTGCATAGTATATAAAAATGGAAGACTGTTTCCTACAATTTGCTGGTTAAGAAATTTTAATGACCACTGGATTGTGTTTTATATTTGATAATTGTCCAAAGACTATATAAACTGTATCACTGAAAAAAAAAAATCTGGATGTAGTTGTTGTAAAGTGACCTAAACCAAGTTGATCATTTGTAAATCTTAGGGTGTTTTTTGTTGTTGTTGTTTTGGTAGATAATAGTGGCCACTGAAACATTTAGTGTTTCTTTGCAATTTTAGTACTGTAAAGAAATGACCACATTCTGCCACACAGAGATATTTCTATAATTTACAAGTCCTCAATATTTAATTTTAGTAATGAAAGCCCATTTTTTAAAATTCTATTTTGAAAGCCCATTCGTAACATCTTGCTAATCTCAAGCTATTTCATTGTAGCAATAAACTCCATTTGATATTCATTATGCTAATTAACAATGTCTCAAGATTTGATCACATCAAGGAGAAGGGATGTGCTTGTGGTTACTTGCTTCTAGAGTGTAGCTGTCTGATACAATGCTCCCTCCATGTGGTTCGTCAGGCGATTGACTGCCCCTGAAGTTTAACTAACTTACACATTGGTATCTTTCACATCATCTATACTGAAGTGTTCTAAGTATGTTACAGACATCGTAATAGGAGTGTTGTTAAATATTTAAAATGGGGGAAATATAATACTTATCATTTTTCAGCATGTTTTTAATTTTTTTAAATGTCATCAAAATACATTTGATAACTTAAAAATACATGTGACCAGTTTACTTATTCACTGTTCTTTTCTTCATTAGAGATTTGAGATCTAGCTTTTAATTTTTTTCATACAACTCTTAGTAAATTTATTACTAAATTTAAAATCATGTTTCGCTGTCTGTTATTAAGTGGCATAATTTACTTAAACTAAAATTTATCGTTTATAGCCCTTTTTATTTTATGGAGTTTATATATTTGTATTTCACAAGTAGTTTTGTTTGTTTTCTATTAACTGGAGACCAATATCATTCATTATCTTTATAGAATAAAATTCATGTATTCATTCAGTAATTACTAAGTATCTGCTGTGGGCAGGGAATTATACTAAACTCCAGTAGAATTTTCTAACTCTAGTATGCATTAGAATCATCTTGGGAGCTTGTTAAATCTCAAGTGAAGTCCAGGACTCTGCATTTTAACATATATCCCAGGTGCTGCTAATGAAAGAGGTCCCTGTCTACACTCTGAGGAACATAACCTAAGAGATAACTAATTAACCAGACTAACCACCTGCCTTGAAGAAGATCAGTCTAGTGGAAACAAACAAGGAAACACAACTAATAATTGATACCATATGGGGTCAAGTGCAGGGAATTCTATCTTTAGCTGAGGAACTAGTAGAGGTTTCTCAGAATATTTGATTTCTTAGTTCAGTGGGTGGAATGCGGGCTACATTTGCCCCCTAGAGAACATTTGGCAATGTCTGGAGATTTTTGATTGTCATGAAGGGTAAAGGTGTGCTATTGGCATCTAGTGAGTAGAGGCACTAAGGATGTTGCTAAACACCCTACAATGCATAGGAAAGTCCCCCCAAAACAAATAATTATTTGCTCCAAAATGTCAGTTGTTCTGTGCTTGAGAAACCATGCTTTCATTTAATTATTTTTCTTCCTTTCTCCTTAATGTTTGTTGCTCTTCTCTCCATATAGTTTGTAGAAATTGCACAAGTATTAAATAAGAATAGATGATATTAAATATGAATAGATGATTATTGTCAAAGATTCAAATAGTGAACAAATGTATAAAGTAAAAAAAGAAGGTCCATACATAATTCTTCTAGATATTTTTTTCATGAAATTACATAAACATACATATTTTGAGATTGTTAGGTTTCTGTTTTGTTCTTAAATGGGATCATACTTCACGTATTATTTTGTGACTTGCTTTTCTCACTTTACTATGTGCAGTTGCTGCATAGTTTTCCATATTACATACAGGTGGATGTACCACAATGTTTTAACCATTCTCCTACTGATGGATATTAAGGTAGTTTTCAGTTTGCTTAATGGTGTTATAACTAGCACTGCTTGAGATTTATACACACATGCACAGTAGATTTCCAGATTCTGGGATAGATTCCCAGAAGTAGAATTATTGAGTCAAAGAGGATATTTATTTCATTTTATAATGGACTGTAACTGTTTATATGCCCACCAACAGTGATTGAAATGCCTGTTTTCCATACCCTCACCAACATTGCATATTACCAGACTTTTTAATTTGGGTCATTCTAATGAGTAAAAATGCTGTCTCATTATCATTTTCATTTCCCTGATAACTAATGAAGTTGAGCATCTTGTTCTATGTTTATTACCATTTATGTTTTTCTGTCAATTGCCCAAGGATACTCATTGCCAATTTTCAATTGAAATTATTTTTCTTATTCATTTGTAGATCTTTATGTATTCTACATATTGGTTTTTACATATCTTACAGATATTTTCTCCCTACCTATCACTTTGTTTTAATTATTGTTGCAAATGGTGTCTTTCACCACATAGTAAGCCTTTAGTATTTATATGTTCAAATTTGTCTTTTCTTTTATGCAGGATAGGGTAGTGGTTAAAGTGTACAAACGGCAGAGCCAGATTGTGTTCAAATTTTATTTCATCTGCTTACTAGCTACAAGTTACTTAATCTTTTTGTGCCTCAATTTTCTATCTTTAAAATGGTGTAGTAAGAATGTCTACCTCACAGGATTGTTAGGAAAAACAAATGAGATATTACAGTAAAGCCCTTATAATGCCTGGCACAGAGTAAGTACTCTATAAAAAGTAACTTCTTTGTTATTTCTTCTGGTTTTGTACCTTATTTAGGAAGGTCTTCTGTGCCTTAAAATTATAAAGATTTCTCACCAAAGAAAAATTAACAACATACATTTGGCAGAATATTATCAGAGCATTGGATGTATTTGGGGGCGGGACTATCGATTTTCCTTCATATATAGAATCACAGGCAGGATCCCAAAGAACTTTGCTCTATTAAAGAGTTTTAACTTTATCTTGGAAGTAGAGAAAAGTCATTGATAAATTGTAAGTATATGAAATAGTTGTATAAAGATTCCCATACTTTTCAAATCATTATGAAAGAAGATCGTAGAGTGCATAGTCTTGGTACTATTTGGAAGGGGGGAAAATTAGCTCCTTACCACACTACAAAAGGAATTCCAAATGGCTAAAACAATTAATTTAAGGCAATAAAATAATAATGAAGACTAAAAGAAATTAGAAGTGCGTATTTATTAAATAATTGGGTAATGAACTTTCTAAACTTCTAAGCAGTGGGGAAGAAATCATAGAGGAAAATATACATAGATTTGTCTACATAAAAATCAAAACTAATAAGTAGATATTTTAAAATCATATTAAAACTCATTGTTATCTAAGGAACACCTGTTCAATGGGAGTGTGAATTAGTAGAACTTCTAGAAGACAAATGGCAGTCATATAAAAATTTTTTTAAATGTATATGCCTTTGACCTAGTTATTCAACAGAAATGTAGTGAAATCTTTAATTACGAATGTGAAAAATTAACTAAGAGAACTTTTACCTAGTTATTGCTTATAATATGAAAAATTAGAAACAACTTCAATGTCTAAAAATATAGTTAAATTATATCTATACAATAGAATCTTGGTAGCCATTATAAATGGCATTGTAGTAAAATATGTATTGATATAGAAGTATATAGTATGTTCATCACATTTTAATGAAAAAATGGTTTGCAAGAGTATTTATAGTGTGTGATACAATTCTTCTTAATGAATATATAAAAATTAGAAAAACAAACAACTTAAAAATGCTTAGCTTTAGTAGAGGGATTATATATAACTTTCATTTGCTTTATTACTTCTCTGAATTTCCTATTTTTTTCACAATGAACCTACATTATTTGTGTAATAAGGAAAATATAAGGTTTTTAAATTAAGAGATTAAAAGACAAAGCAAGAAAATATTAAATATATTAGCAACAAAAGTGGCAGACAAAAGACTAATATTTCCACTATTTAAAGAGCTCTAGATATCTTTTTTTAAGACTAAGATCCAAATAGATAAATGAACAAAAGGCACAACTAATTTTCAAAGGAGAAAATATAGATAGAGAATAAATATGGAAATATATTTGAGGTCATGAGTTATCAAAGACATACAAATTAAATCAGTGAGATACACGTTTTCTCTTAACAGCTTAGCAAATATTTAAAAATATATAATAGTGATGTGGGTGTGGTGAATGAAACTAGCACTGTTGTACACTATACTTTAGGACTTGGCATGATTTCTTTGGAAAGCATCAGAACACTTTACTCAAAATTTCACTTCTAGGCATCTGTCCTAAGCAATAGTCAGAAATGCCAAAAATGCTTTGGGCATAAAGTTGTTCATTGTAGCATCCTTTCTAAGTGACATATGTGAAGTGACTTAAATGTTCTTTGATAGGGAATAGTTATGTAAATTTGTGGTGTAACCATATTTCAGAATGATACGTAACTTCTAAAAATTAGGTTTACAAAGTTATAATGTTAAGTTTTAAAAACATAAGATTTTAGAAATAGTATCATCTCAACTATTTTAAACTAGAGAAAATGTCAAAATTTTAGCAGTGGTTTCAGCTAGTGAGTAAAGTTTTGAGTGGTTCTTTTTTGTACTACTTTGTGCATTTATAATTTTGTAGAGTGAATTTTCTCATATAATTAGAAAAATAAAGATACGGGATTTAAGGAAAAAAGATTATCATCCTCATAGAATTATAGAATATGAAATCTGGGTGTGTATGAGACAAGAGAATGGGCCACGAGTCCAGAGGCTATAGCATTGGTCTGTTCACAGATAATAATGCTTCAATTTAGGAAAAAGTGGTATTGAGGTTGGAGGGATGTGGGCCAGATTCTGGAGAGATTTAGCAGTTAGATGCAACTGGGTTTGGTGAGTCTAGGAATTGGGAGGCTTGATGGATGGTGGTACAATTCACCGAGTTGATAACTAAAGTAAGAAACAGCTTAAGGGAGGAAGATAAGTTAAGTTTGGTGATGTCGAGTTTGTGATAAGGGTAAAGTAGTTCTGTCTAGTTAGGAAGACTTGGGAGTCATTATTAGCACACACATTCAAGTTCTGGTCTTAAACCATGTAATGCTCAGGTACTAGGCCTTTAACAGATGACCCTATTCCCCCTTAGAACACCTACTAAAAAAAACTAATTAAAAATTCTGGTAGTATAGTTCCTGATTAAGGTTAAAAAAAAAAAACATGTAATATGAGTAAACTTTTAGTGGCATTCTTTAGGATTACCAGGCAAAGGGTTGCTATAACTTCCCTGTAGCAACTTGGTAGTAGACTTGACTTGGAGGTCACTTTAATAATTTTTTAAAATAATTTGGGCAACCTACAACTCATTAAGACTTTTGACTTGAATACTTTAACTTGTATTTTTGTATATATCCGGAGTTTCCCTCTATTTGAGAAGATTGAGGTTTTTTATTTGGATTTGTTTGAGGGATGTAAAGATTGTATTCTAAAGTCAATATATTAATTCTTATGAATATTTTTGAGTGTTTATCTAAACAGATTTTTAATGTTGATTCTTTCAATTTACATTTGTGCTATCAAACTCTTCCATCCGACCATCTAAGTTGGTTATTTTAGCTGATATGGTTTCTAATTAAATCTTTGTGGTTGAGAGAGCTCCCTGTGGCATGTCTGCTTTAGCATTTAATTGCTCCATGGACTTCAAATTAAATTCTATAGTATTCCATTTTGGTCTGCTGATGAAGCAAAGATCTTTTCAGCATGGCCTGAGAAATGTGGTTATTGTGACAGCTCAAAGGACCAGCATCAGAATTTTGAAAAAGTTAGGATGATTTGACTTCTAGATTGACTTTTTATCCTTTGAAAATAAAGTTTAAAGTGTTACCACAGAGTCAAATGAGAGAATGCCAGATAATTAATAGCCTCATAATAAGTATTTAGGAATAAATAAAACAAAATTGTCGGCATTGATATTGTAGTGCATCAGGTTATTTTGTTTTAGAAATAACAAATTCTTGGGACTTGTTAGGTTGAATTTGAATGAAAAGTACCAGGAGACAAATGTGATAACTCTCTGTTAGGGATGGCATAAAGTGTTTTTGTATTGGGGTCACAGGTTGGATTAAGAAACTTCTAAGGTCCCTTCTGACTCCACGTTATTCTGCTTCTGGCAAGACTCGATAGCATGAATAACTCTCCTATTGAAAAATAGCTAAAAGCTTGGGTAAAATCTGACCAAATGATCTTTATAAATGCACTCTTGAAATGACACAGATAGAAAGAATCCAAAGAAGTTTTTTTTTTTTTAATTGAAAGCAGGAAGTCTAGAAGATAAGCATTCATCATAGCTTTCCCACTGAGTGTATCCAATGAACCATGATTTACTGCTCTTAATGCTGCATGGAGATGCGGAAAAAGTTTAGTACCTCCTATTTCCTCAAGATGCAAGGTCTAATAAGATCTCCTTGTTGCATAAAGCAGACATCCTAGAGCTGTACTATGAGCATAAGGATAAAGAAGAAATAAACTCACTGCACAAAAGAAGACAGTGAAGAAAATCACCTCTTCTGTTCTCAACATTAATGGGTAGAAGCGATATCACCCTTAAAAATTTATAACTGGAAGCTAGCCCTTACATGGGTTTCATTTAAGTATGTTCTTGATGTTGTAATAAAATAATTAATTCATTAAATTTCTACCCCTGAGTATTAGTCTTTTTAATATTCCCTGTGACAAATTGGAAGTATGCCTAAAGCACATATACAATATTGCAAAGGACAAAGTTATTCAAGAAAAAGCACTTGTATGATATTTCACTGTAAACTAATTACCTTTTCCCTTGGAACACCATTTTTACTTGAAAAAAATGAGTAACGGAAAAACTGGTTATCACCTTTGGAAATTTATTTGGCAAACATTTTCTTGAAATTGAATACAGTGAAACTGCTACTTTAAAGGTAAGCAACTAAAATTATTTGTTGCTAATGATAAAATTAGTACTTTCCAGTAGAAATTAGAATTTTGAAAAACTTACACTTACTACTTTAAGTTCAATAGTTACCCAGTGCTTTAAAGAGTTTTCTGGAGAAGGCAGCAGCTTAGGCTTCGGGAGGGTCATGTTCTGCAGGGCAAACAGTATGTGAGGTAGGGCTGAGGAGGGGCTGTCCTTCTAGTAGTCTCATCTGCCATCCCTTCTGCCTGCTTTCTGGAGAGGCCTTCACAGCACCCTCCACCGTTTCCCCCAGCTCATCTGCCCTGCACCAGACACCAGGAAAAATCCAGCTGCCCCAAGCGTGTAGTATCCGAAGTGGTCACAGCTTATTCTGGCAAAGCCCAGTTAAGGCAGAGCCCATCCTAACTCCTGGCTCCAGATAGCCTGGGGAAGGGGCCTGGGTGAATGGAGAACTTTTTGTTTTTTGATTTCCATTCACTTTAAGGGGAAAAATTATGATACATTTTGTTCTAACCTATGATACCTAACCAATTTTCACATTGCTAACCAAAAAATTAAAATAAGTTATATACGCAATAGACAACAATATTTGAAAGAATATAATATGGTTTGTACATAGAAATATAATAAAAATTTATTTAAAGTATATAGAGTATTTTAATGGTATAGGTAGTGATATAAGCAAATGTATTTTTTTTTTTTCGGTATTGTATAATGAAATGTGTCAACATTTAGGATATCTGCATAATTCAAAGAATCAGTGTTTTCCAAATGACTAAGGTATACCTTACAAGATCATGTATTAGTAAAAAATTCATTCAACATGCATAATAGAGCAATGGAGTTTAATTTTAACAGTTTGAAAAGTTTATTGATATGATTTCGGATTCCACATTATGTTTAGCCTTTAAGGAACTACTACTTGTAGAGTTTTAGTATATATCAAAGAAGACCCAAAATTATCTGAAAAGGTCATGAAAACACTCCTATCTTTTCCACCTGCACATCTGTATGAGGCTGATTTTTCTTCATATACTTCAACCAAACAGCATATCACACAGATCGAATACAAGAGTAGATATGATAATCCAGCTGCCTGTTAAACTAGATATTTAAGAGATTTTAGAGAGACATAAAGACATTAAAGAAATTTGTAAAAATGTGAAACAGTGACAATTCTCATTAAAATGTTTTATATAGAGAGTGTACAGAAAGCAACAGGTCCAAATGGGTTCACACATAAATTATACCAAACATTAAAGGAAGAAATTATACCAATTCTCTACAGTCTCTTCCAGAGGATAGAAACAGAGGGAATACTTGCTAATACATTCTGTGAATCCAGTATTAATCTATATCAAAACCACGTAAAACATTACAAGAAAACTACAGACCAGTACTTCTCATAAACACAGAGGCAAAACTTCTCAACATAATATTAGCAAATTGAATCCAAGAAGTATAAAAAAGAGTTATACACTAAGACCCAATGAAATTTATCCCAGGGATGCAAGGGTGGTTTAATATATGAGTCAATTAATATAATCTATCACCTCAATAGACTTAAAAAAAAAATCACATGATTTTATCAATAAATGCAGATAAAACATTTGACAGAATTCAACACCCATTAATGATAAAAATGCTCAGCCAACCAGGAATAGAAGGGAACTTCCTCAACTTGATAAAGAACATCTATACAACCCCCATAGCTAACATACTTAATGATGAGAAACTCAAAGCTTTCCCACTAAGATCAGGTACCAGACAAGGATGTTCATTCTCACTACTTCTTTTCAATGTTGTACTGGAAGTCCTTGCTGATGTAATAAGGAAAGAAAAAAGAAAGGAAAAAAGATACAAATTGGAAAGGAATACATGGAAAACTGCCTTTGTTTGCATAATATATAATCATTTATAATTGACAAGAAAACTTCTGGAACTAATAAATGATTATAACAAGGTCGTAGGATACAAGATTTCTGTACAGAAGTCAATTGCTTCTTATATACCAACAGTGAACAAATGGAATTTGAAATTAAAAACACAATTCCATTTGTATTAGTACACCCAAAAAAGGAATACTTAGAAAGTTTAAATCTAAAAAAAATATGTACAAGATCAATATGAGGAATACTACAAAACTCTGATAATGAAATCAAAGAACCAAGTGGAGAGACATTCCATGTTCATGGCTAGGAAGACTCAATATTGTCAAGATGTCAGTTTATCCCAACTCATTTCTATAGATTCAATGCAATCTCAATCAAAATCCCAGCAAGCGATCTTATGGATATGGACAAATGGATTCTAAAGGTTATCTAGAAAGGCAAAAGACCCAGAATGACCAACGCAATATTTAAGAAGAAAAACAACATTGGAGGACTTATACTACCTGACATCAAACTTACCGTAAAGCTACAGTATTCAAGACAGTGTGATATTTGTGAAAGAGCAGACAATGAGATCAATGGAACAGAATAGAAAACCCAGAAATAGACTCCCATAAATATAGTTAACCTATCTTTGACAAAGGAACAAAGGAAATACAGTGGGTCAAAGGTAGTCCCTTCAGCAGATGGTGCTGGACAACCAGACATCCTCATGAAAAAAATGAGTCATGCAAAAAAAAAGAATCTAGAAATATTTTCTTTCACAGAAATAAAAAAATGGACCATAGACCCAAATGTAAAATATAAAACTCCAAGATGATAACACAAGAAAAGACGTACATGATTTTGTGTGTGATCATGCCTTTTTAGCTATAACACTAAAGGCGTAATCCATAAAAGAGATAATGGATAAGGTGGACTTCATTAAAATTAAAATCTGCTGTGCAGAAGACAATGTTAAGAGAATGAGAAGACAAAACTACACACTTAAAGAAGAAATTTATAAGATGCATCTGATAATTCCTAATATATAAAGAACTTAAAGCTTAGCAATAAGAAAGCAATTCAATTTCAAAAATGGGACAAAAACTGTAGAGCTACCTCATCCAAGATGTACAGATGGTAAATAGACATATCAAAAGATGTTCCACATATGTCATCCGGCATATGCAAAGTAAAACAACTGTGAGGTATACTGCACACCTATTAAAATAGTTCAGATATGGAACACTAACAACACCCAATGCTGGTGAGGATGTAGAGCAACAAGAACTCTTATAAATTGCTCGTGGGGATACAAATTGGCACAGCTACTTTGGAAGACACTTTGGCTGATTCTCACAAAAATAAACATACTCTTACCATATGACCTGGTAATTACACTCCTTGGTGTTTACCCAATGAAATGAAAACCCTTGTCCATATTAAAACTTGCACAGGGATGTTTATAGCAGCTTTATTTGTAATTGTCAAAAGCTTGGAAACCACCAAGATGTCCTTCAGTAGATGAATGGATAATTGGTATATATTCCACAGGTATTGGAATATTATTCAGTGCTAAAAAGAAATGAGCTATCAAGCCATGAAATGTCATGGAGTAACCTTAAATGCATATTACTAAATGAAAGAAGCCAATCTGAAAAGGCTACATACTGTACAATTCCAACTATATGACATTCTGGAGAAGGCAGAACTATGGAGTTGGTAAAAAGATCAATGGTTGCCAGGGGTGTTGGAAGATGAATAGGTGGAGCACAGAGGATGTTTAGGGCAGTGAAATACTCTATGTAGTATATGATAGATATATGTCATTATACATTTGCCCAAACCCATAGAATGTACAATACCATGAGTGAACTGTAAAGTAAACTAAGGACTTTGAGTGATTATGATGTGTCAATGTAGGTTAATCCTTGGTAAACAATGTACCATTCTGGTGAGTGATGTCGATAATGGGGGAGACTGCATGTGTTGGGGCAGGGGACATATGGGAAATCTCTGTACCTCTCTCTCAGTTTTGTTGTAAAGCTAAAACTGCCCTAGGAAAAGTCTCAAATAAAAAGAAATTATATTCATTATTCATAAAACTGTATTACTGTGTTAACGTAAGTTTATTAGTTATGTTTGCATTAATTAAATATTTTGTAAAGTTCTTATTTTTAATTTTTAATAGGGCAAGTATTGGTAGATTTAACCCATATAAACCAATGGTCTTTGTAGTCCTAATTAAAGCATGTGATAGGGTCTTGAGTTAACATTTGAGAACTTTTGGTGTAAACTCTCCAGGGTAAAAGACAGAGATTATCAGACTGGCGATAAAAAAAATTTGGGGCGGTATGCTATTTACATGAAAGAGTCCTAAAATACAAGGAGGTTGTGACAGCAGGAGGAAGGGGAACCTGTGAAGAAATCTGTGAGAAGCTTCTCAGTTCCTTTACTTACTTATTCCTTGATTTGTGTACTTTAGAAAATGTTCCATGACCTCACATTTGAAATTTCTACTGCTTTGAATGCCCTTATTACATAGGAAATACAGAGATTTTTGTGCTATAGGTGTTTTGCATAAAAGTAATCTTGTTGTGAAAGTGGACAGCAGTGTATGTATACCAGTTAAGTACTTTTTATGGACCCATGGAACATTTATGAAAATTGAGTGTGAGTTAGGCCACACAGCTTGTTTCAATACATTTTTGAGAGAACATCTTACAGACCACATTTTGTGACTGCAAATCAATTAAATAGTAATTAGTTACATAAAGCTAAGTAGAAAAGCTCCATGTAGATTAAAAAAAAAAAAGTTCTAAACTTCTTGAGTCAAAGAACATGTAATGAAAAATTAGAAAATATTTGACTATAGAATAACAAAAATAATTCATAATAAAACATTTGACTTGTAAGTTTAAGGGGAGAAACAATGGAGTCTTGTCTCTCTGCCATGATTCAAATGTTACTCCAAAAGCATTCCCTTTAAAGATCAAGAATGACGCAGGGATGGCCTCCTCTATTATACCTAGTCAGAATAATCTTGAAAGTCTTAGCCAGTGTAGCAGCAAGAAAAGGAATGAAAAGTTAAAGATTGGAAAAATGAAATAGCCAATTTTCTAGGTGATATGATTGTCTACATAAAAACCTTCAAAGGAAATATATATATTATTTAAATTAACACAAGGGTATATTAGGTTTCTTATATAAAAAAATCTGTTTGCAAATTTAGCTGCCTTTCCATATGCTGGAAACAATTCAAAAATATAAAAGTAATATGATTTATATCAACAACAAAAAGTAATAATAAAGTACCTAGGAAGAAATCTAGAAATATATATGTAAGACCTGTTTGGAGAAAATGATATAACTTTGGCAGACATTCAAGATTTAAATAGATATGTAGAGGGAAATATCCTAATTTAGAATAAGGAGACTCAGTATTGTGAAGATGTCAGTACATTCACATTATTCTGTAGATTTAATGCAATTCCAATCACAATCCTACCTGGATTTTTTATAGAACTTGAAAATGTTTGAAAGTGCAACAGGTCACACATAGCCAAAGACACTCCTGAAATATGAGAATAAGGAGAAAATTTGCCCTAGCAGCCACCAAAAATATGATAAAGCTTTGGTAGTTAAAGCGATATTGTCTTGATGAGAAGTTAGAACAATTGTATAGTGGTACAGAATTAGGGGCCCAGAAACAGACCTATATATGCAGACCAGAGTTTTGGTAGGTTGACATTACAGAAAGGGGAAAGGAGGGATATATGGACTCTTTGATAAATAATGCTGTGGCAATTATTTAAACATTACAGTTTTTAAATGAAATTGGTTCCCTATCTGAAAACTTAGGCAAAAATTAATTCCAGGTGACAATGACTTTTAAATGTGAAAAGCAGAGGTATAAATTTTTGAATGCAGTGTAGGAGAAGAACCTTATGACAAGCCCGAAACTAGAAGATGATGTTTACAACACAAGTGACAATGGATTTAGTAGATGCATCTATATCAAGAACTGAAAGATAAACAGCACAGTAGAAAACGTACAGATTTCACAGAAGGGGAAACACATGGCCAATAAACTGAAAGGATAATCGATGCCATTAATAAGGAAAATTCAATTAAGTGTAATGAGGTAATATTTAATAATCTCAGATTTGTAAAGTGAAAAAGAAAATACCAAATATTAGTAAATGTGGAACAATGGAAACACTTAGGGAGTATAAATGAAATACAGTCACCTTGGAAAACAATTTGACATTTCTGGTAAAGTTGAACATTTCCATGTCCTATAACCAGCAATTCCCATTCTAGAACTATGTCCTAAATTATTGCACATGTGCAACAGCATATAGATAAAAGAATATTTATAGAAGCTTTTAAAATAATTCCTGCAAACATACCACATATCCATCAATGGTAAAATGGATAGGTAAATTATATAATATTCATATAATGCAGTACTAGAAGCAATGAAATTTAATGAATTACAGCTGTACAGATCAGCATAAATGAATATCAAGAACTTGATACTGAACATAATAAACAAGTCACAAAACTTTTATTTTATAAAATTTAAAAACATGCCAAACTAGACAGATATTCTTTTTTTACTTTTTTATTGTGGTAAAATATATATAACATAAAATTTACTGTTTTAAATATTTTTAAGTGTACAGTTCAGTGACATTAAGTGCACTCACAGCGTTGTATAACCATAGCCACTCTGTTTCTGGAACTTTTTCATCACTACTGACAGAAACTTTGTACCCGTTAAATAACTCTGTCTCTCCTCCCCGCAATACCTGGGAACCTTTGTTCTACTTTCTGTCTGTATAAATTTGCCCATTCCTCATATAAGTGAAGTCATACAATATCTATCCTTTTGTGCCTGGCTTATTTCATGTAGCATAGTGCCCTCAAAGTTCATCCATGATGTAGCATGTGTCAGAATTTTATTGCTTTTAAGGCTGAACAATAAATATCACATTGTGTGGATAAACCACATCTTGTTTATCTATTCATCAGCAATATATTCTTAGAGATGCATACATAGGTAGTAATCTATTTTGGAAAAGGAAAGGGAAGAGTAACCCAAAACTCAAGATAGTGGTCACCTCTTGAGGAAAGAATGGGGGGATGCAATTAGGGAGGGTGCATGAGGATTTTAAGTTTCTGGTAGAGTTCTGTTTCTTAAGCTGGATGGTGGGTACAGGATATTCATTTACTATTTATTAAATTTTACTTATATGTTTTATATGCTGGTATGTATGATATGTTTCACAAACTTTTTAAAAAATTCAAATGATAATGTCATTAGTTTAATTTTCATTGTCTTGTAAAAGACCCAATAATTAAAGTATTAGCACATGACAATCTTTTTAGAAAATGCTATGTAATAAAGCTCTGAAAAATTATAAACTCAAAATAGGTTTCTCTCCCTCTTCTCCAGTCCTTTTACATGGGAGAAAGAGTTAAATTTTTAGCATATAGTTTATTTTATGTGACATTTTATGTGACAATAGGTAGAGTAAGTCAGTCAAATATTTTAATAGAAGTTATATTAATTTTATTTATCTTGGAGTTCATAATAAATGAAACACCATACAGTGAACTATTTTGTAAGAAGACTCTAACTTGAATAATTTAGACAAGTGATGTCCTAACTTCTTATCATATGAACAAAAGAATACCCCATTTATCTATATTGCTTGCTGTCATATTATATATTGTTAGTTTTAGGAGAGAAAATGGCAAGATTAGCCACATGCTTTTTTGCTAAAATGTACACTGTTTAAAATTTTCTAAAGAAGTCCTGAGTCTCACAAGAATGTATTGACTTATTTTATAATCAGTTCATTCCTTATTAGTTATTATAAAATCTTTTCTCTTTTATGCTGTACAGAGGAAACATTTATTCACCTACTGCTTATATTGTAACTACCTGAATAACATTGAGAGTATATTGAGGTGGAGAATTTATTTTAGGTCTAGCAAAAATGTACGGGATCCATGCATGAATTTTAATAACTACATTGCTACATTACTGTTATGACTACTTTACTATATTAATGTAGTAAAGACATTACTTTAAAGCATACATCCTGCATTGAGTTCTATATTTATTTTCCTCATTTCAAGATTGGTGATCCTGGATAGACTATTTGTAATGTGAGTGTAATAACGTGGTTAAATGGTCCATAAAATTTAATAATAAATTTTATTTATTAAGCACCTATTGTATGCTAAATACTCAGTATTTTCGTATGTTGTTTCAAGAATTTCTCTAGGGCATAGTTCTAGGGTGGGAATTGCTGAGCTGTAAGGTGTGCGTATGTTCAACTTTACAAGGTAATGTCAATTTGCTTTCCAGAGTAGCTGAATCAGTCGAAACTCTGTCTTGCAGTGTAAGAGAGTTTGCATTATTCTTATCAACACTTAGTGTTAGCCAACTTTTTAAGATATTTGCCAGGCCAAATGTGAAACTGAGGCCCGGATACATGAAGAATAATGCCAAAGATAAACCAGTGAATAAGTGCTGGTGCCGCATTCTAATCCAGGTTTGTCTAATTGCAATTGCAGTAGGCTGGATTTCAAAGAAATGAAAGTATATAACAATGAGTATAGTTATAAAAAATGAGAGTGAGATTTCTTAAGTAAAATAATTTTATGTAAGAACTTCCTTAGGAGAAGTATTTCTGAAAGTGTGATTTTATTAACTGAATTAGAATCACCTGGTAGTAGTGATGTGTGTGTAAGAGGGGTGGGATGGTAGTGGGGAGGGGCAGTACTTAATATTTTTAGAAATGCAAGATCCATCTCTACTTTTACTAATTTAAAATCTCTAGGGGTGGAATATAGGCATCTAAATTTTTAACAAGCTCTCCTAGTTTTATTTTTGTTTTTTAATAATCACTAAAGTTTTAAGACTTTCTGCTTAGGGATTTTAAAGTAATTTTCAAAATACTGCCAGATTCACATACAGATTTATAAACGGGGACCCAGAATAAGAAACTTAGTTTTACACATATGTAAACACTCACTTTTTATTGACTTTTGTCATCTAACTTCCTTTATCTAAGAGTTCCTCTTAACTGTTTTTCTCTTAATTCCGCCCTCTTGTCCAACCTACATGTGATATGAAATAGCATTAGGACTGGCAGCAATAACAATAATTCTTTTACACTCTCTCTGCCTGACTGACCTTTACTCCTTTAAAGTGGACTAAAGGATGCAAAGTATATGCTCATATAGCAATGCCATCAGTTATTTCATTCTTTTTTTTAGAACTGTTGATAACAATGATATCAATCTTGGGTGGGTAAAGACTTAGGCTCAATGGTTATAAAAAGTGAAGATTTGTGCAGCTGGGGTTATAGTTGTGAAAGATCCTTCCATTTTTCTCATTACTATTCTTTTTTAGATGTACTATCTCTGAGATAGTTATTTTTAAGGAGGAAAACAATGTCTGAGCTAAGTGAAGAATTAGTGGAAACATCATTTAGAACCCTTTTCCCAAGGACACAGACTTTTGTGAGATCTTGTGTTAAATTAGGAACGGATATTGTAGGCTCAAAAGAGTTCTATTCTGCTCACCTGCCCAGACCTTACAAAGATCTGTTTTCATTATTGCTTAGCAAGTTATTGCTTTCAATTAAGTAGTATAGCTAATTGTGCTTAGAATTTAATAGCTTTATTTCCTGTTCTGTCAGAGACATTAATTTACCAAATTCTTAAAAACTTCCTTAGTTTAGCAGAAAACCTTTCTACATGATTTTTGTCTAAAAAAATGAAATTGACAGAATGTTAATCATCAAAACTCTAGAATTTGCAGGAATCATCCTTAAGCTGAGCTTTCAAGAGTATGCTCAATTCCACATATTAATTTTTATACTTTGATTACTTGGCTATAGAATTAAATAATTACTATTAAGGGTTCACATCATACTTTGTGAAACTGATTCATTTAACAAAATGTGAAAATATGGGGCACTTTATATGTCATGCTTTCAAAACCGAGGGTTTAAGTTGTATATGTAGAAGTTGTTAGCTATTCTAAAACAGTAAGAGATTATTGTTCATGTCCGTGTAATAAATTGATATTCCCTGATTGTAGTTTTTCATTTTGCACATTGTCAGAACCTTGGACCTTAATTTTATTCTTTGACAGCAGTGACCAGGGAAAGAACACTCATATTGTTTGGGATAGTCACATCTGTTCAGCTTGATTCAGTTGAGGGTATTTGCATATTCTTAAGTATTTCTTCTGAGAGGGCTTAAATCCTTCTCAAGTGCTTGATGCAGTTTTGAAATTCATTCATAAGGTATCTACATGGATTAATAGCTCTGTGTAATATTGCTGTGTATCATCTGACAGATAAGACCACATTTTAAAACAAGGTAGTCTTTCTTTTGGGATGCTACATTACATTTTTACTTGTTCTGCTGGCAGAAATGTCATTTTTTTAAAGACCGTATTAATGGTTTTATTAAATTAGTATATCCTAATTTTAGACAAGTTCGTCAATCATAGGACAAATAAAGATTTATTAAGTTATAATTCAAAGGTTAGTGGTAGTTTTGCCTTCCTTGGTTGGAAAATTGAGTAATTTCATAGAAAACCATCAAGAGCTTGAATGAATTTGTTTAGTTTCCTCATTTTATAGGAAAACTTATTGAGGCTCAAAGTTACTGGTTTACTTAAGGTCATGTAGCTTGGAAATTAGGTCTTATTTTAGGTGTGCACTCTCAAGCCAGTAAACCCTAAAGAATGCCAGCATATGTCTTCTGGTTTACATTAATGATGGTATATGACCTCTGATTTACATTATTTACAAATTATCCTGCATCTAAAATTTCTCCTTGCCGTTGGAACACATAGTCAGGGATTATATCTTATTTGTCATCCTATCTCTCCAGAATTGACACCATGTCTTATACATGGTTAATGCCCAATCATTATTTTGCTGTCCTGTTATGGTTCTTCTAGGCTATTCTGTAAAGGATAATTTTAAAATGAGGTAACTTATTAATGCAATGTTAAACCTTTGATAGCAAATAGGTTTTATTTTGTGTTCCATTTCTGACGAATTGGCAATAGCTATGTGGAGAAGAATTTTGAGATATGCTGAGGTTGGCTAGCAATGTCTGCCACAGCATAGGATCAGGGAAACAAACTGTTTCTTTCTTGAAATATGTGATCTTAGGGATAAAGAAAACTATGGGTTGAAGTGACCAGAAAAGGCCCTGGGAAGAAATAAGGCTCAAATTTTAGGATGGTAAGAATTCAGATATTGTAGGCAGAAACAGGGTAGAATGCTGCCAAGGCTGAGAGTTCTATTTACATTCTAATGTAAATAGGTTACATTAAATATAATCAAAGGAAGGAAAACAATTATTGAGAACTTTTGGTACTTAGCCCTGTGCTTTTTACAGGAACCCTGCAGACTTTCTCACCTAGTTTGCATGCTTTGCTTTTCCTTTCCTGAGTTACTTAGCATTGTTCAAGTCTTCCCTATTTATGCCTGGGTCAACTCTCTCCAATTTTATATCTGCCTTACTTAAATATGTAAAAGCCATGATATCACCTCATCACAAGTTTCATTATTGTGTTATAAGAATTCATTGGAGAAAGAAGTCTCAATTGTTATTTCATCATCTTATTAAAATATTAAAATATTAGGCTATAAATTAAATAACTTCAAATTACATAATTATTTTTTATCTTCCAGGAATCCCCTTCTGGTAGAAGGAAAGCTCTTGCTACTAGCAGCATCAACATGAAACAGTATGCAAGTCCTATGCCAACTCAGACTGATGTCAAGTTAAAATTCAAGCCATTGTCTAAAAAAGTTATATCTGCCACTCTCCAGTTTTCATTATCTTGCATTTTCCTACGGGAAGGAAAAGCCACGTATGTTTCTTTTGTCAAATAGCTTCTTCAGAGTGTGTTTTAAAACACTGTAGGTAAATAGCTTTTGACTCAGTGGACTGGCAACAGTTGAGAACATCCTACTGCATACCAATCATTCTTGCCATCCTTTGTTTCAAAGGCTGAATTAGATGAATTTGTTATTTATAGCCCCTTTCACTCTAGAAAATGAACAATAATATAAAAGTAATTATAGCAACTTTAAAATTTTAAATTGTATATTATAGGATATCATACAGGTTTATTTGATATTTCATTACCTTCAGTGTAAGTGATTCTACTCTGAAATACAGACAGTTAAATTTGTAGAGTTGTTTGATGCAGCCGAGACATGAGAAGAACTTAAACTGAAAAGTTTAAGTTAAGAGGGATGAAAGAACGAAAGGAACTTTTGACAATTCATGTTCTTTGGCTCAGCCTTCCAAAAAATGTATAGCAAGGTAGTTAGATACAGTTTTTTATAATCACTATTTTTTTCAAAACTCACTTTTAAAGCACCAAATAGACAATGTACAAAGATAATTTCTGCACCCAGTTCTAGTCTCCTAAAAGAGTAAAATTATAATTGGATAAAATGAGGTGAACATACTTAAAACAGGTTAAAAAAAGTAACATTGACCATAATTATAGCATACAGTCAAGTCAAGGGAAAGCACATGTTTCAGGTATAGTGAAAAGGTTAGTACCTACTTGGAGTGGAAGATTCAGGGAAGGAGAAATGCAAATTCTATGTCTTGACTTTAAAGGTAAAGGGAAGAAGGCAGCTATGAACATTGCAATTCAATATGAATCACAGTTCTGAATGTATTTGACCTAGTGGAATGTGGTTACTATAATTGGCTGTGTCCTCTTGACTGATTAGAGTGGATTCTGTGCGTCAGTCAAAATGAGATGTTTGGCACTCCTCTACAGGGCAGCAAATGATTTTGTGGATAACAGTAAGCTTCTTCTCTGGAAAGTTTGTATCTAAGTGAGAGTGATAGAGAGACAGTACAGAATGGAAGCAATTAGTCTTTCATATCAGGACCTTAAATTATAGACTTAAATATTGAGAAATTAAAAAATAAAGACCTTACCCTGAAGGTCAAGCCAAAATGAAAGAAAAAGAAACAGAGGAAGAAGAGAGAAAACAAAATCAGAGATCTTTTGAAGGTGGACTCCTTTCCACTGGGCAGAAGCAGTTTGTGAATCAGAACCGTTCACAGGAATGTAGGTGAGAGGAAATTTAGTCAAACCAAATATCTCAGTTTGAGTGAAAAATTCTCTCAGAACACCCTAAACTTTTTCTCTTCTTCCTTGTTAGCTCTTTACCTTAACAAAAATGTTCAGGTTAGAATATGAGCAAATTAAAGGGGTAAAAATGAGCCAGCTAACTTTTAAAAAATAGTGTTATATCTTGAAATTATCCCCCAGAAATAGGTGTGCTATTTTTAAGGCATTCATATAAGTTCATAACTTTTTTTATTCATTCAGACTCTGTGTCACATTTTAAAAAGGGGAAATAATTTTAGCTCTAAGCTTATATGAGATAAAATGCAAAGAACTTTCAAAAACCAGTTTAGTCCACAAAGTCATATCATATTTAGAAGTGAATATTATCAAACGTTACTTTACAAAAGAACACATATTTGTTTTGTTTTGTTTTTATTGTGCTAAGAACATGAGAAACAATGTTTTAACTTGGCTTTCTTTTGGGGAGGTATACCAGATAGAAATTTAGTTCGTATATAACATGTAGAAATATGTTTGATTCACTGTAGTTTGTTTGAAATTTAAGGTGAAAATGATAGGTCAAGAAAACTTAAATTATTTGATGTTTAGAGTATACAATGTAACCTTTATAAATTTATATTTAAAATGCCTAAATATAAAAGCATTTTTATATTTTATCCAATGCACAGTATTTAACTTACAATCAAGATAGGTCATTTTCCATCTTGTAATTTTTTAAAAGACTAGACTTTGTTTTAAAATGCTTTCTCTGTTGTAGTAGATCTTTAACTTTTGGGAAGTTATAGCTCCTTTAAGAAAAATGCCCCTTTAAACAAGATTTAAATATAATTTACAGAGGTTTACCACTTCTTTCTCCTACTCACAAAACCAGAAGTATTCATGGACTTCAGATTTAGATTTTATTTTTCTATTCTCATTCCTTATGAAAGTTTGAATATTTTAAAGTCTAGATCTCATGTGATTTGCAAACTGTCTCACTCTTTTATGGAACAAATTTTTTATTTCCAGACTTCAGCATTAAGAAACCATATTTTAATCCCATGAAGAAAATTTTAGTCTCCCATAGGTCTGCAGCACAGAGTTAAAGTAACTTCTAATCAGTTGGTTTTTAATCCTGTTTGCTAATTTTATTAATTAAACATGCCATTTAAAAATTGATAAATATGAGTATTTAGATTTTTCAGTAGTGTTTTACAACTGTTTAAAAAGACAACATATAGAAGGAATATATTAATATATTTAACATATAGAAGGAATATATTAATTTTTTAAGAAGCAGTCCTTTTTCAAGCAATGTCATTTAATGAATTGTATATTATAAATCATTGATGTAGGGATGAAGACATGCAAAGTTTGGCTAGTTTGATGAGTATGAAGCAGGCTGACATTGGCAATTTAGATGACTTTGAAGAAGATAATGAAGAAGATGATGAGAATCGAGTGAACCAAGAAGAAAAGGCAGCAAAAATTACAGGTTGGTTTTATTAGCATTAAAATGTTGAAAAACTCATTTTTGTTTCCCAGGTAAAAACAATTCTAGTAACAAAGTATCTTTTCTTCCATAAGCCTTTCTAATATAATATACCATTTAGCTCTTTGAAAACTTTGCATGATAATATGTAATCACAGGTTTCAGCAGTTAACGTCAAGTCCAAGGTTAGTCAAAAAAACATAAAACTTTACTGAAACTCCTGATTATAACATAAAGTAGTCTAAATATGTTCATATTTATTTTGTCAATGTATGAATGAATCTTCTATAAGTAAAGATCTGCTTTAAGGGTGAAATGAGAAGATGCATTAGTTACCTTCTCCTAGTTCATGGACATTTTATCTTATATATAAAAGCTCCCATGCAGTTATTCCTTATAGCTGGTTTGATCAAACTACTAAAATGTTAAGTGATTTGAACCTCTTTGTATTAATTTGTCAATAAATATTGATCGACAATCTGGCTATCACACTTAAGGAATTGATATTATACCTTTATTATTAGAGTGAAAGTCAAGCAGTAAATATGTATACTTCTTTCAGCTAATAAATTGCTCTAAATTTCTGGATTGATATTCCTTGAATTCTATCATCTATTCACCGCTAAGTGATTTTTACAAATTCTTTGGGCACTTTAGCATCCATCTCTTGGCTTTTCTTCAACTCTTACTGTATTAAGCACTCTCTTATAATAGTATTTGGTTGTTCTAACCTTATAGTCTTTACCCTTTAGTAGTTATATTTCTTGATAACTGACTTATTTAATTTTATTTACATTATTTATACTTTTATTTGGGAGTTTTCTTATCATTTTTTCCCACCCACCCCTTACATTTTGCCACTCTCAAATGTTCTTTATTTAAGCATTTTTAATAGAGTAATTTGGAAGTTAACATTCCTATTCTCATTTTAGAATAGCATCCTCTAAAATAAATAAGCCAGATGGATAGATGAAAGAACCTATATTTCTCTACTAACATTAAAAATAAAACATAATGCGTTGACTCACCTCACATAAGATATGAGATTCAATATAATTCTCTTCTCTTTATTTGAACCCCACCCTTTATTATTTTTATTTCAATTATATTTCTTTCAATAATAAATGCTGACATTTGCATTATGTATAATGATGTCAGCAACAATTATACAATACTTTTTCAAATGCCATATCTTTCCTGTCTTTGAGTTCTTTGTTTTGTTTGGCTAGCTGGAGTTCTTCAAGTAGGTAAGTCGGTTTTTTTCCCTGACCACCACCAATGACATTCTACTTGTCCTTCAAATTTTAATTCTGTTGCCATATACTCTGAGAAATCTTTCATACCCACTCTCTCTTAACCTGACCACTCCATCCTTTGTGCTACTACCATATTTACAAATGCAGGCATTTTCTTACAGCATGAGTTTTTATAATTCCAGTGGGATATAATTTGATCTTTTACTTAGAGGATACAATTTATTCTTTGTATATGGCTCTTAGTTAAAAATAAATCTCAATTAAGCACTAGTCCTATAAGTAGGAATTTAAAAAAAAAACATTTCATAGCTGTTTTGAGCAGTGTTGTACTTACTGTTTTTATTATAGCAATGAGAAGAAAAGTGATAACAATATGTCACAAGTTATGTGCTGGTATTGAAAAGAAAGGACATTATTTTTAGCAAAGTGCAGATTTAATGAAGGCATTCAATAATATTTAGATTTTATAGCTAAACCCTTGTCTTAGTTCATTTGGGCTGATATAGCAAAATACAATAGATCAGATAGCTGATAAACAACAGAAATTTATTTCTCACAGTTCTGGAGATTTAAAGTCTAAGATTAGGGTACCAGTATGATCAGGTGAGGCCCCTTGCATGGGTCACAGACTTCCTTGTATTCCTTTTATGGTGGAATGGGGCAAGGGGACTCTTAGGCTTTTTCTATAATGACATTAATCTCATTCATGAGAGTTCCACCCTCATGACCTAATCATCTCCTTAAGGCCTCATCACCTAATACTATCACATTGGGAATTAAGATTTCAATATATGAATATTGAGGGCGGGGGACACAAACATTAATACCATAGCACCTGTTATTGCTTAGACATACCCATATACCTTAATTTCTAAAATTTCTGCCAAAGAGTAACCCTGATTGAAGAAATTGTTTTAATGAAACTTTTGATGATCCAAATTTTTTTTGGAATGCTACTATCAATCAATCAATCTATTTATTTATTATCCCTATTTTAGAAAATTTCTTCAAGGTAGAGACTATGTTTGAATCATTTTTGTTATCCCTAGTTTCTAGCACATTGTCTGGAACATATTGAGAATGTAATATATGTTAACTGAAAGACTATAAATGAATAAATGGAGATTCCTTCTCCTATTGTAGTCTCTATAGATCACTCTGGCTTATTATCTTATTGCATTCATTTCGACCTTTAATCATGTACTATCTTATACAGAGTAGGGTGGCCCCATTTTATGGAAGGAATATGATCCAGAGGAGACACATAATTCAAGACTAGTTTTCCAAAAGGAATGAATGTAAAATATGTGCCTTGAGGGAGTAGAGGTAGGTGGGGATAGTGGATAATTAGATGCACGTTCTAAGTCGATAAATCTACAACCATTGTAACACATTTTTGCTATGGCGTTCCTTTTTTTCTCAGCATTTTCTGTTATATTTTGAGAGTATAGTCACTTAATAGCATAACATGTTATGGCAGTTGTTTGGCTTCCTCAGTTGCATTTTTTTAAAGCACATATAAATTCCATTCCAAAGTTATTCACTTTCAGAAACATTTTTTTTTAGCACTAGCACTACCACTCTAAAAATGTTTGGGTAGTTTTAAGATAATAAAAAATATATTAAAATTTAATAGTAGTAATGTTAAAATAATGGCTTAAGTGTAAACATAATGAATATTTTATAAACATGGTACAAATAAAGTATGGTGGGTATTTTTATTTACTAGCTAACATGGCAATAACTTACTTAAGTACAGCTTACACTGACTCTTCCTTGCAGCTTTGAAATTGTCGACATGATTTTTAGAGGAAAGAATCATTATTTAAAAAATTTGCCTATATTTTATCTTTATGGTATAATATAAATGCATAACATACAACCACATTATATCTATAAAGTTATATGTGTATATTATTTCTCAGATAAGCTACCAAATTCTTGAAGGAATAGACTGTTACAATTATTTTGTATATGTCTTAGATTGACACCTAGAGGCTATTCATTTTGTCGGTGATTTCTTATGGAATACTGCTTTAAATCAATAGTAATTAACAAAATATATCTTCTTAAATTACATAAGGTAAAAGTAAATTCATGGTATCTATATTTGACTGATGAAAAATCCCTACCCTTTTCTGAGACAGAATTCACTGCTAACTAGAAACATATTTTGGGACTGGCTCGTAGGCAAGAACCTTTTATTGATTGATATTACATATATAGATGCATTCTATAGAGGTGCAGCACCAGTGAATGGGTGGGGGAATTTTGAAGTGCAGTTGGAAAAGTCACAGAAATGTAATGGGAGCAATAGACCTTGGAGTTGGAGAAACAAAACCTTTTAATGAAAAGTTTACTGCAGTCAGCATTAGAAATTACATATGGTTTCAAAACAATCAGTGCCTCCACCTATATGGCAGCCTCACAGTGCTTGAACCAATATTTGGTAATATGACCACCTTGGGTATTCATGTTGAATTTCTCAATACATACCAAAAGGAAGGGAAAAAGACTCTTTCATAAATTAGAAAATCCTATTGAATACAGCTCAGAAAATCAGATTTAACTGAAGCAGTTTATAGTGTTATTGGGGAAACCAGACATTATGAGACACCTGAAAGGCCCCTGGTATACTTAAAGGTGTTGCAAAGACCACTAAGGATTCTTCTTAGGCTTAACCAGACTTTCAGACTCATATGACCTGAATAGGCCAAACTTAGCATTAGATTCATTTCGAAGGATATTGGACAGGAAGCAGCATGCCAACAGAGCATTCATCTTTCACTGGAGTCCTCACAGGGCCCAGGTGCTATTCTTTGACTTCTACTCCACAAATGACAAGGGGACAAGATCCACATAGTAAACAGAAGGAATTACCTTAGAATCTTAATGCTACACAAGAGCTGTTAACTTTTGTAACAGTTTGGTTGGTATAATTTCCCAGGTCCCTGTAAGGGACATGTCCAGTTATGAGAGTCTCCACAGTCAGAGAAGCTCAAGCTGTGACATTCCATCAGGTATATAGTCCATTCACAGCCCACCCCTCCAGATACAGTTTATAAATCAGGATTCATTTTTACTGTAAGCACTGGTACCTTGTGTTTGTTAATCCTTTTCCTATTGTTTCCTAAAATTGATTTGGGAAGAAGAGAGTGTGATATGTTGGCTATCTTCAAGGAACTGTACAGGTGGTAATAGGGGAGATAACAGTTCACATTTGAGTTGATTATGGTGTGACTCAGCCCTCTGAGATCAAATGTCCTGCTAAAGCTGTGAATAAGGATGAGTAGGTCACCCTCCTTTGTTTAGAAGGTTCTTTAGAATAAACTTGGGACTCTGGTCAAGAGTTTCACTTCTGGTTTTTACCTGGGCATCTACCCTCCAGTACCTAAGAGACTCGTGAACAAAATCATAGGATTGCTGTGGACTCTATAAAGTAAAAAAATTTAAATTAAATTAAAAAAAAAGGCAATCTATTCTGGTGGTCTGTGTAAGGGATGAGAATTTCTGGAATACTTCATATATTATTTAGATGTTAAGGCTGGGAAATAGAGTGGAAACATTTCTGATCCTTTGAGCTAAAAAGTTTATAAACCACCACAGCTATCTCCCTTTTAAAGAAATTTGAGACCCTAGAATGAGATCCTGAAGAAGAATATCTGTTCCCAGTGTTTAGAACTCAAATATGTCAACTCAGAGAATAGTAGAAGTGGCAGAAGATACAGATTACAAATTCAGCCTACTTTCTGTGTCACTCTTAAAGTCTAATGCTGCTTTGTTTGTACTGATGACAACTGAGAATTCTCTAACATCCCCATGAAGACCTTAGGAGATTTCTGTGGATATAGAGAGCCCGTATTACAGGACCAGGAAGGAATTGAGATCTCTGAAGAGGTAAGAAGCTCTCCAATATTTACTTAGGAGAGGATCCAGGAGACACATAACATTTTAAGTACCAATATGCATTTTCTGAGGATTTGTCCTAGAAATGCAAGGTTGATTTAACCATATTAACACACTACCAGAGTAACACCTCTATCTCAAAGGAACATTTTCGACAAAATTCAATACCAAGTTTCTCAGCAAATTTTAATGTAAGGCAATTCTGTATTTGAGAAAAAAAAAATCTATGGAAAGCTACAGCTAACATCATACTTAATGGTGAAACACTGAACACTTTCTTCCTAAGATTGGGAACAAGGCCAGGATGTTTGCTCTCACCTCTTATATTCAATATTACACTGGAGATTATAACAAGGACACAAGACACAAGATCAATATAGAAAAATCTGTATTTTTATATATGAACAACTAACATTTAGTCTGGGTCTTTTTTTGTTGAGTTTTAGATGTTCAGCTTATTGTTATTTCAAGGAGAGAGATCTGGGGATGTCTCTCACTCCGCCATGTTTCTGATGTCACTCTCCGAACAACTAACATTTAGAAAAGGAAATTAAAACAATTCCATTTATAATAGAGGCTAAAAATAGCAGACTACTTAGAAATAAATTTAACAAAAGATATGGGAAAACCTCTATACTGAAAACTCTAATACATTACTGAAGGTAATTAAAGAAGACCTTAATAAATAGTGATTCCTTGTTCATAGATTAGAAGACTCAAAGTTGTTAAGATGTCCCTTCTCCCCAAATCAGCCTGTAGAATCATAATTCTACCAGGATTTTTTAATAAGTAGAAATTGAAGAGCTGATTCTAAGATATTTTTGGAATTGTAAAGGACCTGAGTAACTGAAACAATCTTGGGGGAAAAACAAAACAAAACAAAACAGAATTGTTACACTAAATTAATATTACTTTACATCAAGATTTACTGTAAATCTATACTAATCAAGATAGTATGTATTGGCATATGACAAGTCAGTGGAACAAAACAGAGAGTCTTGAAAAACCCAAACTTATTCGGTCAATTAATTTCAAACAAAAGTTTAGATTATTCAGTGAAGAAAGGAAAGTCTTTTCAACAAATAGTGCCGAAACACCCAGCTGCCCACATGGAAAAAACAAGCCTCAATTACTACCTCTTAGCATATGCAAACATTAATTCAAGATAGATTATAGACATAAATATAAAAGCTAAAACTATAAAGCTGAAAAAACGAAAAAAGACAATGTGTTTGTGTCTTGAGAGTAGGCAGAGGATTCTTACAAGAAGTAATAGTCATGAAAGAAAAATTTGATAAATTAAACTTCATCAATTGACTTGTACAATTTAAGAGCTGTGCTTTTCACATAGGTGCATTAGTAAAATACTAGAAAGTAATGTAGAATTACAGTTAAAATGTTAGTAAGAAAAAAGATAAGTTCAACTTTCTGATTCAGAAGCCAGCTGCCATGTAAAAAAGTCCAGCTACCCTGAAATTGCTATGTTGAGAGGGAAAAGGGATAAAAGAAGGGACAGAGGAAGAGAGGGAGGGAGGGAAGGAGAGAGAAAGAGAGAGGGGAGAGGAAAGAGGAAAGAGAGAAAGAGATAGAGAAATATGCCTGGACAGCCCCTACTTTTCCAGACTTCTCAGCTGTAAGAATAAACATATAAACACACAAATGAGGAAGCCACTTTGGATGGTCAGCCCAGCTAGAGCTTTCAGATGATTTTAGTCCCAGCTACCATCTAACTGCAGTGAACCAACTACCATTGAGTCCAGTCAGCCCACAAAACTGAGAGAGATAATAATTTGTTGTTTTAAGCTACCAAATTTTGGGGTGGTAGCTTAAGCTATAACATTTCTAGAGATAAATGAAACATATATTGATATAGGTATATATCTACATGTATAGATACATAGACTGACATGTAGACACATCGATTAAAAATACTGTTTCTATAATTTAAAAATAAGGTATGTTATATGCCTTTCTGCCTTTATAAATATAAAACCAAGTATTATGACTTTTAATTCATTCATTTACAACATACATTAATTAATAGCTATGCTAAAAACTTCTAGGTGTTAGAAAATGGGAACATGACACAAATACACAGCTATTTAATTCCATTTTTTGTCCATTAAGTATGTAAGGGGAATATCTAGGGTCATTAGGGTAGAAACTTCCACTAGACAGTTGGAAATTCAAGCCTGAGAATTATCTGTATTCATGTGTTAGTTTAAGCCAAAAAAGTAGATTATTTCTTTCAGGAAGAGCAGTTTTGAGGTGGGGGAAGAATGAGACCAATGATGGTGTCCTAAAGAATAATAATATTTAAGAGACAGAGGGAAGAATAGTTATCATTAAAGGAGACCAAGACATAACTATGAAAGAGATAGGAAAGAACTAGGAGATATTAGTGTCCTGGAAGGGGCAGGATGAATTTCAGGGAGTGAATATTTAATTATGTTTATCATACAGAAGTCATATATCATTAGAGCTAAAAGATAACTCGTATATTTTCCAATTCGAATATATGGTGGTGACCTGAGAACAGTTTCACTAAGGGGGATGAATAAAGTTGGAGATAAGAGCAGATTACAGTGAATTGAAGAATAAATGGTAGGTGGGAAATTGTAGACTACTACATTTTTAAGATGATTTCTTATAAAGATTAAGAGAGGCTGGGCAAACTAGAAGGGGCTACTAGTCAAAAGATTTTTTTTTTTAATTTGGGAGCAACTTAATCATATTAATATGCCATTAAGGCTTATTAATTAATTTGAAGGGAGAAATTGAAGATCCAAGGAGACACACTACTCAATGCCTGCTTTTCTGCCTAAAGCAGCCCTTCCCTTTCCTATTATAATCCACTATGGGATTGAAAATTACATTATTAAACCCACTATTTGTACCCATAAATCAAATATTTATGGACTCAAGCCAATGAGAAAAGTGACATCTTTTGGACTTAGATTTCTGCCAAGAAGTTGAAGTGATACTGTCTTAAAAGGAAATATACCTGTGCTGAATCTTATTATACTTTGGAGAAAAGAGTGATGATCCTGCAAGATTTGCATATATGTTGTAGTTCCAGGCACTTTTTTTCTTTTAACTCAACTACGGACTCTTAAAAGAAAAAAGCCACGTACTCTTTGTGTGACCGCCCCTTCCCCCTTTTTTAATTCAGTGTGATAATCTCTGGTGGTCAATTTCTAGCTTCTTTTGCCTTTCTAATAGTAAAGAAGAGTCTCAAATTACTTGACCCTTTGCTTTGATTACTTGCCCCTAATTTAGTTTTCCTTCTTTTTCTCACCAATGTGAGGCAAGCCTAGAATGACACACTGTTAGATGGCTAAATGTGCTACACTTGGGTTTATTGCTCAATTTGAGTAGCACTATGGTAAAAATTTGTGCTGTTGCATAGCATAATCTAAACGTGTAATTTTTTGGTGAAACGAGGCTTTAATAAGTAATAAAGTATTATCTAAGTATGTTGATTCAGGGAATCCTTTGGGTCAGAGTAGTATAGTACTGGGAAAGTTCCCACTTAAAAAAATTCTAGGAATAATATTTTCTTAATGTTTTAATTTTTTAACTTTTTTCCTTATTATAAATCTAAAATACATTGTTGGAAATTTAGAAGAAACAGAAAAGTACATTTTTAAGAGGAAAAATACATAACAAAATTATGTGTTTTAGAGTCCACACCCACATATGCAACTGCCAATTGAATTATTACCATGAGAAGTTTCACAGGCACCTTATAGCTTGATATGCTCAGACTGAATAACCCCTATTGCCATGCTGCTTTCCACAGTTACCCAAGACAAAAACTTGGCACTTAGCCTATATTCCTTTCCCCATTCCCTGCACCAAATTAACTAGCAAATCTTTCTTCTTCATTTGTTTTTTAATTAGCAAATATTTATTGTCTGGCTCCCCTCATGGAATGGTGATGCTGAACTACTTTTTGTTTCCTGTGCTGTTTTTCCCAGTGCTGCCACCATATTGCTCCTGGAATGAAGTTTCAAAAATATTCATTTGATCTTTCTCTGGATTCCCATAGCTGTCAGAGTTCAGTTCACATTCTTTAGTTTGGTCACAAGAACCCTCATGTTAGAATATTCACCAGCCCCATCTCATTCCATTCTCCATCCCTAGCATCTTAAACCCCAAACAACTTGTAGTTCCTCAAATATGTCATGTTCCCATTTGCTTTCCTTTTACCATTGTAGAATGCCTTCAATTTTGTCTTTTTATTTTAATGATAATTTCTGTTTGTCTCATTTTAGCTCAAATTTGAGTAAGTTCAGGATGCCTTCCTGACCAAAGTCCCTCTTCCAGTTTCACATAGCCTATAATGCATATTTCAATCATAACATATGTCATATTTATCATACACTGTGTATTGCTTTACTTCTCTTTTTGTCTCACAAAATTACAAAGCCATGAGGGCAGGTACTATCACAGGCAGATAATAGTTACTTGATAAATGTTTATTAGATAGATAAATGGTATTTCTTTGGTGATTGCTTTTTATGATTTGGATTCACATTTATTTGCATAGCAACTAAAAAAAACATTGGTATGAGTAATTAAAAGTACCTTTTCATTCTGTTAATATGAATGAAAGTTTTAGAAGCAGAAGTTCTACGAGGTAAGTAGGGATTTATTTAAGCTGTGAATATATAGGGAAAACTAGGATAGGAAGGACTTGTCATCAGTAAAGTGAGTGGAAACAAGAAATTACTTTGGGTTAGTTAATGAGGAAATGGTGGTCAGTGGGTTTAGATATCATGAAAAATGTGATGAGAGGGAGGAAATGCTCTAAACATTCAGAAAAATTACAATGTAAATAATTTATTCATGTTATCGACTCACCTTGATAATATTTAAATAAATGACCACATTTTACCTAAAACTCTATGGAACAGTATTAATGTTTTGAAGATAAGGACCAAGTCTAACATTTCTACAGTGTTCCTTACAGTGCTCATTATATGTTGTAAGTAAATGATTGATTTCTACTTTCTTTGAGATTATATCTAAGAAGATAAAATAAAACATGTAAAAAAATTACAGATCTTTGAGCATTTTAAAATACTTTAATAATTGCACATTTGGTAATATAGTGCAAATAAATAATACTAATATATATGATAAAATGTGAATATTAATAATCTTCAGGATATTTATGAGAATTAATTCTTATATATAAAGCTCTTTCCACTGCTCAATAAATAATAGCTGCTGTTATTAATGTTTTTTTATATTTTCAAAGTTAAAAATAAACTATTTGCAAATTTTTAAAAATACACAATTAGTAATGAATGAAGAAAAATCAATCACGCACTGGTAATCATTTAACACTGAGACCTTCCACTTTATTACATTTCCCTAAAAATTTCAAAATTACAATGACTAGTAGTGGGAGGGAAAAATCTAACTTATAAATGAATTATACCTCATGAGGAATTTGCTAGGTTAGTTTTGAGTTAGAGTGGGGTTTTAAACTATTGGCAGAATAAGGTTGAAGAAGACACTTTATAAAGGTTGATTATTCAGTTCTTACTATTCAAATTCAGATGACAAATTTAGTTGGTATTAATAGTACTTACTTCTTGTTTTCTGTTGTTTATTTTGACTACCTCAAGCAGTTTTATTCATGCAAAATGTATTTTCTCATTTGGACAAGGGAAATGAATAACCTTATCAACCTTTTATATGTATTAGATTCAAAGGTCTAAAAAATAACATTTCTGACTGCCTAATATTCTGGTAGTCATTTATTGTCTATTTCAATATTATTTTCTACCTTTATGGAAGATAAATTCCACAAGGATAATACCATGTCTGTTTTTTTTTTCTTTTTTACTCTTGTGTATCAAGGATAGTACTTGGCACACAGAATGATAAATGAACATTTGTTGAAAACAAATGAATGGTTAAAGGCAAATTTATTACAACTGAATATTTTATAACTTTGTTCAAATAAAATTTATAATACTTAGATTTACACTGTTAAAGAACAATATATTTAATGCCGAATTTATAATCATTTTTTATTTCTAACCATTTTCTTTTGTTCCCACTAAATGATCTGGATCTGTTTGGTTTGTCCTAATACTTAAGCTATTCCCAGATTTTAACTTTGGAAACAGCAAAAGTTAACTGGACTACTCTAGTAGGCTCTTATTATTTTTTTCTAAGCTAATTTTCACCCAGTGAATCATAATTTCACATATTCAGAGCTATCCAAAATATATATGACTCATGCAAAAAAAATCTATTTATGTACAAAATGGATTTTTATTTAAGGTTTTTCGATTATGTCTATGTTTTGTTCTGTCCTTATTAGATAAATTATAAGATTTTCTAAAGCAAATACATAAGAGTTCCCTTAAAAGAGCAATTTCCTTAGAAAACAGTAGAAAATCGTAGCTATTCCCTGCTTTTCTTATTTTGTGCTAATTTTTAAAATTCTAGAATGAGCAGGTGCTTATTTTCGTGGTTCATGCATATATATTCTTAAAACCTTTAAATTTAGAATTTTGTAAACAAATAGTACATATTTTCTGTGGTATCAGAGGATTTTTTAATTCTGTTTTCAACATGCATTTAAAGCACTGTTTTAAAAATGCAAAATGTAGTTGCTGAAAGCCAATGTCAGCCTCTTGAATTATTATCTATCTTTGTTTTGTGTTTAACATAGATTTTCTATTAATAATATAAGTTCTAACAATAAAATGTTTTCTATCTAAAATAGTACAGCATAACTTTCAGTTAAATACATCTGTTATAGTTCATCAAAATAACATCCTCTGAGTGTATTATTCTCTTGATTAACCGAACATCCCCTCTCTTTGTCTTTTTAAGTAACAGCATGCTTCTACTGCTCTTTAATTAAATGACCTTACCTTACATTTGTCTCGACTGGCTTCTGTTTACAGAAATTGTAAACCAATTGAATGCTCTGAGCAGCTTAGATGAAGATCAAGATGACTGCATAAAGCAAGCAAATATGCCTTCAGCTAAATCAGCCAGTTCCTCTGAAGGTTTAAGAGCTTTCTTCCTTTCTTTCTGCTTCTGATTGCCTTTATTTACTGTGACCTGCTACCTCTTGACTTCTGTCTGTATTTAGCTGTCAGTTTTGTCTTTGTGCTTTTCCTTGAATGTTTTCCTTGGTAATTTGTAGTGCACCAACAGGCAACAACATAACAGAACTTATCATCTTTAGCAAAGCCTTGTATCAGGATCCTTGTTAGGCAGTTATTTTAAAACATAAGATAATAATTGGTCCTATAACATGACAGTATTGCTTTAGTTAGCTGGTATATTGTAACTATATTGTTTTTAAAATATTTGCTTAGATTAAACTCATTTGAATTATTTATATTTAAGACTGAAGGATGTTTTACCAAAAATCTATCAGTACTCTTATTAGATCAAATTAAATTCAGACAAAAGTTTATCTGATATAATTTTTCTATTAATATGCATGTTTATTTTGTTTCATATTAAATGTTGGTATGCTACAAAATACTTGAATGGCATTCTATCATTGGTAAAATGCTGTATCTTATTATTTGCAGGTATTATTAATGTGAATTTATACAAGTTGAAATAATTCATGAATGATCAAAGTTATGATTTACCGTAACCATAGTGAACTAACACATATGTTTATTTTCAGAACTTATCAACAAACTTAACTTTATGGATGAAGCAGAAAAGGACTTGGCCACTGTGAATTTAAATCCATTTGGTGATCCTGATGTAGCAGAATTAAATCCATTTGGAGATCCTGACTCAGAAGGTAGCAAGTTTTTTTTTCTGTACTTTAAAAGTCATTATATAGCCAGGTTCTTTTGAACTATAAGAGCAGGAAGAGATTTTTTTTAAAAAGACTTATAAAAAGTAATTCTTGGTGCTAATGATAAATAGTGTTGTGTTCAATACCACTTATAGTTGATTAGCAATTCTGGGTAGCTTCCATTGAATTGTTTACAAAGAAAAAAAAAGATAGTCTTATATAGACTTTTACTTGGGGCTTATTTAAAAATTTTGTTTTAGTGTGGTCAAATATTAAAGCTCTAATGTTGAAAGAGCATAGTATTTTACCTAGCTGGCATACAGTAAAGTCTCATTAGTTGGCCTATCAAGTAAGGTCAGGTTGTGGGACATACCAGTATTGGCATAGTGGGGTTTCTTCTCCCTCTAGACAACTCCTCTGCCCTCACACTCAGAGTTCAATGAGCCCCTCAATTTCTCACTCCCTTTCTCTGGCTGAGAATTACAATCAGTAATGAGAACAAGTTGTGCATATGAATAGCACGGAGCAGAAAGAAGATTGAGAACCACTGTTGTTATATATACAACATAATTGGAAGGAATAAACCCAGGTATTTTTTTTCCTGGGTCATTTTTCTTATCAAGTAGTTCTGAACTCTTAAATCTGAGATAAGAGGTATTGAGGAAGTGAGACTTCTGTTTTATTAAACTGTTTGCTAAAAGTAAATGCAAGAATGATTAACCACTATTTACATCTTTTAGACTGCTGTTATGAAAGCTTCATGAGCTTTAAAGAAATTTGCTGCTACCTGTCATGGCGAAAATGAGCTTTTACCTTTAGGATTCACTGTTAGAACAATACTATTTTATAATGTACTCTTCTTTCTCTTCCTTACTTTCTCTCTTCTTATCAGATTCTAAATTAGTAAGTTAAATTAATGAGATTTTCTTTTGTTTATGAGCTAATTATATTAAGAACATATTTTAAATATTAATGGTTACAGTAAATCTTAGAGGTAATCTAGTTCTGCTGCCTCTTTTCATAGGTTAGGAAGCTGAGGCCTAGAGTAATCAAATGATTTGAACAAAAGCTTTAGGTAAATGAAGGTGGAGTTGGAACTAAGATTCCTAATCAAGTATCTTCTTTTAACCACACAGCTTCTCCTTAATTACGTATTATACATTTGAGTATATTGAGGTTTAAAAATATTGCCAACATATTTTGAGACGTCAATATTTGAGTTTTCCATTTCAAAATCAAATAAGTAATTTTCCAAATTATGTAGGTCCGTTTCCTGAGGTATAGAAAAAAGTGGCAGATACCATGCAATATTGTATTTCTATATAGGAGAGGTTAGCTAACCTGTTTCAGATATTCATGCCTATAGAGCTCTTTGAAACTTCTTCAATTTGGGAAAATATTTTTATTAGCAAAATACATGATCAAATTTTGGACAGTTTTATTAGAAATTTTAGTTTTGTTTTAAAATGTTAATAAACATAAAAGAAGAAAAGGATGGTATTAAGTACTTCATAAATATATTTGGAGGACATGGTGGTATTTTAGTGCTTTCTGTGCTATGAATCATTTATTTTTTATTTTATTTTTTTATAATCCTCCCCCCACACTTCTACGCCTGACCTATGGATGTTGCCATCTCCCCTTAAGAACTGGATCTCTGAAGGTGGGGCATCTCCTCTCCCACCAGGATATGGGCCATGGCTCCTCAGGAGCTAGAACCCAGGACCTTCTGCATGTAAAGCAGCTGTGCTAACCACTACTCTATGGAACAACTCCATGAATCAGTTATTTTTAAGAGCACCTTTGTTTTTAAATTCAAACTTGAAATAATGAAATGCAGAAGAATTTTGTGTAACATGTCTATCAGCTTATCCATAGGATTTAATATAGTGCTTTCAACCTGAAAATTCTTATGTTATTCCTTCGCATTATTAAATATTAATTGGATCCAAGTTACTTTGGAAAAAAGACATCTCTTGAAATGCTCTAAAGATTTAAGGTCTATAGCATACAGAAACCTGTTCTTAGAAGACTGCAAAAAACATATTTAGTGATATGTGGGTATATTTTTGATATAGTCCGAAATGAATTTTCAAATCCCTACATGGTCTTTGCTTATATAATCTCCAAAGACTATTTTGAAATTGAATCCATGTTATGTTCATTTAAAAACAGAAATTTATTATGTATAAGTTTTAGATGGCAAACTAATATAGTGAAATAAAATAGGCAATAATTGAATGTTGTGCCTCTATGAAGGTTAAAAATTTCAAAATTGGCATAACTGTATGCTAATATTATTAGAGACTCCAAGGGCATTCTAAAGATGCCATTTCGGGGAGTACCATTCTTGGAAAAGTAGACAAAGATCTTAGATATCACATCTCCTGAACTTAACCCCTCTAAGACATATTATTGCTTTGACTCTTTTAGCTCCATGGAGTTTATCAGTTCAAGATTGAGCATTTTTGAAAGCACTAAAAAATAAGAAAATGTCAGATAATATTAATTTGATTAATCTCTTGGTACTGTTTTATAGAACCAACCACTGAAACAACTTCTCCTAAAAAACCAGAAGAATCTTTTTATAATAGCAGCTATAATCCCTTCAAAGAGGTACAGACTCCACAGTATTTAAACCCATTCGATGAGCCAGAAACCTTTGTAACTGTAAAGGATTCTCCTCCCCAGTCTGCAAAGAGAAAAAATGTAAGACCTGTGGACATGAGCAAGTACCTGTATGCTGATAGTTCTAAAACTGAAGAAGAAGAGTTAGATGAGTAAGTACATTTCATTTTGCTAACATAATAGGTCAATCTTTATATTAACTACAGGAATCCTTCTGTAATAATTCTTTAGGTGGATAAAATGAAGTCTGTTTCAATGTTAATATACAGTTTACGAGTTAGTATCTATCTCTTCCCTTACCTGAATTTTTATCATTTTGACCGTTATTCTCCCACCCTCTTCCATGTGTGTGTGGATTCTAAACTAACAAATGAAGGGAATATGTTCCTGGAATCTCTGGTTAGAATTCCAATAGTGTCTTCCCATAAGAACTATGTTATAAATGGCACTTAGGTGTTTTTAATTGATTACTGTAGACATTATTTTCAGTTATGTTATGGGTCTATTGTGGGAACCAAGTAATTATTTATGATATTGATTTGATGAGAAAATTTGTTCAAATGCCAAACAATGAAATTAGAGAATTTATAAATTGGGAGTTATCTATAGTTGAGTTATTACTCTTACCACAAGTTTATTGACCACAAGCTCAATATAAATAATCAGGATGATTAGACCTGCCATTTCACTCAAGTCTAAGGTGGGAGTAGGAGGAGGATGTGTTCACATTGTGTTCTGAAGTTGAACAGTGTACTACCTGTGTGGCTATAGACTATGGCCCTGAGTGGGTTAAAAAGCAACAGCAAAACTTTCACTTCTGTCCATGATGGAGTAACACAGACTGGATATAGCTTCTTGTCTTAACTAAAAAACTGAATACTTTATGAAATAACCGTTTCAACAGTAGACACAAATAGCACAAGACAGTGATCCCCGAGAGAACAGAAACAAAGAAGGTGAGCTCTACAGTTGTCCAAGCTTTATTTATAGAAAAGAGCTTCCAATTGCATTAGGGAAAGAGAACCTAAATACCCTAGTATAGGTGTATCTGGGAGATATTGTGGATTCAGGTCCAGACCACTGCAATAAAGCAAATATCACAATAGAGTGAGTCATATGAACTTTTTGGTTTCTCAGTGCATATGAAAGTTATGTTTACACTATATATTGTAGACTATTAAATGTGGATCGGCATTATGATTTTTTTTTTTAAAAAAAGCAATGAACATACCTTAATTTAAAAATGCTTTATTGCTAAGGCGCTCTGATCATCATCTGAATCTTCAGCAAGTTAGTGTTTATGGCAAGATAGACTTGCTCAACATGAGGTTGCTGCAAACCTTAAATTTAAAAAACTTTATTTGCGAGGTTCAGTAAAGCGAAGCATAATAAAACATAGTATACCTGTGTTGAGGAGACTGAGTTTGGACTTTGGGGGTACTGAGGAGCTAGGATTTGTGGACAAGGTATCAGAGAAAAGAGAGCTACTCATAAAGTTTCAGAGAGCTATAGAAGGTTCCTCTTGAGTCTTTAGATGAGTACTGATCAGAGCATGCATATAAGTAAATTACTGAGGATAAAGAATCTGACAACAAATCTCTGGAGTTCATCCAGAATGAAGAATCATTTGCATTTCTACCAGCCAGAGAGGAAAGACTTCCTAACATTTGGGACATCAAGTTAAGTCCTCAGAAGGATATTGTCTCAGTAGTAGGGCCAAATTAGCCCTATATTGAAGCCTATTCTGGACCTGCCCAGTAAAGCTTAAAGCAAGGCTCAAAAGAATCAAAATGACTCCAAGCAACTTAACTGCATCCCACATGAAGCTCTGGAATACTAAAGGAAATACCAAAAAATCCACCCAAAACACAAAATTTGCAGTGTCTGACAATCAGGCATATAATGAAGCAGAAAAATTTGACCTAGAATAAGGAGGAAAAACAATTATTAGATGAAATGGCAGAAATGTTGGAATCAATAGAAAAGTGTGATAAAATAACTATTATGAATATATTCCAGGTATTCAGGAAGGTAGAAGGAAGCATGAGCATAGAAGATATTAAAAATAAGTCCAAATCCTGTTTTTAGAGATGAAAAATACAAAGTCTGAGATGAAAAATACACTGGATAGAATTAACCCCTGTTAGATACTGCAGAAGAAAGTATTAGTGAACATAAAGACATAACAATAGAAACTTATCTAAATTGAAACATAAAGGGGGAAAAAAAGAAAATTGAACAGAGGATCAGTGAGACAACTTTAAGGGTGCCTAACGTATGTGCAATCGAAATTCCAAAGAAGAGGAAAGAGGATGAGGGGGACAGAAAAATATTTGAAGAAATAATGGCCAAATGTTTTAGAAATTAAAAATTTAATTATATGTAATTACCTACACGTCCAAGAAGCTGAATGAACTTCAAAGACAGGAAACATGAAGAAAACTACAGCAAGGCTTCTCAGTGAAAACAATTCAAGTCAGTAGAGACTAGGCTGATATTCTTAAAGTACTGAAAGAAAACAAAGACGAAAACAAAAAACCTGTCAACACAAATTTCTATCTGCCCCATCCCAAAAAGGCTATTTTCAGATATCCAAAAGCTGAGATAACCCATCACCATCAGATTTGCTTTGCAAAAAAAAGTTGAAAAGAAGCTCTTCGGGCAGAAAGAAAATGACACTACTTGTAGATTTGAATTTACACAAAGGAGTGAAGAGCACAGGAAATGGAAAATATATAAAATATATAAAATACTTGTCTTATTTTTTTAAATCTCTTTAAAATATAATTGACTTTAAAGTTTAAACAATAATATATTCTGTGTTTTATGATGTGTAGAAGTAAAATGACAGTCTTAATAATTGACAGTTAAGACAATTTTGCATAAAGGCTGAGACTGGGGAAATTGAAGAATGCTGTTTTAAGCTTCTTACACACAGTGTTTCTTGAAGATACACTATTTTTTTTTTATAGATGACAATTGTTTATATAGAAAATCATAAGGAATCTCCAAAATGTTTACCAGAACTAAAAAGTAAATTTAGCAACATTACAGGATATAAGATCAATATACAGATTCAACTATATTTCTCTACAGTAACAATGGACAACCAGAAATAAAAAAAATTTAGAACACCATATTCGAAATGTAAGAAAAAAAGAAAAGACCCTCAGGGATAAATTTGAACAAACATATGCAATAACTGTGTGCTGAAAGCAAGCAAACATTGCTGAGGGCAATTAGAGAGAGAAATGAAATGGAGAGAAATACTATGACCGTGGATTCAAATCGATTTATATGTTCAGTGCTGTCCCAATCAAAATTTTGAAGTGACTTTTTATAATAATTTATAAGCTAATTTTAAAGTGTATATGTAAACGCAAGGGACCTAGAATAGCCAAAATAATTTTGAAAAAAAAAAGATTGGAAGACTTACACTACCTAGTTTCAAGGCTCATTAACGAAGGCATTGTGGTATTGCCTTAAAGGTAGGCATATAGGTAAATAGAAGAGAATGAGAAAGTCTAGACATAGATCAACAAACAGCTCTAGAACAAATAGATGTCCATATACCACCCTCCCCCACAGAACTACAACTGTTACTTCATACCATACACAAATTTTCACTAAAAATAGATTATACACCTAAAAATAAGAAATAATACATTGGAACTTCTAGAAGAAAGCACAGGAGAAAATATTAGTGATCTTGGTTCAAGCAAAAAATTTTAAATAAGATGCAAAAGCACAAAGAATCAAAGAAAAATTATTAATTTGGACTTCATCAGAACTAAAAACTTACTTTCTTTTAAAAAAATATTAGCAAAAATGAAAAGGCATGTCACAGTTTGGCAGAAATTCTTTGTAAAATGCATATCTGGCAAAAGACTTCTGTCAAGAATATGTAAAGAACTCTTAATAAGAAGACAAACTTTTTTTTAAAGAGGAAAAAGATTTGAACAGACATTTCACAAAAGAAAATATGAGAATGGCCAATGTGCACACGAAAAGATGACAAAAATCTCAGCGATCAAGGAAATGCAAATTAAAATCAAACAAGATGCCACTACACACCCACTAGAATTGCTCAGATTTAAAAGACTGACTATACCAAATACTGTTAAGGATGTGGAGCCACCGGAACTCTCATAGAACTCTGAGTTCTAAATGGTACAACCATTTTAGAAAACTAATTGGGCAGTTTCTTAAAATGTTAAACATAAACCTATCATTTGACCCAGACATTCCATTTTTAGGTACTATTTCACCCAAGAGAAATGAAAGTATATATCCATAAAAAGATTTATACATGAATATTTTAACAGCTTTATTTATCTTAATAGCAAAATGTGGGAATTACTCAAATGTCCATCAATGGTAAATGGATAAACAAATTGTGGTATATCCCTACAATGAGATACTATTTGTAATAAAGAAAAAACAAACTATTAATATAGGTAACTACATGGATGAATCTAAAAGTCAAGTTAAGGAAGCCTGACCAAAAAGGAGCACATATTGTGTGATACTATTTATTTAAAACTCTAGAAAATATACTCTATAGTGAGAGAAAGCAGATCAGTAAGTAGTTTCCTTTGATTGGAGGTAGAAGAAGGGATGGATTAAAAGGGGTACAAGAAACTTTTGGAGGCATGGAAAAATGTCATCTTGATTGTGCTGATGGTTACACACTTGAACACATGTAAAAAAGCTCATCAAATTATAGTTTTTAAGTAAGTGCCATTTATTACATATCAATTATACCTAAAGCTGTTTTTTTAAAAGAAAGAAAAAAATGAAACACTAACAATCTTTTAACTTTATTAACAAAAATATCGTGTCATTTGAGTGATTCAAAACCTGGAATTCTTAGGCCTCCAGGTCTCTGATGAAAAAATTGGTGTGAGTTAAAGGAGATCTATAAAATATTTAACATTTTCAAAATAATAATAATAATTACATATTTACTTATAGTGAGGCTCTATGGATCTTTGCTTTCCTTGGAAATACATGAATTTTACTGCATTAACATTATTTGGATTTTGGAAAAATTATTCTTTCCTTTAAAATACAGTTTAGTAGGAAAATATTCTAAACTATGGGATATATAGGTTGAGGGGGTAATAATAGAAAGGCTTCTCTGATGCATGAAAGTTGGGAGCAGTTGCTTTGTATGAAGAGAGAAATGTCATCTCTCCCCTGAGCATTGGCTAGCTCCTGTTTTGAGCAGTATTTTATTTCTAGGTGCTGCACTTACCAAGGGGTGTTGATAATTCAAAGCATTAATAGAGTAGAGCAAGAGTCATTAAACTTTCCAGAAACCACATCAAATGCACAGTGATTGAGGACACAGGGACTGTTTGACTTAGAAAAGAGATGATTTAATTTCGTTAACCAATGTCACCATGAAAAGAAAAGAAAAGAAAAGAAAAGAAAAGAAAAGAAAAGAAAAGAGATGATTTAAGAGAACTATAATAACCAAATTCAAGTATTTGAAAGATTTGTTTGAAAGAATGAGGTAGTTGACATGTTTTCTATTGCTCTGGAACTGCTTCTCAACTTTTTCCCATTTTACAACAGCTAATGGCTCTCACATGTGCCACATGCTTCCATAAGCATGGCTAGGTTTTGATAAAACCTAAAAACTTTCTACCTCCTATAAGTATGTAGAATTACATCATAATCATGTTATTCCAAAACCAGGTTGATATCTCCGTACTAATTAATAAACATACAGTGTTTGAAGAAGTTGGCTCAACTCTTGCTAAAGTTATTATATTTGTTTTCTTTGAAATAGCTAATGTGTGATCAAAATAAAATTTCTCATGGGTGGTGTAGGTCCTGAGTAATAGCCACACACCTGGAGTATTTGAATGTAAATGCAAACTTTAAGTACAAGCATTCAGTCCTTCCAAGATGTCTGAGTATTACACAACACACACACACCCAGCTCTCTCCTATTAACAAATTAAAGAGACATCTGATGTTTGCTTAAACTTTTAAAATGCCTTTATAAAAACTAAAATCAGAATAACTGGGTGTTTCCTTTTGACTATTCTTTTTTCCACATGAAAGTCATAGTCTTTACAAGTTTCCCATGAATAAAGAACATTCTAAATTGCTCAATCATCTGAGGTTACCAGAGGGAGCTGATGATAAACACTCCAGCTTTTTTGTAGGAATATACACACAAATTCTAAAGATCACTCATCAACTAATGTGAGAGTTTAGGAAGAACTCTATATTAATTGCTTATTTGATATTTTTCATCTTGTTTCTCTGAAAGTTTGTAGGTCCAACTTCAGTAGTAGAAATCTTCCAAAATTTGTTTACTACAATAATAAACTTATGTATGACCTTTCATCAGGTGAAAAGCCTATATGACTCATCTTTCATTACCAAACTCTTCCTGTATCCTCTGACCTAAAACTATCCCAGAAAAGAGCACTGAGTCCTTTGATGTATAAAACAACCTTCAGAACCTCAGCCCATCCATCAGCACCAGGAGAAAGTATACACCCTTCAGTGCTTTTAGCACGTGTCCTTTACACGTAGCAACCATGTGGATTTCTCAGTTTTCTCAAGCTTTATGGCTAGTTCAGCCATTCAGTTTTTGTTGCAAAAATGATAAATGATAAAGCAATAATTTTCAAAACATTTATGAAGTGACTTTTGAGGTTCAGCATGAAATCATTTCTAATATTGTTGTATATCAGTTTCTCAAGGAAAATTATCATTGAATTTTATTTAGAGAAGCTACATACTCATTTTAATAACTTTGGATTGCCTTTCCAAAAAAACATTCAAAGTGGAAGGAAAAGGCTAAATATTTTACTATACCCCGCTTCATATTTTTCCCGTATGTTTATTAATCCTATTTCTAATCAACTTATAACTTTTTTTTATAATTCTTTTTTCTTGGTGAATTATTTTATGAACCATGAATACTATCATTTAAAACTATTCTGTCCAATTTTCTACTAATATAACTGATAAATTTTTAATTCACAACCAATCTATTACTCAAGTATACAGTACAAGGATAAAAACAATTCTTTTTTATAAAAATAATTCTTTTTTATTCAGAGTGATGTAGGAAGCTCTCAAACATAGATGATCAACAGAGTGTGAAAATTATGCTAATTCCTTAAATAATTTTTCCTTATTAAAAATACTAAGTATTTTAAAAATGTATTAATCAGCAATTACATAACTTGTCATTATAGAGAAGGGAGTCATTTCACAATCATATATATATATATATGTATATGTATATATATATTACTCATTCACTTTTTATAGTACTCTTTTATTGATACATACTTTATATAACATGAAATTCCATATTTTAAAGTGTATACTTCTCTGGTTTTAGTTTATTCACTATGTTGTGCAACCATCACCACTATTTGATTCCAGAACATTTTATCACTCCAAAAAAGGAATCCCATACCTATCAGTAGTTAGTTCCAATTCCTCTCTTCCCCCATCGCCTGAAAACCGCTAATCTATTTCTGTCCAAATGAATTTAACTATTCTAGATACTTCATATAAATGGAAACATAGTTTGTTCATTCTTAAAGAGTAGAAAATTCATTTTTAGATAGGAACCTCTGATCTATAAGGAGGGATCACTCAAAGCCCTGAGAAGTAGAAGCTTCTTGTCCTTTTTCTGATTTAGTACCTAATTAGTGATTGTGCCTAGCACACTGTTGTCTCACAGGTGGATTGCAGGTCTGTAGAGACACTGATTCCCTAGTAACTCATTTTCCAGCAGCTTCCTGTCTTTACTCCAGCATGCCATATAAATTTTATTTTTTGCTACATGTCATAGTGTAAAACAGCTTGAGAAACATAGCTATAATTGATTTAAGAAAATGTCCATTTTTATTATGTTTCTACTAATATAGCCCTCAAGAACCAGCTTTGGAAATGAATTGATCTGAGCTCCTTTTCTACATCCATTTACTTTCTCTACAAAGAATACCAGTATTCAAGTAGTTAGAGGAGACCTAAGTGGTTAGAAGTAGAGAGAGACATGAAGAAAAAGGACAGTATTTAAATACCTTTGTATACATACTATATATGTTTTATAAAAGTTGTATGGAACTGAGAATTGTAAATTCAGTTATATGAAGTGCACTGAAGAATTGCCTATTGTAAGGAATTTTATCAATTTTTTTAATAACTAGCCATACTTACATAATAAATTAATAATAATAATTATTGTGACAGCTGCCATCTTACAAACTACTATGGAAATTTGTTATAAAGAGATTTAACCAGGAGTAATTCTTTAAAATATCACCCAAATAATTCACATAACTGAATTAATTCTATTAGATTGAAGTATGTCTGTTCAGTCTTGAAACATTTAACATCAGTTAGCAAGTAGTAAGTTTTGGGGGGAAAAAGATTTTTTTCTTTTCTAAAGTTTTAGAGTTAAATTTTTTGTTGTTGTTTTTATCCTATTTCGTTATATTTACCTGTATTTGAACTATTCTTATAGAGTTTGAAAAACAGCTATATGAGGCTATCAATAAAATTAGCAGGATAAGCAAGATCATTGTAAGGATTACATGGATTAAAACAGTGCTTAGCACAACATAAACACTTTATAAATATTAATAATGTTATTGGTAAGGTGGAATGTGACACCTTTTCTACCTCTTTTCAGAGAGAATGTTTAGCTTTTTCTGAACACCTAATTGTTTTAACATTGTTCCTTGTTTTGATTTCTCCAAGTTCTTCAGTAGGTGGTAAGCATAGATATAAATACTTAAGTGTATGTTGGTCACTAGGCAAGAATATTTTGGTCTGAAAAGCTAATTTTAAAATATATATGTGTGTGTATATATTTATATATTCCCTGTTTCTTTCTTTCTTTTTTTTTCTCTTAAATGCACAGACATAAGAAGAGGAGGAACAGGAAGTAGGTTTTTTATGTACATGCCAACCCCACTCAGTTAAAAGCAGCTACCCTGAGCAAAGTTGAGAGAGATTCTGAGGCTGTACTCCAGCTCAGTGGGAAGGAGTCACATGATTCTAATTGTTGCCATGAGTACAGAGTACGAGTAACCTCACAAATATGATGTATTTCACATCTCTGATTTAAATATACTTGGTAACCAGAGTCTCATTGACCTGACTGGATATATAAATCTTTAGGCAGAGGTGTTGATAATTGGTTCTAAGTGCATCTGGTACTACTGTAGTTCAAAGAACATGCACAGTTGAAACAGAGGGTTATCACTGGTTCACGCCTTATATGCCTTAGGTGGAATTCCCTTGTTATAATCCCTACGTTTGGGTGATCTAGTCCTTAGCTTTGTAGACTCAGAAATTCTGTTATTATTGTACACACCAGATGTTGGAGTAGAGTTGAAAAAAATGCAATTAAGTAAAAAACAAGAACCAGAATAACAGTTTATTATTGTGTAATAGGAAGAATATTCATATATACTAGATACATGTGTTTATGAATGACTAACAAGAAAAAAAATTATCTGCTCAAAAAGGGAGTTAACAAGGAAGATTTTCTTCTTGGGCCTAGACGCTAGGTAGAGGAAAAAAGTCTTTCCTGAGAAGTTGTAAGCACAGGCCCACCCTCACGTGGATTTGACATTATATTGACAAGATTGTCTGGGAAACTCCAAGCCAAGAAAGTAACATACAAAGTGGCTCGCTCCTAAAGTACTTGGCAAATGCAAGTACATCAATACATAAAACATTCTGAAGAGAGGCACTCCCAGCTCAGATTACATAGGATTTCCTCACATTAAGCCCTGAACTCACAATCTAGAATTACAAAACATACAAGGAAACAGTTTGCTAAGAGAAAGAGTCAGGAGACAAAGGAAATACCAGGATTATATATATAAGAACTTAAAATAATTTATCAGATAGACTATAAATATGTTTAAATGATTAGTGGCTCAAATCTCTGTACCTGAGGTATTTTACACACAGCCATATGAAGAAATATCTTACTGAAGTTCAAAATTCATTATATTAGATACAGATGAAGAGAGAAAAATTTAATTAGATTATAGATGTGAGGGAATTATCCACAATGCAGCACAGGAGGAAAAAAATTGTAAAAATATGAAAGAGAGAAATAGTTTAACATATATCTAATAATATTTACTAAAAAAGAGAATGGAGAAAATAAAGAAGAGGCTATCAAAGTGATAATGGCTGATAATTTTTTTGTAAGTAATAAAACACATGAATCTTCAGACTCAGAAAATATAGAGTCTGAAACAGGATAAATTAAAAGCAATTCACACCTAGATGTGTCATAGTAAAATTGCTCAAAACCAGAAATAAAGAGATCTTAACAGCAACCAGAGATAAAATAGACTTACAAAAGAGCAGTGATAGGCTGACATTAGGCTAATATCTTCAAAGTGCCTGAATTCTCTACCTAGCTAAACTGTCATTTAAGTGTCAGGCTGAAATAAAGGCACTTTCAACTCTTGAGATAATTTACTGCTAAGAGAACTTTACTGAGTGAACTTATAAAAGATGTTCCCTAATGAGAAGAGAATTTAACACAGAGGAAGGGATGAAATGCAAGGAAAAAGATGTTTGTTGTTGGGAGCATAAAAAAACAAATCAATATTTCTACATCTAATTTCTTTTTCCTTGGGTGTGATATATAGTATTTACTATTATTAAAAACATTTTTCTAAGGGTCTATATATAATAAGAGCTGAGTTAACCTTGTGTTAAAAGAATTTAAAAATACTTTTTAAAAGGGGAAATTTTATCATTAATGATTAACAAAACAGATTAAAAGTGATTGCTTCTGAATCATAGGTTATCACTGGTTTGGGTTTTTCCTTATTTTCAGTATTTTCTTGTTTTATAACTGAACATATTATTTTAGTTAGAAATAAGCCATGTTTAGGAGACATTTAACAATAATTTCTTCTTTTATTTAGATCAAATCCTTTTTATGAACCTAAACCAACTCCTCCTCCAAATAATTTGGTAAATCCAATTCAAGAACTAGAAACTGAAAAGAGAGTAAAAAGAAGAGCCCCAGCCCCACCAGCCATCTCACCAAAGACTGGAGGAGTAAATGAAAACACAGTTGTTTCTGTAGGAAGAGATCTCTCCACATCTCCTAAGGTAGGAGTTTATTCTTAGTAAAACATGTATTAATGTTTGCTTTTGCCCCCTGTGCAGTTTAATTAAAATTAAGGAAAGTCATCGTTAACTATTTTTGATGATTTAAAAGTAGAATTCAAGTAAATCCATTATACTGCAACATTGTATATATGTTTGGGAGACTATAAATTTATAGTACAGTATGGATTGGATAGTTTGGGTAAAAATTTGTTTATAAAATGAAATTCTGAAACCAGGAGAAGAAAAGCATTATAATTATGTGTTTGGTGGTTTAAACGAAGGATATTCTAAAGCAGCTGGATATGAGGGATAGCTTACACTGATATAGAGGAAGGAGTAGAAATCATCCTTTGAGAAACATACTGGAAAGATTAAGCCTCAGTGCAGAGAAATACTTTGTTGAAGAATTTCAATATTGTCACTTTGATTTATATGAAGTTACAATTTTGGTCTTATTGTCACTACTTTTTTTTTTACAAATTTTTATGCATAATAACTATATGTATAGGTAAAACAATGTTGGAACAGAAGTCTGAAACTTTTAAATGGTTTAATTGCAAATAATGCATCTATCATGTAAGGTAGAAATGTTGGATTTAGCAAGTTTTTTTTAAGTAAATAACTTTTCCTTATCTACTCATGGGTGTTTTGTTGTCATTACCATATTACATTATGTAATTGTCACAGATAGTTAAGGAAAAATTAAGATGAACTTGAGAAGAAAAGTAAAGGTCACAGATCTCCCAACCAGTAGAGACAGGATTGGAACTGACATTTTCATCAACCATGTGATATCTGAACCATATTCCATCTTAGGTGCCTGAGCTGCTGCTGTTATCAAGGGTATCGAGGTTCAGTAGTTTCTGTTGGATTTTTTACTTCAGTCTGTGGCTTTCATTAAATTATAGAGTTCTGAAATAGTTTGTTTGCCTATATTTTCATTGTTTTAGGGAGAGATTGAGTTCACTGATCTCTTCTCTCTGCTGTTTCAAGAGTCAACCTCTAGGTGTTTGTTTTTATATCAGGTATTTTTTTTTATTCCTCTAACTTTAGGAGGGAGAAACTAGGACTAAATTCTGTCTTGCAATTGGCTAGGCAGTGGGGAGTGGAGGACTCTAAATGAAAGCAGCAAATGGTAGAAATGTAAAGCAAAGGAGATGGCCAATTCCTGTCCCTATAAGGGGGAAAAAAGACAGTAACAGGGGCACTAATTAGAATCAAGAAGCTATTTAAGTTCTTTATTCATTCTAACTATCAAGAATACCTAAAACTATCCCTGTCTCCCCAAATCTCTACTCCATTATTCGTTCCCTGCCCCATCGTCTTCCCTAATCCATCAGGAGTTTGAAGCTAATTAAAAAATGCTAATCTCTTTGTAGGAGAATGGAAAGGAACTTAACAGTGCCTATTGTGTGCCAGGAAATGTTCTATTACGTCATTGGATCCATAGAACTGCCTGATAAATACATACAATTATCTCCGTTTTACTTATAAGAAGCTGAATTGTAGTAACTGGTTCAAAGTGATAAAACTAGTAGTGACAGTGCCAGGATTAAAGTTCAGGTATTTTGAGTCTAATACCCTACTTTTCCCACTGTGTCATTTCACCTCTAGAGAGGTATTTCCAGTTCCATTTTTTCATAGAAACGTTGTTACATATGGTAATTAAGTTCTGTTGTAGCGAAGTATAACATGGCTATTTTTTTAACATTATTTTGAGGATACTGTTCCTCTGCAGATAAATTGTGGAATAAATGATGCTTATAGGAAAGACTGAGCATTTTACCACCCTGCTTCTTTTGGAAACTGCCTTGTGATTCTCAGACACAGATAGTAGAAACACAATCAGTCATATTCACAGTAACCTGCTGATCTGAAAGTTAGTTCAGATAACAACTATGTGAAATGCAGCTGTGAAAAATTAATTTTAAAAAAGATTGCTGATATTAAAAAACAAAGTGCATAACATAGTATAATACTTTTGTGCATATAAAGTTTTATTTAAAAAGCTTTATTCACACATATACACTTATACACATAGATATACACCTATACATTATGGAATGAATTACAAGTAACTTAATAGTGGTTACCTTCAAGGAGAAAGGTTTTGGTAGAATGGAGGGTATGCACAAACTTGAGGAAGGCATTGTTCTTCCTGTTTTAACCTTTCTGTATTGTTTGAATTTTCAAATCTTATACATGTTTTACTCCTTTTTGTTTGTTATATTAATAGAGATTATGGGGTTATGAGGTTATGGATTTTTTGTAGTTGTTACCTTCTGTAAAAGACACAAAATTACATTTCCTAAAAAAGATTTATTCTTCAAGAGAGGAAGTCACTCTTGTGTTCAATCAGGGGTATTAAACTTTTCGGTGGTGGCCTGGGTTTCATGCGGTACCTCAGTGTTCAGCACTGGAGCCCAGGTTTGGAGGCTCAGCAGGAGGATGCTGGACCCTCTGTTTCACTTCCACAGCTCATATCCACATTTATTTATTTTATATGTTGGAATCCATGTAAGATTTCATGTAAAAAAAATTAAAAGGACCATTACACAACAAAACAAAACAAAACAAAATTTGAAAATACTAACTACACAATTATATATGAGATAAAGATTAGACTCAATGGCATACTTACTGACAGTAATAAAAAAAGATAATAAATAGGAGATGAAAAAGCACAGTGATGATATTGGGCTTATTCAGAAATTTATATATGTATATGCATACACACATACACACACACACGCATATGTATGATAAATGATATATGACAGGTGAAATAACCTGACATTAAACAGCAGTTATCCAATAACTTAAAATGATAAGTTAGACTCAGTGGTAGCTGACTACCATTTACTGACTGTGAATATAAGTTAATAAATGTATAACTAAACTAGATTTATTTCATACAACTTAGTATAAAATGCGCTCCAAGTTATAGGAAAGAGCTTAGTAACATAAATGATATTGTTGCCAGATCCATCTACTAAAATATATTATTAAACTATATGTGCAGTTTCATAAAAACCACAATATAAATAGTCGACCGTTTATGACAATAAAGAATTAAAATAAATTAAACTATGCTTTTGTGTTAGCACAGAGAAGAGCCCCACTGCACAGTCAATGATGGAATGGACCTGGTCAAGTAGGGAAGGGCTCCCTCAAAGATCCTGATTGGTGGAGCTCCATTTGTTGACAGTGATACTACTGTTCACTTGCTCCATCTCTAAAAGTGAAAATCCCATTTATAGCTCAAGGCCCAGCTAAATAACTGAAGCCTTCACTCATATCATTACCTCTTTCTAGAAAGTTCTATTAAAGGCCTAAGGTTTGCACTTGGATGTTTTTCAACTTGACTACAGATTGCAGTAACTGTGGGAAGCCCAGGGTAAACCAATCTCAAAGTTACATACAGCAGCAGTCCCTTTGATTCGTCCTAGCAGCGTATTCAAACCACAGGGCAAACACCCTTTTCGGCTCTTTCACAGAAAGCTTCCTTCTAGAAACTTCTTTACCTCCATTTCTGTCAATGCAAGACTGTTCAGAATGGTGCCTGTAGGCCATTCATGCTAAAAAAACAATAAGCACACGGTCAGACTATTAATTTCCTCATATGTAAATTCATAATGTCTCAAACATTCCAAGGAAAATCATAAATAGAATGAGGATAAAAATTTAATTGAATACAATGATAAATACACAGTTATTTTGTAAAATAAAATGCCAGGCTGCATTCAGTAACAGCTGGGGGACAAAAAGATAAGCTTAAGTTACCTATAAAAATTTTTACTTACTAGAGTATCTTATCAGAATTCTCTGCTCCTCAATAATACTGCACAAATGGGATTCTCCTGTATGTACCACCTATTCTTGGTTAGTACTTTTTTGTTTGTAACTAATAGAAACAAGCCATTTGGTTGATTTTTTTTTTTCTTAAGTAAAACGGATAACTTGTTAAAAAGACTCAAGGAGATTTTGCAGAACCCTAGGCAGAGTATATAGCAGGGCCTCAGGAATCAACCTCAATTGTATCTGCTTCTCTCTCTGGAATGCCTTTAATCTGCCTTTACTTTTCTAATGATAATTTAGTCAAGCTTATTTTCTCACTGTACAATAATTTGTTTTAGAATTTCCTATCTCCCCCATACAAAGCTACCCTTCTTTCAGTGTGGCTGACTTTAGCTAAAGGTTAAGAACAAATTACATTAAATCAACTACTTTTTCTTAATATGTATGTGGAGACTCCAAGAATTATTTTTAAAGATCTTATTAATCACATGAGTCTCTGAAATTTGAATTGGAATTAGGATTATCTGTGGGCTATAGGAAGCTCCAAATGACAGTTTAAATTAAAAAAATTATATCTTTGAAAATATTAAAACTCCAGTGCTGACACAGTAGCCTCACATAGTCAGGGATCCAGTCTCCTATTTTGCTGATTAACCAACCATCCTTAGCATAGACTTCTGCCTTGTGGCTCAAGATGGCTGCTTGAGCCACAGCCAACCCTGTTCCAGCTGACAAGGAGAACGGAACAAAAACAAACAAACAAACGAAAAACCCCCAGCCACACTTACCTCTAAAGAGAGGCTAGAAAATGAATCTTTATTCTGGGCAATTTTATCACCCAGCTAAAAAATCAAGGGTTCTTTACTAAGAAAGAAGAGTAGAATGGATATTAAGGAATAGTTAGCAGGCTGTGCCATAGATTTTTATTTATGTGAATTCCATAGTGGCAATGCAAATGAGCCCAAATCTTGGTGCGAGATTATCTCTTCTATGAGAAAACCTGAATAATAACTACCTGAAATAGTCATTTTAAAATGACATTTGAAAACCAGTCATGTAAACCTTAAAGGAAAATCATCAGAATATTTTACAATTGAGCATTAAAAAGTCCAGAAACAGTATAACAGCATGCAACAATGAAAACCCATGCATACAACAAAAAACCTACCAAAAGTTGAATAATATTTTCTTCAAAATCACACTACATTTATATAATGATGTCTGAAAGAATTACCGGTGGAGGTATTGGGAAACATTCCTTTCTTTTTTGGCACCTGCATTATAAATTCTAAAGTATATTTGGACATATGTACTATAGGGCCTGGACTATGGCGAGGCGAGAGAGGATCCTTGAGCACAAAATTTAAGGAGGCACTTCCTCTCAGGTTGGTGCAAATGCAGCCTCTACATCTGCCCCACCCAAAGAGGGAATTCCTTCTTCAATTTTATGCTCTAAGCACTGCCTTGCCTCACTCTAGCCCTAGCCCTGGTGCACAGATGGAGCAAATCTGACAGTAAAGGCCTTTGCAAACTGAAAGAATCAACAACCATAGCATTGAGAACATCTTTAAAAGTTAGCCCTTGATTTTTATGACTATTCAGTAGGAGTGATGGAAATGCTAAATTTTTGTTTAAAAAAAAAAAAAAACAACCGAATAAAATGCTTGCCTTTGAAACAAATTTTGCAAAATAATTAAGTGTAATTTTCAATGGTTGCTCTTTTGTATCAATATATTTTTGAATAACTGAGTTAAGGTATGTGTCACAGTTTTCTAGCTGAGGAGTGAATTGCCACATTTCCTTATGGATACAAAAGTGCCCTCACATAGGAAAAGAACCTGAATAAGGTAAATAAATTATCCATTCACTTTAATGATAAAGAATAACTCACAAGTTTGGCTTATTTGCTAAATGCTTTACAAAGGCTAAGCAATTAGTAATGAATGAGTGTATATTGGCAGGATCACATTAGGGTACATTATTGATGATAAATGTGAAGGAAGCTTACCTTTTACTGTATGGAGAAGAGGAATGAAACTAGAGTATTTGAACAAATTTGTACAAACTGAGACAGAACCTTCTCAACTCCCAGTACTGGGTAAACTTCTGTAATAATAAGAAACAAACAAAACCCAAAAAATTTTAAAAACACACAACCAAGTACACAGCAAGGCCAGAACTAGGGTAAAGCAAGAGAGGCAACTAAGGTGCAAAATTTAAGGAACAACCTACTCTTGCAGTCATACTTGTACAAACTTGGCACTTGTTTAAACCCAAGCATGAGTGTCTCTTTAGTTTTGACAATAGATACCGCATTCTTAAGAAGACACTCATTCTCAGTGTCATGCATGAATTTGAAAATGAGTGCCTCATTAAAATTTTTGCAGAAAATTGGTCAATAAAAGGGAAACAATCTTAGATATTAGAGCAAATAACCTTTAAAACAAACCACAAAAACGAAAGTTATTTTTTATAAAACTTGTAGTTAACATTTTAATGATTTGACTAGACATTCCATTGATAAATGAAACACAAGAAATTAGAGAAATACCATATTATTTCACTTATATGTGGAATCTAAGAAACAAAACAGATGAACAAACAAAACAGATACAAACTCATAGATACAGAGAATAAGCTGATGGTTGCCAGATGGAGAGGGGTTGGGAGATGAGTGAAAAAGGTGAAGGGATTAAGAAGTACAAGTTGCCACTTATAAAAATAGTCATGGGATGTAAAGTACAGCATAAGAAATACAGTCATGATATTGTAATAGCTATGTATGGATGTCAGATGGGTACTAGATTTATGGGGTGATCACTTCATAAATTATATAGATATCTAACCATTATGTTATATACCTGAAGCTATTATATTACCTGTTGACTGTAATTGAAAAACATTTTTAATACAAAATAAAATAAATGAAATTAGCAAGTAGTCATCAAAAATAATGTGAGTCAAAATGTTAATCATGAGTAATCTAGATAAAGAATTTGTGGTCTTTCATTGTACTATATTTGCAAATTTTCCATAAGCTTTATTTCCTAAAAGATGATAAAAAATAATTTGAGAATATGAAAGAGCTCTTAGATATGAGAAAAATATATTTTTCAAATTCGAAAATTGTAAACACTTGATAGAATATCACAGAACATCAAATTAATGAATTAGGCAAACATGAAAATTTCTCTTTAGAATTCAAGGTGGGTCTATGGCCATGCTACCCTGAACAAGCCTGATTCCATCTGATCTTGGAACCTAAGCAAGGTCAGGCCTGGTTAGTATTTGGATGGGAGACCACGTAGGAAGACCAAGTGGTGTAGGCATAAAAAATAAAAAAATAAGGGATTGTAAGCTGACAAGGTCCTTGCAATCTGTGAGGTCAACCAAGGGTTGCCTTGCCAAAAAAAAAAAAAAAAAAAAAATTCAAGATGAAAACTGAAGAGATTAAAATAATGGGAAGAAAAATAAGAAAATAGAGTTAGGAAATTTATTATATTTATAATGAGAGTTATAGAGGTGAGAACAGTTGAGAAAAATAATTTATCAAGGAAAGAGAAGAGAATTTACGTGAGCTGAAGTCTTTACGAGAGTTTGAGTCTTCAGATTAAAAGGGCTCATGAGTACCAGGTAAAATGAGTGGAATAAAATCCAAATCTAGGCATGTCATGATAGTACTTTTGATTTTGCAAGGGCATGTACCTACAAAGGAAAGATTTTACCATCAGATGCTTTTGTAACATTAAATGCTGGAGACAATGGAGCATGTTTATATAATTAAAAAGAATAAATATCTGCAAAGATCGAGAAATATCAGATATATAAAAAATTATGGATTTATAATAATACCCAAATAATTGACTTCAGAAGTTACTAGGGCACCAACTCATTATTATATAAATTGATAAATGAAGGGAAAGAGTCAAGTATTTATTCTTGACTTTCCTTAATGAATTGTATTCTAAGATAATTTAATAGCTGATGAGGGAAAGTTCTTCCCCATAGAATTCTAGCTATGAGATGCAGAAGGAATGATATCATTAGAAAACTCACCATTTTATAATCTCTAATGAAATAATGGTGCAAGCAACAATCAGCATTAATGCTAAAATCATTAGAGGAAAGGTTTTATAATAGATGAATGGATCAGACTGATAGTACTCAACCATAGTGATAAATCTTAATAATATTAAGAGTAAGACAACCAGTCATTTTGTGCTGCCTATATATTGCAATAGAAAGCATATGGAACTACCTATAAAGTATTCTTGCCAAAGAATTAAACTGAGATCTAGTGAAACCACTGGTTATAATAACTACCACTTTATAAGAAATACTTGAGAGTAGAGGAATATGTGAAATGACACCATAAAGATGCAGTCATCTAAAACAGAATGTGGGAAGTCATCCAAGACAAACGACCTAATTCATTTAATAAATGAACAGCTTGGCAAAAGTGGAGGAGGGGTGGAGAAATTACATGTTTTAACTATATTTATCTTTTTGAGATATGTACTAGATTATCGTTAAAAATTGTAGGATTCTGGGATTTGTTTTAATTACTCTGAAAGAAAAATAAATGTGTGGGGGTGGTTATTTGGAGGGAATGATGAAACAGAATTAGAAAAAATGTCAATAACTTTTGAAGCTGAGTGGTGATTGGTTACATAGGTGCAACAATATATTTGTTCTGTTGAAATTTTCCATTATAAAAATTTAGAAAACAAAAGTCACCTGAAGGCTTGGGGAAAATGTAATTACAATAAGATACTGAGACAAAAAAGAAAGTATAATACAGAGATTATATTTGAAGACATCATGTCTGAGAACTTTTCAAAACTAATAAAAGTTATAGTCCGCTGATTCAAGAAGCCTGGCAAATCCCAATCAGGATAAAAGAACTCTAAACTCAGACACTTCATAGTGAAGCTTCAGAAGATGATTAATTGATTGATAGGTAGGTAGGTAGGTAGGTAGGTAGGTAGGTAAGTAGGTAGGTAGGTAGATAGATAGATAGATAGATAGATAGATAGATAGATAGATAGGAGAGATTTTTAAAAAGCTCAAAGGTGGGAAAAAGCTAAAAAACCTTCAAAGGAAATTGATGATTTCGTAACAGCATCAATAGAAGCTAGAGACAATTAGATGATATCTTCCACATAATGAAGGAAAATAACTACCAGTCTAGAATTGTATGTCCAGTGAAAGCATCTTTTAAGAATGAGGACCAAAATAAAGATGTTTCTACACAACTAAATGTTAGCAGCAGATCCTCACTAAAGAGAATTCTAAAATATGTAATTTAGGCAGAAGGAAAATATTCCTTAGAAGGTCAGGAATTTAAGAAAGAACATCACATAATGACAAAGATGTGGATAAATTTACACACAAATTGACAATATAAAACAATAATATCTCATGCAGGGCTGAAATAAAAGAATTAAAATATGTAACAACCATAATATATAAGCTGGGAATGAGGGTGAGTATGCTAATGTATTCTAAGATCCTTATATTATTAAGAAGAAGGGTAAAGATGTTGATTGATTGCTCTTAAGTCATTGATTAGTTAAGTAAGCATGTTGTAATTTTTTGGGCAACTACTAAAAGAATAAAAACATGATGTAAAACTTTCAAACTAGGAGAAAGAATAGAAGAAAGATTTTAGAAATAATTTCTGAAAAGGAGAGAAAAATAAACACAAAGTGGCCGGAACAAAAAGAAAACTTGAAATAATTTGATAGATTCGGACTCAAATTATTATTAATTATATTAAATCAAATTGGGATAAATACATTACTAGATATAAAGCTGATCATCTCACTTATCATGATAGAAGGTTTAGTTCACCAAGAAGATATAATTTTTGAATTTGTATCTACCTAATAACATATTCTCAAGATATACAAAAACTTACTTCGAAAGAACCACAAGGAGAAAGAGATAATCCATATTATAATGAGCAATTATAGCACATCTCTCTATATAATGGATGGAATAAACAGACTTTAAAAATCAGTATGATTTAAAGACTCAATGAACAATTTTGACCTCATAAAATACTGTATTATGCAATTGTAGAATTCATTTCTTTACAAAGAGTGGCTATATCTTAGACTGTAAAGTAAGTTTTCAGTAAATTTCAGATGGCTAAAATTATGATTTTTTGCCCATAGTGCAATTAATTTAGAAATCAATAACAAAACAATAACTAGAACAAACCCATATACTTGAAAATTTATATATCCTTTCAAGTAACCTATAGGTCAAAGAAGAAATTATAAACAGAAAATAAACTATAATCCGATGAAAACTTTTTGTTTTACTACTGTGTTGGTGAGGAAGATGTTTACAATCAAGTTGAACTCCTGTAATCATTTCAATGAAGGTTTTATGTTTCCTTAAACTTCTTGCTTGGCACTATTTTTTAATATAAGTCCCAACTTGAAAGGCTTGAAAAACAAGCCTAACATGTTTGAACTTGGAGAAGAGTCTCAAAAACAATCACAGTACAATTGAATTAGTGGAGCAAATAGATACCTTAAAATGGCTTAATATTCCTTTTACTGTTTCCATGGCATTAAAACAAGAGGTTTAAACATATTTTAAATAGTAACAGATATTCTTTAACTGCTTTTATACAGAAGGCCAAACTACTGTAGGACATATAAACTCTTTAATATTTGGATTAAGAGTTGTGATTTAAAGATTAATATGTATACTATATATTGGCACCATTTAGTACCATTATCATTAAGGGCGTGCGAGCATTTTCTTTGCAAACCTGCGTGTAGTTAGATCATTTCATTAGGTCTTAAGTTTATAACTCAGAAATCTTTTTGTCCTTTTTAAATAAAAAGACTTCTAATAGTCAGCATTCATCATAGTGCTGCAGAAAGACTTTTAAAGCTAGATTAAACCCCTCCAATAATGAGACGCAAAGCCAATAGTTGAAAATACATCATGAATAAATTAATAATTCTTTGGGCATGGAAACTTTGTATTTATATTCTAGAAATAAATTCCAAAGTTTGGGACCTTTCTCATACCCAGAATGCCTTGTGAAGTTTAAAAGATAATTGTGTGACTACATCTTAATTTCTAATTCTTTGGTGTGGTAATTTGATGTAATAATTTGTATAAATATCCTAAAGCTATTTCTTTACCACCACCACCACCATTAGATGTATTGCAGTGGAAACTCTTTAGTGTTTATCTTTTAATTACCTAAGTTTATCTCTTTGGAAAACTTAGGTTTTAACATAGCTAGGCTTTATTTATACAAACCATCCACCTTTAACTTCTTATAGTAAAACCTGATAAATATGCAAAACAGAAAAGGCTACTCTAATTGAGTGACTAGTTTAAGTAACAGTTTATTTTTATTTTTAATAGAACAACAGTTCGTTCTTTCATGCATTCACTATAACTTGCATTATTCAAGTGTAGGTCCTCATCTGGCTTGGCTTTAATGAGTTAAATATACAAGTAATGTGCACTTAAGATTTTCACACAATGTTCAAAAGTTGTTTAATTACATATTGTTCCCCCTTACACATATTTCTTATATTTCTTGTTTTTATTTGAACTTTTTTTTATTAGTTTCAAGGATACTGTACATTGGTTAGACATATGTATAGTTTATGACACGATCCCCCTGATTACTCCCCTTATATATTTTTCTTTAAAAGTTGTTTATATTTTAATTTACCTAGTAAAACCTTATATAGATGTTATTCTCATTTTAGCCCATACTATTTTCACAAATTTAAAATTGACAAAAACAATATTTTTAACATAAACAGACATTATTTTACTGGTTTACTTTTTTTTAACCCAGAAAAAAAGTGTTTTTCCTATAGAGCGCCTCTAATTTTTTGGAAAGAAAAAATTACTTCAAAATATTTACTTACTACAAATTAACATTCCATGTCCCAAACATTACCATTTAATTCCATATTGATATTTGAATGAAGAGGCTTTAGAGTATATGTAACCAAATATATTACTAGTATGTTTCTTAATTTTAAAAATATTAACACAGACATATGTGTATTTTATAATTTCCATAAGCAGTAATCATAATTTTGATAAACAGCAATAAAAAAGACATTCATGGAAATTTCTAAAAGATACTTATCAATAAAAGTATTATGTTTATATGACTCTAAAGTCAAGCATTTATTCACTCTGAGGGAAGCATTGAAAGTAGTCTTAATTCTTAGCTTCCTAATACCTCAAAAAGAAGGAAAGCTAAATGAACAGTATATAGTTTGCCATTTTTTTGAGGACACATGATATGTTATTCAAAATAAAAATGTGAGTACCATGATTAAATTCTCTTTATCATATTAAAACATCATTAGTTACCTGAATATTTTCATTATAAGAAATACATGTGTACATTTGTGTAATGTTTTTATACAAATGCTAAAGTGCTGTAAAGTAGAATCTGAAAATTTTTCAAGAGTTAACCTCTTGACTCTGGATTAGACACACCAGTCATGTGGAATACTATAGCAAGCAGTTCAGTAGTAAGTACTCATGGTTACTCATAACACAGTCTGAACTTGAAGTAAAAATTATCTTACTAAATGAGATTACTTACCTTAAAATTTGCTAAGACAAGGACAAGGGGTAGAATAATTTCAATAAATATTCATTAATGATAATTTTAGTTGATTTTGCTTAGGTGAGAAATCAATTAAAATGGATGAAACATAAAAGATGCATGACTATATTCTTTTTCTAAAAAAAGAAGTGTTCTATGGGAATGGCTGTCAAAGTTTTTTTGGAGGAAAGGAAGGGATTTGGGGGGAGGTAGTATCCACTACACACTTAAGACATCTCAGAAGATTTCTGGAGACCTGCCTACCCTCATGTGCTACTTCATGCATTCATTATTTACGAAGCCCTTATTTTGTGCAAAGACTTGTACAATGAACTAAAAGGAAAGACCTAAGACCAAGTCTTTGTCTTCAACAATCGCACAACCTACCCAATATAGCAAGCACATGAAAAATATCATCAGTATTAGTAGCGCTATAGTAGAAATAGGTTGGAGTACTATAAGAGTATTATTTACATCTTGACACCTCTTCTCCAAGCACTCCTTATTAGCGGTTAGGAACAAGGAAGACTGTGTGTTTGTGTGTGTGTGTGTGTGTGTGTGTGTAGAGGGGAATAGACTAGTATAGTGGTGGTGATGGAGACAGCAGAGATCACAGTTTATCTGAGCAACTGAAGGACAGTTAGAGTTTGCTAAGTGAGCAAAGAAAGGGATGAAGGGCATTTCAAAAGGAACAGATGGGCAGAAGCATTGAAGTATGAAAGTACTAGTGTGATTATAAGTGTATAGGTGAGTGGGGTACTTAGACATAGAAATGGAATCAGGTTGTGATATTTTTGCGTATAATTATTGGAATTTTTTATTAATTGTGTAGACAGTAATCAGCAATCTTTTGAAGCCAGGTCCTAAATGGCACTACTAAAAGGGTGCAATAGTTTATATGCCCAGCTGCATGGGTGACTCTCAAATGCGTTATGCTAAGTGAAAGAAGCCAGACTCGAAAGGCTATATTCTGTATGACTTCACTTATGTGGCATTTTAGAAAAGGAAAAATTATAGGGACAGAAATACACCAGTGGTTGTCAGGGATGAGGGGATATATAGGAATTTTGGTGGGGGTGATGGAATGGTGGTATATCTATCTACTTGTGATGGTGGTTACACAAATGTATGCATTTGTCAAACTTACAAAACTGTACAAGGGTGAGTTTTACAATAACACAATCATAATAATAGTAATGGCTACAGAAGCGGAGTGGGCCCTCAGCAAGAGAGCCTTCCTATGACAGAATTAACAACATTTCCAGAGCAGCGTCTCTTAACATTCCATCTATTGCCTATCCCCACTGCCTTCCCTGTCTTCAGCTTCTGCTGTTTACTATAACCTTTAGCATTTTTACCTAAGACTCCAGTGACCTCCCTTGATAGCTCTTGGCTCCAATATTGCAAAACGAAACCACTGCTCACACAATTGATTTCCAGGTTCAACTTTGCGCGCCCTTGGTTTCTGTTTGGTAAAGGAAATACATGATCAGATTTCAGTAGAACAGAAACTTTGAAGGCAGTGTGTGAAGGCTAGAGAGTGAACAACCTGAAGACAGGAATATAGATAGTGAACTTTTATAGTCATCCAGGCCACAGATCATGAGGGTGCGAGCCATTGAGCAATGTAGTGAAGATCAAATGAAAGGGCGAATAAAACTGTACAGTTAGGATAGTCAAGCCTAAGAATAGTCTGAGGAAGAAAAAGGAAGAATAAGAATCAAGGATGATTTAGTAGTTTCTGGATTGGGCAACTGGTTGAATTGCTCATTTCACTCATTCAAAAAAATATTAAGTAATAAACTGTGCACTTAAAAATGGTTAAGCTGGAAATTTAATATTATGTGGGGTTTTTTAAACCACAATTTAAAAATACTTTTATCGAACACTCACAGTGTGCCAGGTATTATGTTAAATATTGGGTATAACAGACATGGTTTCAACTTCGAGAGGTACTACAAAGTGAACCCACATACACAAAAATAATGGTAAATGCTTTGGAGGAAAAGAGCAGGGTACTATAAGAGAGCATGATGGTAGACACATTAAGAGATGATAAGGAGACAATAATAGGAAGAGTAGGAGAGAAGAATTCCAGGAAGCATATATGAAGTCCCCAAAGCAACAAATAATTTGTCATGTTTGAAGAACTGACAGAAAGCCCATGTAACTGGAATGTAGTAAGCAAGGAAAATAATGTTATACAAATTTGGAATAGTAGGTACTGCCCAGCTCATGGAAGATCTTATGGACAATAGTAATGATATTAGCATTTAACCCATGTATAATGGAAAGCCATTGAAGTTAGAGTGTGCATGTATGTGTGTGTGTTGAGAGAAGGGCAACATGATTTATAATCTCACATTCTCCAATATGGTTTGTTTTTCCAAATGAACTGTTCTTGCTTTTATCTAAGGAGCACCTATCAGTGTGTATATTAAACCATCCCCCTGATTGACTCAAGGGTTTTAATTCTGATTTGACCCCTCTGCTTCCTGCATCAGTTTCTTACTCTGTACCTGACCCCATCAGATAACTTACAAATATGCTATAACAGAACCGATCTTAAGAAGAAACAAAAATTTTAGATGCTGCATGTCCCTTCAGCTGCTTCCCATTTTCCCTGCCTTCTACTGAAAAAGTAGTCTTGTACTCATCCGTCATCTCTGTTTTTTTCAATCAACTATAAACAGGACTTTCTTCCTACTTCTATTTTTTAAAACCTTCCTGGTTGAGGTCACCTCTATCTTTCTAAATCCAATGGTCAGTTTTAGTACATATCTTATTGATCCCTTCAGCAGCATTTAATGTGACTGATTACTTTTTCCTTTTAAAACGTATTAGTAAAATTGTTTTAGGCAGATGACATATTAACATGATTCAAAAATGAAAATAATGTCGAGAAGTCTTGCTACCACCCATGCCCTGTTCACCATATTACACTTCCTTCTACTCCAGCTCCTGGAGATAACCACTTTTAGTAGCTTTTTGCATATTCTCCCAATGGTTTTCACACAGATATGAGCAAATCAAAATATTTATACTTATGTTTTTACTTTCTTGCCCCAAAGGTGGCATCTTATGAATACCGTTTTGCCCCTTTAATTTTGTTTTTTTTTCACTTAACAGTATATCCTGGAACTCTTCTATTTTAGTACATAGAGAGCTTCCTCATTCTGATTTACATCTTTGTTCAGTGTGTGAATATAACAATTTATTTAGCCAGTTTCCCATATATGGTTTGTTTCCAGTCTTTTGTTGTTATGAGCAGTGCTACAATGAATGACATTGTACACAGGTAATTTCATATAAATTAGGTAAATTTCCTGAAGTGAGTCAAAAGGTAAATGCCTTTGTAATTTTGGTAGTCATTGCCAAAAGGCCTTCCAAAAGAGATGTACCATTTTGTAATCAAATCTAATCCTGTGATTCAAAATACTATGTATACTAGTAATATATTTCAAATGTGTATCTTTAGCTCTAACTTTTCACTAATCTGTGCCTACTCAGCATTTCTCTTTGTGGAAAATCGAATTCTTCATTTTCCTTCCAAACTTGCTAGTCTCCTAATTTTCCCCATCTCTCAGTATATGGCACTGTCATTCAACTAGCTGCTCAGGCAGAACACTTAGAAGCTATTTTTAGTCCTTTATTTCCTACAAACTATCAAACAGAACTTTATGTGGTGATGAAAATTTTTGTCTGTGCTAATTTGGTAACCACTAGCCACATTTGCACTTAAAATGACTACTATGACTAAAGAGATCTGAGTTTTAAATTTAATTTTAATTAATTTTAATAGCCGGAAGTGACTAGTGGCTACCGTATGAGATAGTGCAGACTCTTCAATCCATTAGTAAGTTCTGGAAGTTTTACTCTTCAAAAAGTATTCTAAGTCTAATCACTTCTCACCATATCCCCCGACTCCACTGTGATATTATCCATCATCATCTCTCTCCTGTATTACAGTAGTAACCTCCCAACTTATTTCTCTGCTTCTACTTATGTCACCTATCCAAAAATCTATTTCTACACAGTAGAAATCTTTTTAAAATTGTTATTATTCGATATTTGATTTATCCAAAATAACATATGAAATGTAAGTTATAGATCATAACAACAAAATGAACACCATTCAGTGTTAAAAACTGAAACATTACCAATAATGTCAGATCTACCTGTAATGCTCTGCCCCATCCTGCCACTTTTAATCTACTCCCAACCACATAGCTGGTAACCATTTTCTTATATGTATGAACCTCTAAACATTATGTTTATTGAAAGCTTTACAAAAATAGCGTTATCCTACACACCAAACAATATGTTCTTTAATTTTTCTTTTTTTTTTGACCTTTACACAAATGACTTATCCTTTAGCTAGACTTCTCTATTTACTCAATATATTTCTAAGATTTATCCATGTCATTGCATATAGGTGTAGTTTATTCATTTTTACTGCTGTATAATATCCTGTTGCATGGAATTTACCATAATTTATCTGTTTTCCTGATGATAGAAGTAAGAATCTCTCTCACCCCCCAAAATTCTGCTGTTGGAAATAATGATGCTGTGAATATTCTTTATATCGCTTGATATACATATATATGGGTTTTCTTGGGGGTAGTGGTTCTCAGCTATAGCTGGGAAACTAAAAAACATAAATGCTTGGGCCCTTCCCTAAACCAGTAAAAGAATCTCTAGAAGTGGAGATGGACATCAAGTTTGTTTTGTTTTGTTTCTTTTATTATCTAGATGATTTTAATGTTTAGCCAACATTGAAAAACCACTGTGCTAAAAAAAATTCCTAGAAACAGTCTTTTGGTTGTAAGGATGTGCCCATTTAAATTTATTTAATTGCCTTCTTACTCATTTACAATGAAAGAGGAACATGAGGCAGGGACCGGGGGGAGGGGCATGTTTGTGGAGAGACTCAAAACAAAAACAAAAACATCTTTCTGCCCTTGTAAAACCCTTGTCTTTCAGAAGAACACATCGTTCATCCCTCGGATTTTCCTTTACATTAAAAAAATGTTATTTATGCTCAACAATTCAATAAGAATTTATATATTTTATGCAGCATCTGATTATTTTGCAGTGTAAAGGTCTCTAGCATATCTTTTGGGACTGGATATCTCACTGGAATGATCTTTTAAAATTATTTGTCATTGCCTTATTTAAAACCCACCAATGGCTTCCCATTGCAGTATAAAATTACCTTATTTAAAACCCACCAATGGCTTCATTACCTTATTTAAAACCCACCAATGGCTTCCCATTGCAGTATGAAATTACCATGGCCTCCAGGTCCCTATGTGATCTTGCCTCTTCTGCCAACCTTATTTCTAGCCACCGCCTTTCTTATTCTGTTAGAGCCATGCTAGTTTTCTGGTCCTAAAGTATACCCAGTTGTTCTAGCCTCAGGACCTTTATATTTGTTTTTCACTCCATCTAGAATATTATTTCCCAGATTTTCTCATGGCTTATTCCCTCATTTCATTCAGATCTCTTCTCATTGTCACCTCTTTAAAGAGGCCTTCCCTCACTGTCTTCTACCTATACACTTTGTAAACAATCTCCCCTGCCACACACACTATTCTATGAGCTCTATGAGATCAGGGACTTCATTTCTATGTGCGTAGATCCTAGCATGGGTGCTTAGCATGTAATAAGTGCTCAATAAATATTTGTAGCATGGATGGATAGATAGATGGATAGCTGAAAAGAAAAAAGGCAGGAAGGGAGGGAGGAAGGAAGGAAAGGAAGGTCATCTGGCTCTGCCTCTAATAGAGTAGAAAAATATATTTGTTTTTAAGAAAATGAATTCGGTTTTAGACAGTTTAACTTCTTCCATTCTTTCTGCTCCTCTTCTTCCATCTGAGACATGCACCTACACATGAATATCACAATTAGCAGTGAAATTTGTCTTGCTTTTCAAGGGTTTAGCAAAGTGATAGATTTCGTGAAATTTGGCAATTAAAATTCAAATCTATGTAAGAAACAAAAATTCAGATTGTGAGATAATGATCCTTAAAACTCCTTTAAGGATGTCTAAGCTCAGGGTCATCAAGAGCTACTGCCCTGTTGAAGCTTCCCAGGGGAAGACATTAATTATGAACTTCACAGAGAAGATATTTCATTATCATTAACTCAGGAGCTGAGGGGTCTCCCCTGCTTCAGGACAACATAAAGAACAAGGGCACAGAGAATTGAGCTTTGGGCCAGGAGTGGGACATCTTCAGACGAGGGATATTGTTAAGTCTCGTGGGGAAAAAATAAAGCTGGCTCCAATAGTCTTTTAAGATACATGATGTATTTTAATAGGAAAAATAGGCAACATAAACATTTTGTAATTTTCTGACATTTCCTCTGCCCATCCCTTTAATGAGAGGAAGAGACCTTTCCATCCAGATTCATTGTGTGTGGTCTCTCACTCAGGCAGGATATGAAACCCTTGCTAGAATTTTTTGTGTTTGGATTTGGAGACTGGGTCTGAATTGAATGACAGCAGGTAACATTAGCTTTGGAGAAAGAACACCTGCCACTTGTTCTGTCACAAATATTTTACATTCACACATACTGGAGTTCCATGCTGAGACCATCTGGAGGAGTCTCGAAGATGATGGTAGTCCCCAACTGCTAGGGTCATAAAAGTTCTTAAGAAAATCATGGAGTGAAAAAGTATGAGACTCTTTGACAGAGAACATTTTGCCTTGGTTTATATGAGTGTATTTCCATATGAACTGAACATTGCTTCAAAGAAATATAACTGCTCACCAGTTGATGGAAGTTCCCTTTGCATGATAACAATTTCTTACATTTGTAAAAGTGTTTTACAGTCTCCAAAACCTTTAAATATGCATGGTTTATTTTATTCTCTGTACAAAATCATGAAGTAGGTAGAGCGGGTGCTGATTCTCCATTTTAAAAATAAGGAAACTGAGGCAATGTTAGACCATTCATTACTTCACACACTTTCTAGTATAAGTGTGCTACATTTCAGGCAAATTCAAGTTTGTAAACTGATTTACTTGCTAAAAATAGTTTTGCTTGTAAAAATAGATTTTGGAAAGCCTTCTTTACATGGTTAACCTTTCTAGTACATTTAAGGATTCCGTAGTGCATTAACTACTGTACTGAAAAGCTTGGGGAACAGAGGAATCATGGTCTGATAAGTGACTACCAAAATAAAAAAATTTAAAAAGCGAAAGCTAAATATTTAGCCTTAAATTATATCACTGAGAAAATATAATTTAACAAAATTAAGTTACACTCAGGCTTTTTTTAAATGGGAGTATCTTAAAAATTGAAATTTGTCTTTTTATTTTTGCATCCTTTGAATTTTATATAGTTTTCTCTATCAGAATTTGAGAGATTATAATAAAATGTGTTGATGAGTTTGATGACATATGATGTTACCTATTTGTTCATATTTAAACTATATATTTTGCATTCAGCACAAACTATGCATTAAAATATCTTTTTAGAAAATATATCTTTTATATTGGATTATTTTATGTTATGAAACATTGACAGGGTATCCTTAATAACTGTTTGAGTTTGTATGGTAATTAACTAAGTAATTTTTTAAAAATCTTGTATTCAGCTTTTCCTTATACTAAAAATCTTATTTAAGGTCAACAACACAGTATATTGTAGATAAGATTTCTTTTCCTTATTAAGCTATAAGAATACCAATTGTTTCTTCCTTGATTGCTTGAAATTAATTGAGCTTGTTTCTTAAGTTGGCAGGCATCTTTTTAAACTTGGACATAAGCATGTAGGAGTATTTCCATATTTTAGTCATGGTGAGTTATGAGCATATTAAAAATAATTATCTTCACCTCATAAATCTTTCTTTAGTCAAGTTTATTTTAGTGCCTACTTTAATCTGCCTATTAATGTCTCCTAGTTTTGGTCACATGTATATGAATGCAATAAATTATAGATTTGAGCTATATTTAGTATAGAGAAAAAGGCCAGTGGTATATGTATTATAGCTGTAGTTCATAATCAACGTCTGTTAGAAATAGTTTTGAGGCACAACCAAACCCATCTATTTTAGTGCTTATTGTGATTGGGAGCTTATTTTTTACATTGAATATAATAATTTAGTTTCATTGGCATATTTTGAGAATTAAAGAATTAGAGAGGCCATTCTATGAAGGAACAATAAAGACTGTATTTGCCAAACACTAATGGTTAGTGTAGATCCTCTGAGTTTATTCATGCTTATGAAGGTAGGCACAATTACTAATATGAACATTCAACATTTGTTTTAAGATATACGAAACAGCAGTGAACTACCAAGAATCAAGATTATTATTATAATTGATATAATGTTTAGCAAATATGGTAATAATACATATCACACACTTCAAGATTGAGGCTTCAGGACTGGATGCATGTCAGGCACTTCTCAGATACTGCAGGCACACTAGTTACGTGTTCCACAACAGCATTTTCTCAGCCACGTTCAACAGTGCTTGCCATCGCTTCTCCATTTGTTGAATTCAGGATGACCTTTTCATGAATAAAGTCAAATAGGATTAAGGCAGGAATTCTCAACAATGGAAAAGAGCAACAGATGTAGCCGACTTTGAACGTGGGAGGATTTTTGATGCACTGTTGCCTAAAGGAAGTGTCTATAGTAGGGGGAAAAAAGGAAAAGAAAAGAGCAAGGAAAAAATAAGTTTATAAAATACAAAAAAATTGAGAAAAGGAGTAAAAGTAGTCTAAAATGCCTCTATTGATTTTTTTTTTGTAATTGTGATAAAATTATCATGCAGTTTTAAAATCACCATTCTTAAAAACTGTTTCTTTAACTTTTTGTTTTTGTATTATAAAGATATAGTTTTCAATATATATAATATACACTTCAAAAATTGATAGAAAATGATATGGTTAGGAAAATTAAATTACTACTAAATGATATTTGCGAAGATTACTTCTTATTGTCATCTTATTTGTTCCATTTGGGCTGTAAACTGTGAATATTGCATGTAAATTTTCTGTTAGCTTCTCAACATAAAGTAACAAAAGATAAGACTCCAAAATAATCATATGTATAGTGAGACCATAGTTAATTTCTGACTGGTATATGTGAAACATTTTTAAACAGTTATTGTATATAAATCCCTTTATTTCATCTTATTTTTGCTTTTTTCATGTAAAAATGGAGGTTGGTTTATTTTTAAAAGAATATTAGTTTGCTATGTCGATTCTCTTTTTAGATGATTTAATTAAAACAAATCTAATCCTTGGCGTCTATTATGTACTAACTGTGCATCCTAGAAGAGCTGTTTTGGCATCAGTTTCCTCTGGTTTCTAATGATATACGTCCCCTTGTGAACTACTGTAGTTTGTGGTAATGAGTAAACTTTGAGCTGGAAAAAAGAACCAAAATGAATACAGAAGCATTTAATACAAACAGATAATTTAATACTTCAACTATAAGTAACTGAAAGTTCTTTCAAAGTCTTAGTGGGAAAATTTATGAGGAAAAATGAACAATGAAATAGTTATATCTATTTGGTTTTTAAAAATTATGTATTAAGTCTTTAAGGGACACTGTACATAAAATAATTAAACTGCTGAAAATTAATGTAGCTTTCTTAGAATAAATTTCTACCAGTATGAGTCTATATAATAGTTAACTGTCATAATGCCGATAGTGCTAGCTTAAAAATATGTGAAGGAATGAATGTATGTAAGAGGATATTAAGAGATATTAATAAGTAATTTAAAAGAAGTGGTAAAAATTTGGAAAAGAAAGAAAAATCTAAACACATTGAGTCAAAAGGTCTACTCCCTCAAAGGAGAAAAATTTCTCCATGGTTTCTTCATCTAATACAGGATTTTTAAATAGGTTAGCACCTCCAAACTGTAATTTAGCAGTGATCATTTAAAACGTGATAATACAAACTTTCCTTTCACCACCACCACCACCACCAACCACCAAATCTAAAAAATAATCACTGACCATTCTAATTTATTTTTTGGTTTCTTTTTGCCATTTGGACTACAAGCAGTATAAAGGCCTGTAGCAGAAATAATACATGTACAATAATCAAATAACCTTGAAATAAGGTAGAGAGGATAAATTACCATAAGGAACCGTTGATATATGGAATGTGGAATGGAATTTGGGAGAAAGGAAAGACAAGGAAAGTTTTCATGGAGGAAATGATATTTGAACCTATATCTTATTGGTTCGATAGAATTAAGACACAGAAATGGAGGAAGGACATTTTGAGCAGATGAAATACTATGTATACTTCCTTATATGAATCCTGTGCAACAGTGGTCTTTCTTTCTCAAATACTTACATTTTTCTTCATGTGCCTTCTCTTCCATTTCTTTTCGACTGCACCTGTAGGCTTTCTACTTAGAGTTTCTAGTGTATACGTTCCAGTGCATCCCTTAAGATCTAACTCAAGTGCTTCACTCTGTGTAGGGAAATGCTCATTCATTTCCCATATCTCTGTATTACAGATGTTTATGTGTGTGTATATACGCACACATATATATATCTTACCTGCAAGCCTGAACTCCTAAATTCATACATCAGATTCCTGGAGTCTTACTGTGTGCCAAGCTCTGCCCTGGGGAGCTCATATTCTAGAGAGTTAGAAAGATTACATAAGTAAACAAGTAATTAAAGAATATAATTCATATCTGATAATAAAGAAAAGTAAGAGGTTAAAGAGTGATGGAAGGGTGGTGTTTTAAATCAGCGGTCATGAAAGTTCTTTCCGAGAAGGTGATGTTTGAGTAGATTCCTAAATAATATCAAGGAGTGAGTCATATAATGTTATTGGGAAAGAGCTTCCCTGGCAGAGGAAACAGCAAGTGTAAAGATCTTGGTGTGTAAATTCAGACTTTCTACGGAAGTTACATTTGTGCTGAGATCTGAAAGATGAGTATAGATTAGCCAGTGGATAATGAAGGAGGGAAGAGGGGGCAATTTATGCTCAAAGAACCACCATGTTTGCCATATTGGAGGAGTTTGGCTTTTAGAGGAACTGATGGGTAGGTGTGGCTAGAGCAGAATGAGCAAGGGGGGTGAATAATGCAAGATGAAGCTGAGATCTAGAAAGGGACTAGATCTTTGAAGGCCTTTGAAGGCCATATTATCCCAAGGGAATCTGTTAATCTAGAGCTTTAAGCAGGGAAATGATATGATCAGATATATGCTCGAAAACATCACTCTCACTTTTGTGAAAGTGGTTGGACAGGGCAGAGGTAAAAGTAGGGATGGAATGGATACAGAAGTAGTAGTCTGGGCAAAAAAATGATGGTGGTCGAGACCAGAGTCATAACAATAAAGATGGAGAGTAGATAATTTACAAGATCTTGCTTTGGGTATGTAGTTATAAGAAATCTGTTGAACCCAAGATTTCAAAAGGTTTTCTCCTATGTTTTCATTAAACGTTTTATAGTTTTAGATTTTACATTTAGCTCCATGATCCATTTGGGGTTGAAATTTTTTATGTGGTACAAGGTATGGATTGAAGTTGTTTTGCGTCTTCATTTCTTGTTGCTTTTTCTTCCTTAGCCTATGCATATCCAGTCAACCCAGCACCACTTGCTAAAAAGACTGTCCTTTTTCCTCTGATTTACCTTTTCACTTTTTTTGAGAATTAATTGACTGTATATGTGTGGGTCAGTTTCTGGACTGTTCTGTTCCAATCATCTATTCGTCTACCTTTATTCAGTACCACACCGTCTTTATTACTGTCTCTTTATCCTGTCTTAAAGTCAGAAAATGTTAAGTCTGCCAATTTTGTTGTATTTTCAAATTGCCTTGGCTACTCTAGGCCCTATGAATTGCCACATGTGCATATTTTAGAATCAGCTTGTCAATTTCTAATTGAGATTGCATTGAATCTATAGGCCAATTCAGGGACAGTTCACATCTTATTAATATCAATTCATTTACTCAATGAATGAATCTGTAGGAATATGAACATAGCATATCTCTCCATTTCTTTAAGTCTTTAATTTTTCCCAGGAATTATTTATAGTTTTCGATGTATAGGTATTTCACATTTTTAGTTCAGTTTATGCCCAATTATTCTATATTTTTAAAACTTTTGCAAATGATAATTTTTTCATTAAACTCTTTTCTTTGAGTTAATTATAGATTCACATGCAGTTGGTAAGAAATAATACAGAGAGATCCCGTATATAGTTTCCCCCAATAGTAACATTTTGCAAAACTGTAGTACAGTATCACAACCAGGGTTTTGACATTGATACAGTCAAGATACAAAATATTTTCATAACCACAAAGATACTTGGAGTTTCCCTTTTGCAGCCAGAATTACTAATGTTCTCCATTTCTATAATTTTGTTATTCAAGGATATTATATAAATGGAATCATATCATATGCACCTTTTCGAACTGGCTTTTTTCACTCAGCATAATTCTCTGGAGATTTATGCTGGTTGTTGCATGTATCAGTGGTTTCTTTCTTTTTATTGATGAGTAGTTTTCCATAGTATGAATATACCATAGTTTGTTTAACTACTCATCTGGTGAAGGACATCTGATCATTTCCAGTTTTTTGCCATTGTGAATAAAACACATATTTGTGTACAAGTTTTTTTATGAATAAATTTTCGTTCGCTGACATAAATGCCATGAAATTCAACTGCTGGGTTATGTGGCAATTGGGTGTTTAGTGGTTAAGAAACTGCCAACTAATTTTCTTAGAGTTGCTCTAACTTTTTATATTCCCACCAGCAATGTATGATTAATCCAGCATATATATGTTGATCCAACAATGTATTTTGGCTATTGATTATCTTTTTCCTTTAGTTCAAGAATTTTCTGGTTCTTTTGTATGATGAATGATTTTCTATTGAAACCTGGACATTTTTTGTATTATGTTCTGAGACTCTGGATGTTATCTAAACCTCCTGGGTTGTTGTTGTTTCTCTTTTCTTTCGTCCCGTCCCGTCCCGTCCCGTCCCTCCCCTCCCCGTCCCTCCCCTCCCCTCCCCTCCCCTCCCCTCCCCTCCCCTCTTCCCTTCCTTCTCTTTCCTTTCTCTCTTTTTAAATCAGAGATATAGAGGTACTATCTTTTTACTGCTAGGTAAAAATAGAAGTCCAAGTTCCTCACTTGACATTCATTGACACCTGAAGCAGGTGGAGGGCTCCACTTTACTGCTGGGCAGGTGTGAGAGTTCTGTTTCCTATTAGGGCACCACTGATACCTCCTTAGCTGGGGGATGGGGGAGTAGGGATGGGAATACCTCAGTACTGTTCCCTACATTGCCTCCACTAGTTGGTTGTGAAAGTACTGACTCTCCACTGGGGTTCCTCTGACACCGCCCCTGCGGGAGAGAAAAGAGTTCCTCCTAATGTCAAAAATGTCAAGGATGAGAAACCTGTTGTTAGTTGTAAAATAACTTGGTTAAAGACAAAAGCATATGTGCTCATAGGTTCAAATAATCATTAGAGGCTCCAGTATCACATTGAAAGGACTTCAATAATTCCTTTTGTTTATTCCAAAGTATTAAAATTTTCCTTAAACTTGTTAAACCAACCACACATTCCTGGTAAACCGCACTTAATCAAGCTGTATTATCATTTTAATATATAGTCAGATTTGATTTAATAAAATTTTGTTAAGAATGTTTATATCCATTTTCAGAGGGATCTTGGTCTGGAGTTTTCTTTTCCTGCAGCGTCTTCATGTGATTTTGAAATAGGGATAACGCTGAGCTTCTAGAATAAGTTGAGAAGTGTTACTTCCTCAATTTTCTGGAAGATTTACTATAAAACTGAGATTACTTCTACCTTAAATGTTTGAGAGAATTAACCAATAAAGCCACTTAGGTCTGGGGTTTTCTTTGGGTTAAAGTTTTTAGCTGCAAGTTAAATTCCTTTAATAAATTTAGAGCTATTCAGGGAATCATTTTCTTCCTGGGAGAGCTGTGGTAATTTCAAGGAATTTGCCCATTTCATCTCAGTCGCCATGTTTATTGGCATAAAGTTGTTCATAATTTTCTGTATTTAGATTACCTCTCTCATTTTTGAGGTTAGAAATTTTTGTTTTCTCATATTTTTTCCTGCTCAATCTGGCTAAAGGTTTATCAATATTATTATCTTCTCAAAGACCCAGCTGTTCATTTCATTGATTTTTTTCTATTGTTTTTCTGTTTTCTATTTCACTGATTTCTACTCTATTATTATTTCCTTTCTTCTTAGTTTCTTAATTAAGGTGGATGCTTAGGTAATTGATTTGAGACCTTCATTCTTTTCAGTTATAAGTATTCAGTGCTATATTTTTCTGTGTAAGAGTTATTTTAGCTGCATCCCACAAATTTTGACATGTTGTCTTTTTTAATTTTAATTTAGTTCAACATACTCCCTAATTTCTCCTCCCCCTCCCCCTCCTCCTCCTTCCCCTTCTCCTCTCCCCTTTCCCTCCCACTGACCCCTTTAACCATGAGCTGTTTAGGAAGTGTTGCTTAGTTCCAAATACTTGCCATTTTTCTAAATATCTTCCTTTTCAATTTCTAATTTAATTTCATTGTGGCTGAGAATATACTTTGTATGATTTAAATACTTTTAAAATTATTGAAACTTGTTTTATGGCCCAAAGAATGATTACCTTGGTAAACATTACATAAATACTTTTTAAAAATATGTATTCTGCCTGAGCAGGATTTGTTCATTTTATGTCATCAATACATCCCAAATATCTAGAATAGTGCCTACATTTTTTTTGAATACATAAACATATGTGCTCAATTAAATATTTAACTCAAAAGAGTTGAATCTGGTTCTATAGGTCCTAATCAGAGGAATTACTCAGTAAATTCTTATAAGCAGAATCAATATAGAACCCAAGCCAAGTCAAAATAGGTCAGAGTTTGCTGAAAGACTTGTTTAATACTAGAAATTGAGGCAAATTCTAAGGTTTATACCTAAGCAGAATTGCTTCTCTGAGTACCAGAAGAAAAATATGTTTGGGATTAGAAGGAAGAATTGTAAACGCGCAAAAATAAACTGTGACCCATTTGCCCAGCTGCATCAGAATTACCCAGGGCCCTCCCCTTACCTACTAAATCAGAATTTTCAAGGGTAAGTTTGAGTTTAAAGAACCATCTCTCAAAAATAGCTTTAGAAAGTTAGATAAAACTTCTATGGAAATCTGGCTAAAAACAAAATTTTAAGGCTGTTTTTGTGACAAACTATATCAGGTCATATTTTTAAATAAAATCTTTAACCACTTAAGTTCTTCCTTTATGGCAAGTGTTATAAACTCTATAAGAAAGAGACTTGTTTTTCTTGTCATTTTATTGCCAATCCTAACATGTAATGGATGTTCAGTAAATTTTTCTTGAATGAAAAAATGTGCTACATTTGTTATTTGTGGCAGCTTTGTTATAAGTAGGCAAATTGCTGAGGGTTTTTGCTAGTTTTACCTTAAATTTCTTTATAAGACAAGTCATTAAACCTTTTGAAAAAGCCTAGTTTCATCTCTTTCATCCTTAAAAGGCATGCCAAGTTTTGAGGTGCAAGCTGAAATAGCTACAGGGTCCTCTTGTGAGATACTAAGAAGATAGACTTTACATGGATTAAAACAAGTTCTCAGTAATGCATTTTGCCTAGCACTTAATAGGTGCTTGGTGCATTTTAATTGAATAAGTGAATTTTGATATACTCCTCTTTTGTTTGTTTTACAAATGATAAAACCAAAAACCAGAATTAATGTTTTTAAGGCTAATATCACACAGCTGTTTGAATTGCAGTGCCAAAACTAGAATTCAAGTTTCTGGCTCTTGTACAGTGTTCTTTCTGTACTAGAGTCAGCTACAGAGAGAATGATTTCTCTGGATTCTGATTCTTCCCTAAGATCTTTAACATTCTGAGATCATATCAAAAAGTAAGTCATATGTTTTGCCTGTAATCACACTGCCAAGACTACAGACTATGTCTTTTAATAAGTAGAGCAAGTTATTTAACCTCTCTATCTCTCAGTGTGCTTATCTATTAAATAGGGATAATAGTGCTTATCTCATAGAGCTGTTGTGAGGATTAAATACGTTAATATATATAAAGTATGCAGAATAGTGCCTGGTACATAGGAAGTTCTGTAAATGCTAGTTGCTGCTACTACTGTTGTTGTGGTTCTAGTTACTAATGCATTTGTCTAGACATTTTCTTGGAGCTTTTTAAAGCTTTGCCTTCCTTCTTTAACAAATGTCAAATCTTTAGGAGTGGAGGTGTGGAGGATTAGTGAGGACTGAAGAAGAAGGAAAATTCATGGATTCTTGTCATTGGTAGGTTTGTCTTTGTTTCCAGCGTACTCTTAAACCGAGGTATCTAACATGTATATGTATTGAGGAAGAGAGGTAACAATCTAAAACGTAGGAAATCTTTTCAACAAAAGTAATTTTTTTTACTTTAAAAATATATCATACATGAAATACATATATAAATGTACTTTCTGGAAAAACATCAGGATTTAAAAAATTCTTTTATTCTACAAGGTACCTAGGTTCTTTAATAATGTACTTTATGAGATCAAAGCTGTTAAATGGTTGAAAACCACTAGAATAGGCTGTATATGTTAAAGGAGTTGAAGGACAAAGAAACCACCACATTATATATTATATGATGTTACATTATATGATGTTAGATTAACTTTTGGAGGATTCCGTTAAATCTTGTGTTTCATTTTCCTCCTTGCCTTAGCAGAGCAGTTATTTCATTTGTTGCTGAGGAAGCTGGCCACAAATTACACATGAATGGAATAATTAACAGTTACAGGGAGTGCTCATTCTCTCCAGTACCTATCTATAGTGTCCCTGAAGGAAGGGAAATTGCCAGATGGTGTTGGGAGCTTCTTCCCCACTGTAGGCAAAGCACACAGCTCCCAAGCCCCATTTGCTTGCTGATTTGTAAACAATAAAATAGGAAAGAACCAGTAATGCAAATCATTTTTCAGTACTACTCAACATCTGTTAATTGGGTACACATTATCTGCTTGCTATTATGTATCACCATCTAATTCCTTGCAGGCTTTTAAGATTTAACTTCAATGTAGGAAAAAGCTATTAAAAAGAATCAGTAGACATTAAATTGCCATTGATTTTTGGTACCATTTATTATGTGATTGTATAAAACCACAGCTATCTAGATTTCCAGTTTAATATGTAAAAAGTATAAATTGTAGGAAATTCTCACTCTTAATTTCTATTAGTTTCAGCCCTGGGTCCACCGCTACTAGAGGGCACAGATTATTTTCATCACTAAGATGTACTCAGTTCCTAGTGTAGGGAATGAATGAACATCTGCTTTGATGTTGATCCTCTTTGCTAGCTGTTCTCAAAGTGCGATCTGTGGATGTCCATGAGATAGTTTGATCAATTTGTAAAGTAAAGGACATTTTCATAGTAATAAGACGTCACTTGCTTTTTTTCACTATGTTGACATTTGCACAGATTGGGCAGAAGCAGTGGCAGGTAAAACTGCTGGCACCAACATATGAATCAAGGCAGTGGTACCAAACTTTTAGTAGTAGTCACTGTATTCTTGATTAGCATGCACTTTCAGTTTGAAAAAAAATAAAAAGTCAGTTTCACTTAAGAATGCCTTTATAAATTAATAAAACATTAATTTTATTATATAAAAATGCCTTCCAAAGTGCAAAATAGATCAGTGGATTTGAATATAACAGTTCGAAAAGTTCATCAATATGATTTCATAGTCTCTGTAGCAACTAACCTTTATGGAACATCTACTTGTGAGTTTTGGTGTAGTATCAAAGAAAGAATATCCGTAATTCCCTGAAAGGCTTTTAAAATTCCCCTTCCAACTATATATTTGTGTGCTGGATTTTCTTCATTTGCTTCAACCAAAACAACACATCTCAACAGACTGAAAACAGGAGCAGATATGAGAATCTAGCTGTCTTTTATTAAGCCAACATTAAAGGAATTTGCAAAAAAGGAAATGTGAAACAGTGTCACTATTTTTCTTCAGGAAACATAGTTTTCACAGAGATATATTAACATGTAAGTTTTGTTGTTTTAAAAAGAATTAACAAATATTTTCAATTTTGTTTTTGATTTCTCATATGTTAAGTATCAGTAGATACACCCTTATAAACAAAAGCTCTCTGGGAGTCCTCATAATTTTTAAGAGCATAGAGGAGCCCTGAAACCACAAACTTCAAGAACTACTGCTTTCTGCCATCTCTGTATCTATTCTTGGCCTCTGACATTAGTCCCAAGTCTGACTAAGACTGTAGGAACTTTAGACCTGTCTTTATTTTTGGTTTTGCCTTGGAAAAGATCCAGATTAAGCCAGACATCCATTTGGGTAGACATTAGAAGTTTCAGATTTGCTGTATTTATGCAGGGCTTTGGTGAAGACTAGCTCATCCTTCAGAGTTCTAACTCAAATGATAATTGTGAGAAAAATATTCTTCAGTCTTGAAATTTATTACTGTAAAAATCATTTAGAGTCAAACCATTTATGCATTGTTTAATTTTTGGCAAGTACATTAGCCTGTCTAAGTCTGGTCTCTAAAATATGGATTATAGTAAATCACAGAATTGTTGCAATTATTTTTATTAGGCATATCTAGTCAGATATTTTTATTAGGCATATCTAGCCCTTTGTATTATTTAAAACAGGAGCATCCAAAGTGAGATTTGTGACCCCAAGGAGTGCCTAGGACAATGCACTGGGTGTCGGAAGAATATATTCAAACTTGTGTCTGTACGTTTTAATCTAAAATTTTAAAAGAAATTAAACTTTACTAATATTTAATATGCAGCTTAACATGTGTGCCTTCACTCAGCCTGCATATCTACCTATTAGAGGATCGTGTGTCAGGTAGAAGATGGAAAGTGTTTTGTTGAAGGGGGAGTACAAATACAAGAGGAAGCTTTACATCTATCTTTTTGTCAGGAAATTGTAAGTTTCCACTTACATTCATTGGCTTTTCATATTTCTCTAAACTCACGTTGCATTGGCCAGATTGTCACATGGCTATCCTTTGCTACAAAGTAAGTTAGGAAAAATGAGTGCCAGGATTTTCCTGATCCCTGAGAAGAAGCAGGCACGGAGAATGGGTGTTGGTTAACAGCCAGCCTATAGTGCCTGCTACAGAAATATTTTCATACTATTTTGTTGCTAAAAATAAAATGTGTCACCTATGTAAACTCTCATGTCAATACACTTTAAGAGCCTCAAGACAGAATTTTCTAACATGTTTAAAAGTCCAAATAAAAATTATTACTGGGGTTTTAACTGCAACTAATTAACATTGGGGAATAGAAACTAGTTGAATATCAACTAACATCTTTTGCATAATTGGTAGATGGAATTGCAAAATGAGTATCCTGACTTAGTGAGCACAGCCAATGATGTACTTTTTGCATTCAGATTTTTTTTTTGTGATGTATCTTTCTTGACTATGACATCTGTTCTTACCAGGTTTCAACATATACCCTTTAGAATTAGACTTCGAAATTATTAAACCAACATTTTCAAAAATAAGCCTTTTATATCACATTGTTCTTTTTTATAATGAGGGAAAAATGCTTTTTATATCATGAATAAATTGAATAAAATATTTTAATTACTAATGTCATCTTTATCTTTTTAAATTTCACTTGTGGTATATGTTTTATAATATACAACAGTACATGTGTATAATACATAAATAAATGTATACCTATGAGAATGCGTTTCTGCTTTTTTCCCCTTATACTAGCATGTGATAAAAGTTGGAGACACTAGCCTACTTAATATTATTGAAACATACATTGCTTTCTTCCACAAACTTTGTATCTAAGTTTTCAGTGTAGAAAATTGTTTTTTGTTTTTTTAAAAAAAATATTTCTCACTATCAACAGCTGACCCATTCAGCTACTCAGACCACATGGCATTAATCATTTTCAGTTCCGTTTGAACATTTCCTCTAGTTGTGATCATAATGGTTTAGTGATTATGGTTCTTCTGAGAACTATATAACACTTCAAATGTATTTAATTCTTTTAAATCTTTTTTTTATTAACTCACATTATAATCCAGCTAGAATCAATTTATTGAATAACTATACTTAAACAGGTGATAGCTTGTGTGACTGCTACTTTGCGATTTTTTTTCCTCGTGATTTTTCTATGGAATTTTTCAGTCATATAAAAAGGTAAAATGATCCTTTACAATTAATACTTGTATGCCCATCTTTCACCTTAGAGAGAACAAATATAATCGAAGCCTCTTGTGTAACCATAGTTACATTTTAAAGTGCATTTTAAATTAAATAACATAATTCCATTTTAAATTTGAAACACTGGAATGTTCTGAGTATATTATTCATCTGCTTTTTGAATACTCCCTTGGGGAAAAGATAGAGTTAGGGAACTCAGAAAAACAAAGTTTATATATTGTGTGGTAAATTCTTCCTTCTGTTTCTGTCCCAACTGATATTAAGAATAGTGTATGGATAATGATACCCAGTGGAAGTACTGTTCCACTTGTGCTTATGGTCAGTAATAATTAACCTAGTTTTTCTCTATTGGTGAAAGATATCAAATTTAGATGCTTGCAGAGCCTCAAGCTGTATTCCGCCACATGCTACATTTTCCAGTGAGGAGGGAAGAATGGCTGGATGCTGTCCTACTTCAAATGGCAAACGTCTGCATTCTCCCCTCTGGAAACTCACCAGCTGTACTTCTATATTGACATTTCTCCATAATCACACCTTCCCATTTATTTTTGGCTACATCTATTGTGATGGGATGACAGAAAACACTTCTGTTTTAAGATCATTTAATACATGTTCAAAGACAAATAACCGAATAATATATTCAATTGTAATGGGAAGAGATTAGCCAGATGATCTTTTAAAAAGCCCTTTTTACTACTGAATCTATGAAAATGATCAATTATTATATCTTGTATTAATGTTTTGCTGATTTCTCACAAAAGACAACAAAAGTCTTTGTAGTTATTCAGGAGTTTTAAATGTATAAATGAGAAACTACACACACACAAAAATGAGTGCTGCTTAATGCTTTGCATCCCCCAAGATGTAGTTAACGCCCACTTGGGGCATGCTTAGACTTGGTTGGTAATTACAATTGAGCTGTAAAATATTTTGACAGTTTCCAACTGTTGTGTACTTGTTAGTCATTTGGTGGCCAATGCAATTTGGTGAGGTTTTTTGGTGGGGCATGTTTAATTAAGAATCTTTCAGTTAAGTAGTATGCCACACTAAGCATTAATACAAAATTTGCAGCTATGAGTTTACTTTTACTTTGCACCCAAGGTGGTAAATATGTTTCATTAAAAAAGACTACTGTGTAGTGAAACTTGCCATGCTTTTTATGCCTTTACTTTTCTTTACAAGCTTTTACTTGTCGTATAGTAAAGCATTACCACCCAGCACTTAATTTATAGCCTGAACTTTGTATATGATTTTCCTAGGTAAATGAATTCATGGCAAATAAATCAAATTGCTCATGATAATTACAGGACTAAAAAAGAGAGATGGGATGGATTTTTGTTGAACGTTTTTATCCTCTTTTTATAACAACAAATCTCCTAATAATAAGCTAATTTGGGCAATATGACAATTCCTAGAAAGAAAGTATAAAACCTTTGAAATCAAGGCAATTTGCCTGTTTAGATTGAAGAGTGTAGCTGAAGCATTTTTAAATCTCTCTTAAATGTACAACTATTAAGTAAATTATTTCTAAAATTATAGAGCCAAATGATCATGGGAAAAGTTTAAGCCTTAGTGTATCCAAGAGTAAAACAGTAAAAATGCTCATACTAAAATCACTTGGAAAACCTATTATATAAAGGTTTATAATCGTCCCTGTGAAAATCTCTGTGACATTTTATTCCTTCTATTTTGTTGATAGGAATTTTTATCATGAAACCAACAATATAATAAGGATTCTTAGGAGAAAACAGGTATTCTGTGAATCCAGTTTGTTAATCCTTTAATCTTTCTGAGTTTTCCTGCAAAAATATATTAATGTGATCTGTAAAAATAAAACCAAATGTTATACTAAATTAATTTGTACCGTATCAATTTAGGCTTTATTTTGAAATGTATAATCTCTCCAAATTATCAATGTTGAGAAATGCATTAAATAAACCATCTTTATTAACTTTTAAAATGTATGTATTCAGTGAGCAAAAGGGCTGGAATGGGGTCGGGGAAAGGATGAGAATAAGCTGCTAACAATTTGCACAAATTAAAAAACTGAGTAAGGTAATTAAAAATATTGAGTTGGTTTCATGCTATATGAATTTGCAAAATTCATCAAACTGTATACTTTAAGAGGGTGAATTTTGTTTTAGGTAAATTATACTTCTAAAAATCTTCCCTTTAAAATCTAAAAAAAAAATTAAGTGAGAAACAAAAAGTCAGCATCCTAATATCATAAAAATATTACATTCCTAACTTAGTCAAAAATTGCATCTAGAATTGAATATGATTTATCCTTGTCCAATAAAGGCCAAACAGCAAAACATGTCTCTTGGAAATATCTAAAAATACATACTTTTCCTGTGGCTAACATTCCTAGATCAGGATTTCTATTTATGTTTTATGTGGTCGACATGTGAATGTTTAAAAATTCACATTAGTATTATCATAAAAAAAGAGTCTCTTTTTAAAATTCTTTATTGCTATAGTTTCCCCTCACTTTGTATACAAATTTGGATTAGAATCGTTAAAATTAGTTTTGAAATTTAGGTTATATTTTAAATGTGCACCAGGAGAAGAGGAATCTTACAATTATTTTATTAAAGTAAATATTTACAATTTAATTTTACTAATATATAAATTGGTAACATATCTAACACTTAAGTTAAAGTATGTTCAGTAATATTTAGAGTTACAGGAAGTAGATTTGCCCTGAATATTAAAAATATGCATGTCATTTACATGAATTTTAGTCCTCTGCTTTATTTTTCACTTTTTCTAATGTTATTGAAGAAAAAAGAAGTACTGAATAAAATAACATACTGGCTGAGCCTTAGGCATTTTTATCTATATCATTTTACTTAAATGGTAATATTAAATATTGTGAAGGTATCCATCTTCCCTAGATACTTATTAGATTTTACATAGTTATAATAAAAATGCAAACAGGATATTTCTTGAGATGGTATCGAAATGATTCTAAATTTATTTAGAAGAAAGTTTATGTTTAAGGATAATTATTTTAAACATTCAAAAAAGAGATGATGGTTAATGAGGGTTGATTATCCCTACAAGATATTAAAGTACATTATAAAATAACAATGTACTGCTAAAGAGAGTAAGTGGGTCACTGAAGCAGAATGTCTAGCCCAGAGATGAACATGATCTCATTCAGACATACATGTACACTTAAAAAATAATTTAATATATAATAAAGGAAGCATCACAGAACAATGAAATACTATTCAGGAAATGATGTTAGAATAACAATTATAACCTTAATTCATGCCATTCACTGAAATGTATTCTAGGTAAAGTGTTAAAATGTTAAATAAAAAATGAAATTATTTTGAAGAGAAAAAGAAGGAAACATTATTTACCAGATCTCTTGAAGGAAAATAACTTTCTAAAATTGAAAGAAGCTAAAGATATCACAAAAGATAGACAAGTTGATAAGTTAGACTATATAAAAATTACAATTAAAATCTCTGACATTAAAAAGAAAAATGATAGGTAAGGAAATTTCCATGAAATAGAAAAAGAGCTAAAGTATTATTTATATATTAGTAAAGAAAACATTAAGGACAGAGTTAGGGTTCAAATGCAAATCTCACTGACTCCAAAGTCCTTATATGCTCTTAACCTCATTGCTGTGTCCTTTTCTTATGCTGCATATCCTTGTGAACATAACTTTTCCCTTAGAGCAGTCTTTATATGGTTTAGTTATACTAAATTTACAGGAGAGTTGGACTTATTTTTATTTTTTATGGAAAAAAATCTGCCATAAAAAGAAATTACATGGATAAAATATGCATGATTTTAAGTTAATATCCCTTAAAAAATGCATCTAACAGCAGTAACTCTTTCCTGTAATATGGATCAATACTTGTTAGATTATGTAAGGTACAGGTAGTGTCATTGAAAAGCCACAGAATGTCCTGGAAAATAAGAATATTTTTGGCAAAATTGTGCAGCAGAGCAAAATGACTAAAATAGAAATGGGTAGAAATCTCCTAATAAGCTAGGGTTGGCCTACCTCACATATTCTTGCAAATGGGTTGGATGTTGATGAAAGAGAGTGGTTTGGAGCTTTTGGGTAAAACAAACGGATATATGTAGAAAACCCAAATTTAGAATATGAGTGTACTATATCTTAAAATTCATTCGCTGTTGAGTTTTTTTCTTTCTTTCTTTTTTTTTTTTTTGCTCTGTAGTCTTACACTCCTTATTTGCCTATCTACTGCTGTTGTTATTTTAAGGATATCATAGTTCCTATATTTTAACCTAGTCATTTGAGATAATTGGATTTCTTCATTTGTAATATTCTAAAACTTTTTGCATATTCTTTTAGAAATCACTGACCCCAAAGGATTTTACAAAGGAGTCATTATAAAATTATATAATGTTAGGGCTCACAGTCTTTCCTCTAATTCTTGAAAAAGAAAATCCACTAAAGAAGTACTTTGCAAGTTAAAGACAGTTAAAATTTTCCTAATTCTTTTATTCCTATTTAACTGAATTGAGACAAGGTGTGACTATTTTATGCATTCAGTCTGTAGTGTTAGGATTAACACATATGTTTTACATGTGTGTTATATTAGATAAGGTCTCATACCTTAAAAAGCATATCAGGTGTGGGATTTTATTCTATTTGTAAGGTAATCAAAGTAGCCTGTTAAGGTTTCATGGATGCTGGATGAAAACATAAAACTCCTGAGTAAGAGATAAAGGGCTTTATTACAGCATAAGCATTGGCATATTTATGTTGGTTCCTTTGTGACCAGGTCCTATAAAGGTGACACAAAGGGTCAAATGGATACTGCACACACTGTGAGGTTGTATCACAGTTAAAGAACATTGTACTTAGGGAGTCTACTTTTATAGGAATTATTAAATAAGCCTGCCCTTTGTCCCAGAGGGAGATACCTCATGCTTAAAGTCTGCTCACTTTTCTGTGAAGAATGGCCTGATAAAGAACAGTCAATATTTGTCATTTTTGGACAACTCAGCAAGATGTTTAAGAGCATAAGAGATACATGGAGGAATGGCTCCCAGCACTCTGATATAATATATTTTGTTCTGTTGCTTTTTTAGCAATTGCTTTTTCTTATGTTACTGCCTATATAATAATCATTGAACCTATAATTTCACTAACTCTACCATACCACTATGATTTCTACCTACAGTAGTAAGTTTTAAAGAAATAATTCTATTAAAAGCTGCTAGTCTAACTGGGGCATTTGTGTAGTCTATATACTCTAGTATAGAATGGATTTTTTTTCTTGTTTTGTCATTTGTATAGGCATGGATTCATATACTATTCCTAGGAAATTTATGATTACAAATATTAAATTTCACTAATGACTAGGCAAGGAAACATCATAGGTATAAATATACCCTACAAACAAACCCATATTGCTCAGTGTTCTCCATCTCTTTATCTTCTTTATTCTTTATTAATGATGTAACAAGGAGAATCTTTCTGAAATTGAAGCTTTAGTTTAGGGTGTAGCATTTAAACACAAGCCACCAATTAGTTTCCTTATCTTCATTTTGCTTTGATTCACTGAAACCTGGTGCTAGTTCATTTGGTCATTTAAAAATATGGTAATTCCCAGACCTACATTTCTGCGCTGTCTACAACAGTGACTCTGAAACCTTTTTATCTCAGAGTGCCCTGACACTTTTAAAAGTTATTGAGAAGATAGAGGATTTTAGGAAGACGACAGAGTAAGAAACACCAGAAATCTGTCTCCCTATCTAGACAATAATTGCATTGACAATTATTGCAATGTTTTGGAATTCTGGAGTCTGCTGAAACTTTTCAGCTTCCAGGGGAAGGCTTAGAGGATAAGTTGTGGTTAATTTGTGGTCAGTTTCAGCTTCTTGGCTCAGCAGTGATTACCCATCTACTACCTCCCAGTCGCATGTCAGGCAGCTATGCACGTATTTCTGGAGCAGCTTGCATACAACTTGCAGGAGCCAGGGTAGGTAGTAAGGACCCTAATCCTCTCTATAGCAGAGATCTGTATTCTGATCACTGATTGCAGCCTCTGCTTAGAAAAATGCAGACATACAGGTAGCTAGACATTATTATACACACACATAACATATTGCAGGCCCCTTCCCCATAGGCTAAAACAAGTTCTGGGGGACTTAAAGGGTCAGTGCTTCCCCTACTCCCCCCTGTCCCCCGCTTTTTGTCTTTTCCTCTTTGGGGGGCTAGACATTAAAAATGAGTATATTCGAAGGCAACTGCATATACAGGAGAAATTAGAAAATCACCATACATGGCCAGAGAAGGGCACAGGCTCAGGAAAGCCTTGAGAAGATCCTAAGTTTATACCTCAGGCTGATCCATGACATGGAAACAGCCTATAACAATTAAATAAACAAACAAAAACCCAGCAAACCCTCAGGAAGGGGGCATTCCACATAAAGTTACCACATTATAACATTCTGATACCAGTTTTGAACAACAACAAAAATAATCACAAGGCATACAAAGAAATGGGAAAGTATGGCCTATTCACTGGGAAAAAATTTACTAACAGAAACTATCTCTGAGAAAGAACACATGGTGTTCCTATTAGACAAATACTTTAAAATGAATGTCTTAAAGATGCTCAAAGAATATAACGAAGATGTGAAAAAAAATTAAGAAAGTGATATATGACCAAAACGGAAATATTAATACAGAGAAAACCTAAAAAAAAAACAAAACTAAAAACAAATTCTAGGGATGGGTAAATACAATAACTGAAATGAACAATTTACTAGGATTTAAAGGTGGGTTTGAGCAAGCAGAACAGTCTGTGAACTTGAACATAAAACAATTGAAATTACAGCATCTAAGGAACAGAAAGGAAAAGCAAAAGCGAACAGAGCCCAAGGGACCTGTGAGACATTGTCAAGTGGATCAATATCACATTATGGGAGTCCTAGAAAGAGAAGAGTGAATGGAGTACAGAGATTCCTTGAAGAAATAACAAACTTTCCAAGTTTGAGGAAAGATATAAACACCAAAAGTTCAGTTATACAAATAGGAAGGACTCAAAGTGATCTGCACCAGATAACAACCTAAACAAATTGTTGAAAGACAAAGAGAGAATCTTGAAATCAATAAAAGAAAAGTAACTTGTCTTATGCAGGGGATCCACAATAAAATTATCAGCAGATTTCTTATTAGAAACTTTGGAGGATACAGTACAGTGCGCTGTATATTCAAAGTACTAAAAGAAAAATATATCAATCAAAAAATTCTATATCTGACAAAATTTTTTTTTTCAAAAGTGAGAGACAAATTAAGACATTCTCAGATAAACAAAAATCGAAAGACCTAATGGCTTCACTGGTGAATTCTACCATTTAATGAAGAAAAACCACAAATTATTCTCAAAGTTTTCCCTAACTTTAAAGAAGAGAGAACACTTTCTAAGTCATTCTAAAAAGCCAGCATTGCCCTGATACCAAAACCAATGAAGACTCTACAAAAAAAAAGAAAACTACAGGCCAATATTCGTCATAAACATTGGTGTACAAATCCTCAACAATATATCAAGCAACTGATTTCAGCAGCATATTAAAATAATTGTACATTATGACCAAGTAGGATTTATTCCTGACATGCAAGGATGGTTCAACATACAAAAATTGATCAATACTACATTAATATAATGAAAGATTAAAATCACATGATTATCTCAGTAAATACAGAAAAGCATTTGACAGATTTCAGCACCCTTTCATAATAAAAACACTCAACAAACTAGACAGAAATAGACAGAAACTACCTCAAAATAATAAAAGCCATATATGAAAAACCCATACATAGCAAACATTATACCCAACAGTGAAAAACTGAAAGCTTTTGCCCTAATATCAGGACCCAAGCAAGGATCCCTACTCTTGCCACTTCTATTTAACATTGTACCGAAGTCCTAGCTAGAACAGTTAGACAAAAATTTTTTTAAAAGAAAGAAAAGGCATCCAAATTCGAATGGAAGAATTAAAATTATCTCTGTGCACAGATGATATGACCATATGTATAGAAAACCCGAAAGAATCCACCAAAATCTGTTACAACCAAAAAAATAGTTCAGCAAAGGATACAAAGTCAGCACAAAAAACACTTGAATTTCTATCACTAATAGTGAACAATCTGAAAAGAAAGTTAAGAAAACAATTTCATTTACAATCATATCAAAAGAAAAAAAATACTTAGGAATTAACCAAGAAGACGAAAGACTTGTATACTCAAGAGCAGAAAACCATGATGAAAGAAATTAAAGAAGATGAAAATAAATGGAAGACAGCTCATGTTCATGGATTGGAAGACTTAGTATTGTTAAGGTAAGTAAATATAACCCAAAGAGATCTACAGATTCACTACAAATTCCTAGAAAAGCTTTTTACAAAATAGAAAAATTCATCCTAAAATTCATATAGAATCTTAGGGGACTCTAGTCAAAACAGTCTTGAAAAAGAACAGTTACAGGGTTCACACTTTCTGATTTCAAAACTTACTACAAAACTACAGTAATCAAAATGAGGTGGTACTGGCATAAAGACAGACTTATACAGCAGTGGAATAGAATAGAGAGCAAGGATATAAACCTTGCATATATGGTCAAATGATTTTTAACAAGGGTGTCAGGTCCATTCAATGGGAACAGTACAGTCTTTTCAATAAATGGTCCTGGAAAAACTATATTCACATGCTAAAACTATAAAACTCTTAGAAGAGAACGTAGCACAGAAGCTTCATGATCTTGGATCTGGCAATGAATTCTTGAGTATAACACCAAAGGTACATTTCACCAAAGAAGATGTATGAATGGCCATTGGGCACATAAAAAAAATGCTTAACATCACTAATCATTAGAGAAATGCAAATCAAAACCACATTGAGATACCACTTCATACCTGTTAGAATGGCAACTATCTAAAAACAGAAAAGAAGTGTTGACAAGGGTGTGGAGAAATAGGGACCTTGTGCACTGCATTTCAGGAATAAATTCTACTTGGTCATGATGTATAGCAATTCCAGACACTATGGAATCACTATAGAACATCCTCAAAATTTTAAAAATATATTTACCATATGATCCAGCAATTTTAGTTCTGGATATATACCCAAAAGAATTGAAAGCAGGGTCTTCAAGATCATGTGTACACCCATATTCATAGCAGCATTATTCACAGTAGCTAAAACATGAAGCCAATCCATGTATCTATCAACATATAAATGGACAAACAAAATGTGGTGTATACATACAATGGAATGTTACTTAGCCTTAAGGAAGGGAATTCTGACATATGCTGTAGCATGAATGAACCTTGAGGACATTATGCTTAATGAAGTAAGCCAGTCACAAAATGACAAATATGTATCATTCCACTTATATACAGTACCTAGAGTAGTCAAAATCATAGAAACAGAAAGTAAAATAGTTGCCACAGTCTGTGGGAAAGGGGAATTACTGTTTTTTGGGTATAGAGTTTTAATTCTGTAAAATAAAGCGTTCTGGTGATGGATGATGGTGATAGTTGCACTATAAGAATGTACTTAACACCACTTAAAAATGATTACGATGGTATACATTGTTATGTGTATTTTACCAAATTAAAAAATATCTTACTGATTTTGATCCCAAAGAATTTTTGTTTATGTGAATTACAGCTATTATTGATATTTACAATATTAGAAATTAAAAATGAGAAAATTTAAAAATGTATTAATTCACTTAATATAACAATAATAAACCATTACATGCATTTCAACATGAATAAAATTTTTAATGAAAAATGACTATATTTTCCAAAACAAAAACAATTTAGTAAGAAGAATGAATTTTTTTCCCACTTTTGCCAAACTTTAATGTCTGGCTTAATAGAAGACAGCTTCGACTTTTAACCTGTTGTAATATGTTGTTTGGTTGAAGTATATGAAGAAAATCTGACTTTACTCACATATATAGTTGGAAAAATAAGAGTATTTTAATGTACTTTTTAAATAACTGGGAATCGTATTCTTTAATACTACACCAAAACTCAAAAATATTATTTGCAGAGTGGAATCTGAAACAATACGTTGGTCTATCTTGAATTTTCAATGGACATTTTATTAATGCATGGTTTTATAACATCATGTGTTGTTCATTTGGAAAATATTGATTCCTCAACTCCTGAAGTTCTTCTAAATGTTGTCACATTTGATTACACAATATAAAAAAGTAACATTCGTTAATGCCACCATAAGGCATTTCACAAAAGTCCATAAGTCCATTCTTTTCCTCACTTCTATTGTATATGGGCCTATCTCTACTCTCTCTAGTCTACATAATTACTAGATATATTTGATTTTGGTTCTGGTATCACATTTTATGCTTTCTAAATTAAACAAAATTTTACATTGTGAGTTATATTTTTTGGTTTATGTATATTTGATTCTTCTGATATTTTGGGAAGTTTAACTGTTGATTTATTTGTTAGCATGTCCCCATATATTGCAGGTCAGGGTTACATATGTCTTTCAGTTTTTAAGTTAAAAAAGGTTAACTTTTCTATTTCTCATTATACTTGTTATCTTCAGGTAATTTTCAAAGTGAATTGGAAAACCACCATCTTTATTCTATCATTTTTAGCAATTCCAATATTATTTTTAACTTCTTTTTGCTGTGAAACTTGACATATATGGGAAATATATTCAAAAAGTACGTAAAACATAATACACAGCTTAACAAATCAAGTGAACATCTACGAAAATGCCACAAGAATTAGATGTTTGCCAACACTCCAGGAGCCATCTGCTTTTGTGCCCTTTCCTTATCCTAACCCTTTCCTCTACCTAGAGATAATTACTGTCATAATTTTATAGTAATTATTTTGTTCTTTGCTTTTTGGCAAATATAGTACAAATCCCTAAGCAATATAGTTTACTTTGTTTCTTCATTTTATGTAAATGGAATCTTATGATATGTATATATGAATTTTTACCTGTTTTTATTTTGTTGTTGTTCAATAGGATGTTTTAGGTTTAAACGTGTATTTCTACATACGTTTAGTATTTTACTATCTGAGTAGACCACAATTTTAAAATTTATTTTATTGTTGATGAACATTTGAATTATTTTCGAATTTGGGAAATTATAAACAGAGCTGCTGTGAACATTTTTAAACGTGTATAAGCATACATTTCTGTTCTGTATACGCATATATTTTCATAGGATTTAAACCTATGATTGCTGGTCATTGATTAGGCATATCTTCAAATTTACCGTAGAGATAATGCCATTATGGTTTTCCATCAGCGCTCTGTGAGCTCCTTTTGCTCCACATCCTAGACAACATATGGTATTGTTAATTTCATTAAAATTTTATTTCATTTTAACAAAAGATTTTAAAATTTTAGCCTTTCTGAGAGTGGGGGGAGTGTGTAGTAGAGCCTTGTGAAATTCTTTGAATACTAATGTGATGGAACAAATTATCTTATGTTTACTAGATATTCAAGTTTCTCCTTTTGCAAAGTGCACATTCAGTTTTTGCCCATTTTTCTATTGATTGACCTCTGTTTCTTACTGATTTGTAGAGGTTTTTGGATATTCTGAGTTTAAGCTGTTTAATATAGATATTAACATTATAGCATCAGGAATGCAGCATCATATTCCCCCCCACACACAAACACCCCATGAGCTATTTAGTTGTAAGGTGGGTAAATGTAGACCACTCTAGCTTATAAAATATAGGGTCTTGTAACAGCCCATACTTGCAGCTATCAGATCCCTTGGGGATCATATTTGGCTATAAGAATCACACTAAGCACAGGGAAAATGTGGCCTTTGTTTTTTAGTAGGCATTTATAGTTTATCACAGGCTTCCAAGTTTAGATGTAGTTAACCAAACTGGGTCATTTTTACAATAGTTAGTGTTGTCTGGTAACATCTGACATTTCATGTTATTCTTAATTCAGTATTTCTTTGGAAATGTTGCTAAACTCACAGTCATTTCCTCATGAAGAAAAAGTTTAGGTCTGTTGGTTAACCCTTCCCCTGGGAAAAATATTGATATCTTTACAAAATTGAGTCTTCTTATCCATTAATATGATAAATTCTACATTTCTTTAGGTCTCCTGTATTTTCTCACAATAAAATATAATAGAGTTTATAATAAGTTATGCACATTATTTATTAGATTTAATAGATTTATTTAGTAGATTTATTCCTTAGTACTTGATATGTTTAAGCCACTATGAGTGGTTTTTAAATTTTTAATTTCTAATTGCTTTTGTCAATGTATAGTAATGCAGTAGGTTTTGTAAATTTTCATTTCGTATCCAGCAGCCTCTTTAAATCATCTCATTAATGTTAATTATCTGTACATTCATTTGAATTTTCTATATTATATTATTTGAAAATAACAACAATTTTATAGTTTCATTTCTTTTCCAATGTTTATACCTTTCTTTTTTGGGCCTTAATATAATAGCTATAATCTCCAACACAATGTGGAATAAAAGTAGTGATAGAATCTCATTCTCAAAGAGAAAACTAAATATTTTACTACTGTAATATCTGTAGTAGACTTTTTTCAAGTTAAGGAATGCTGATTATTTTATAGAATATAAATGGATATTATATTAAATGTTTTTCTGAGCTTAAATGATTGTGTCTACATATTTTCCCCTATAATCTGTTAATATAACAAGTTACCTCAGTAGATTTGCTAACGTTAAGTCAAATGTACATTCTAGGGTAAATCCAGTTTGTTCAATTTATAAATTGCTGGATTCAGTATGCTAATATTTTTATTGAGACGTTTTTCCTCTTCATGACAGGTTTTCCTGTAACTTTGCCTTGTACTATTGAGTTTTGATATCAAAATTTGCAAGGATCATTAAGTGAATTGGGAAATAAACCCATTTTTCTAATTCTCTGGAATAATTTGTGTAATGCTTCAGACATTTCATTCTTAAATGTTTAGTAGAACTTATCAGTGATGTCAACTAGAATTTTGTTCTTACGAAGGTTTTTTAATTACAAATTCAGTTTCTTTATGCTATAGAACTATCTAGGTTTTATATTTCTAAGAATTTTCTTCCCTCTCTTGGTCGGTCACAGTAGAGGTTTAATTGATTTCGTCCTTTCAAAGAAGCAACTTTTGGCTTCGTTGATCCTTTTTATTGTATTCCAAATTTTTATCTCTCTCTTTTTTTTTTCTTCTTCTTTGGCTCCATTTTTATTGTATTTTTTCTGCTTCGAGGGTGGAGAGGCTCATACTGCTTTTTGGGAGTCTACCAACATACAGCTCTCCTTCTCAACTCAGTCTTCTAGATCAGCCATTATAAAAGCAGCACTGAGAGTTTCGCTTACTCTCTGGGGCCCTAGTCTCTCTACATCTTGGCTTGGGTATAGTTATTTGATGTTTCTTCGAAGGTTTTCTGAAAAATATTTTGTTTAGCTTTTTAAAAATTGTGTTCTGGTAGTAGTACTACTTTAATATAAGCAGAAGTTCCTCTCAATATTATTTTAATTGTAACATAATTGTTCTGATTGTCTAGTAGTCGAATAACAAAGCCAGTACAGATATAAGTGTTCTTGTTCTCACCTCTCCTGTTGCCTGGGGCTCATGAAATGTTAAGATTTATCTCAAGTTCCCTTAACCATTTGCAATAATTTGGAATAATTGGTGGAAGGCTTCCAGATCAGCAGTAGGGAGACTAAAGTGTCCTAAAGTTTAGCAATAGTAGTGTATATCTCATTGCTGTAGAGTTAATTAGTTCTAGTTCTAACCAGTAATCTAAAATCCCAACAGAATCTATAGCCATGCCACCCTGAACAAGCTTGATCCCGTCTGATCTCAGAAGCTAAGCAGGGTTGGGCCTGGTTAGTACTTAGATAGGAGACCACCTAGGAAGACCCGGTACTGTAGATGTAAAAAATAAAAAACAAGGGGTTCTAAGCTGACAAGGTCCTTGCAATCTGTAAGGTCAACCAAGGGTTGCCTTGCCTAAATAAATAAATAAATAAGTAAATAAATAAGAAAAAATAAAATCCCAATAGAATGGGCAAAGGGTTTTATTAACAAAGTAATTCTAGGGTTTAAATAATTTGGATCAATTACCTGTTTTGAATTAATTAATTTAACATGCATGGGTGATCTAAGCTCTGAAAAAGAGAAGAAGTTTTCTGAGATAATCACTAGTTTTAAGAAACTTACAGTTTCTGCTAAGGTCCTAAATGTAAATTATCTCGAAATGTGAAGTACATGTGTTTACAAGCATAGGCTCTGGAGTGGAAACACCTTGATATAAATTCTAAGTCTTTTTGTAGATGGAAGAATTGACTATGTTGTAGTAAAAATGCTTTAAGAGAGACTCAAAATCAAAGGAACATTGAAAAGGGTTCCTATTGACTGAGAATTGAGAAGAGATTTCACGTGGGAGATGACAATTGAATTTATTCTTGATGATATAGAGTGGAATTGGGACAATATATTTCAAGTAAGGTGGCAATCTATGTGATCAGCAACTGAAAGTGGGGGGACTGGGAGCTAGGCAGGAAAGCATAGTGATTTTAGAGAATGATGAGAGTCATCTTTGAGAGTAGATATGTTAAAAAAGATTTGGGATTCAGTGCTCAAAAGTTTTTGATATCATTTTGTATGTTCTTGAGAGCCATTAGGAACTTTGACCTGTATTTTAAGAAGATTTTTGCTATGGCAGTGGATCAGGTAAGGGAGAATTTGGAAGAAGGAAGACTTATTAGGAAGATTTTGCAATACCCTAGACAAAAGAAGTTAGATTACAAAATCATTATAACATTAAGATCAAAATTGCTCATGAATTAACTAGTAAGGGATAAGAGGTGATGGAATTCAAAGCTGAGATCAAAAGTCTAGATAACTGGAACAATAGCCATGTCATTTGCAAACATAATAAAAATGAAGCAGGTTATAAGAAAAAATTATAATTATGGTTTTGAGCATATTGAATTTGAGTTTTATATGGCAGGAAGGACAGCCAGCTGGAAATGTCAACTTGAGATAGTTTGAACTATAAATGTGTATTTGGGAATCATCTGCATGAAAGTGAAAGTTGGAATCCTGGGAGTGAATCAGCTCAAAGTGTGGAGAGAGAAAACTATTTAGAGCAATACCTAGAGGAATATATGCTTATATCAGTGGAAGAAGGGGAGACAGCAAAAGAGAAAGCAACTGTAGTCAGAGGAGTAGAACAGAAAAAAGAGAATTGAAATTTCTTGCAGCTATTAAAATTTAGGAAATTTTGTAACAAGTTTTTTGACTAGGTTTTCTGAAGAAGATTATGTCACCATTGTTCACAAGAATAACTAGGTGGACTTACTATTTTTAACATGTAATATGCTCTGTTAACAGAAATAATACATTAAAATGATCATATTAGAACATAGAACTATTAAATGAAACAATGGTTTCACGTCCTATATCTTCTCAACTGTCACCACTTCCAACTAGCTCCATAATCATGATGGTTGACATTTAACAATAGTTCTCAGTTACACTGAGATCAGTGCAATTCCATCCATATAGCGGCTTGATTGAGAGTGATCATTCTAACCATAAAGTTATAATTAGAACGACTCTTATAAATTTCCTCTCTCAGAGCATAAAAAGAACAACTGTAATAATCTGCTTTGCTTTCCCAATATGTTAAATAGATGTGCCTTTTCATACATCTGGCCATTACAAAAATACAAGAAAGAAATTTTTAAAGAGTTGTTCCAATATGTGAAAGTTTGTTTCTATGCCTAATGGCCAGATTTTGTTGTCTCCCTTTCTTTGGAAAACAATAAATTAGTCATTCTGAGCTGCTTTTTTCTTCATACCCATAATAGATACATTTCCATGAATTCCAAGTGCCCCATTTTGCACATAGAGTTTCAAGATTATCATCTAGCTTTGTTTGCAAGAAAAATTTTCACTATCTTGAAGAAATTCATGGCCTTCGAAGTTTCCAAAAGACCCTCAAAAATAGGAATTCAAGTGCTGAAGGAGAGTGGTAATGAGCATAATGGATGAGATGAGGGTGAGACAAATCTTGTTACTTCAACAGCACTCTGAGACAGAGAGAGTCAATCAACATGCCACATTTACTATAAAATCAGGAGCCAGCAGTTTCATCCATTTATACATGGAAGGTTTCAAAATGATGTAACTGCTTATTTCTTTATGACCCTCTGCAAAATAGTAGATGAAAGGTCAGCAGTTCTGAAATAGAGGATTCATTGAACAGTTGCTGTGTTTCAGTTTTCTTTCTCTGCAACCAACACGACCGTTTATAGGGCTTGTAATTTCATCAAAGTTTCTTCAATACATATGACTTCTTTTTTCATGGCAGTGCGGTAAGCATTCCTGTAAGATGTTTTAGTACAAAGGTTTTGTGTTAGAGTAAATCCAAAGTTTAGTTCTTCCAGCCTTTCTTGAGCCTCCTTAGAAATAAGAATATATTCACAATCACAGTGATATCGTATGTTTTCCTTAATAACTTTTAAGTATAGAAAGCCACTCTAGATTATAGCATGGTGATAATGACATTTGTACATTACCTATGTATGTGTTACTGGTGATTAAAATGAATCATTGTACTGATAGTTGCAGATTAACTGGCCCATGTACATGTTACCCATGCTTGGAATGAATCAATGCTTTAATAATATAATTTGCTACAGAAAATGTTTTTGTTTTTTAAAATTAAATTTATTGACGTAACCTTGGCTAAAAACATTATATAAATTTCAGGTGTACAACATTATAGTTCGATATCTGTATACTTTATTGCATGCTTGCCACCCAAAGTCTAGTTTCCTTCCATTACCATGTATTTGACCTCCTTTACCCAATTCACCCTCCTTTACCCACTTCCCTTTGGTAACCATCATTATGTTGTCTGTATCTACAAGTTTGTTTTTCTTTGTTTTTTTAGTTCTTTTTTTTTTTTGTATTCTGTATCATATGTTTTTGTCCTTTTTCAGCTGACATTGCATTTAGCATAATACTCTGAAGAGCCATTCATGCTGGTGCAAATGACAACATTTCATCTTTTTTTATGGCTGAGTAGTAGTCCATTGTGTGATATCTCACATCTTTATCTAATCATTTGTCAATGGACACCTAGTTTATTTCCACGTATTGCTATAGCAAATCATGCTGCTGTGAACATAGGGATACATATGTCTTTATGAATTAGTATTTTCAGATTTTTCAGATATATATCTAGAAGAGGAATTGCTGGATCAGAAAAACACTTAAATAAAGACAGTTCCTTAAATAATAGAAAATCTAAGAAAAAAATGTATTTGTTCATTGATCCCTTAGTCACAGGCCACTCTCTACTTCACTTCCAGGTTAAGTGACTAGAGGGATTCGAAAGGGATAGTGAAAAGTCACTGTTAGGTGAAAAGATACTTAATAGTTCATTTTTATATACGTTAGATCGATAGTTAAGAAATCTATTATTCTAAGGTAAATATTTACTGTATTGGAAATTCCATTTTTACCTACTTATTTGTATTAAATATAATTGATCCAAACTTGTTGATTTTTCTGACCTGTGAATTTTTTAGCATCGACTTCATATAGGTGATTATTTAAAGAATAACACTTTGCTAGATTTATGGTTGTTTACAGCATTTTTTAACCTGGAAGTTAATAAAAAGTAAGAAATTACATCCCTGGTGTTTCTTCGTAGTCTTCCCAGAGGAGGGTGAATGCATAAATCATAATTATGTGGGGTTGATGATTTTAATTGTTTAGCACTAACATGCTTTTGTCAAGTGGGGGCATCGTTGGTCTTTCTTAAGTAAGCCGTGTGGCAATAATTGTTTGCTTGTTAAATGATATTGGGAATAAATATTCTCCTTTCACCTTGTTTTAGAGGTCTCTATTTATATCTATAGCCAGCACTCTTAAATGATATCAAGATTTAAAGTCCATTTAGAAGTTTCTTTAAGTTTTTGGTTGTATCTGTCTCTAAAGTTACCATCATAAAACGTGGTTGTTATTCAGTAAAGGGAACTATATTTGTATATGATTGCATTTGGGGGAAGTTTTTTAGGGTGTGTTACACAGATATTCAGTCCGAAATATTTAAATACTTTAATATGATGTTTCCATCATTATAGCTCTTGGCCTGTTCTTATGTAGAAGTTTAAAATTTTGCATATCTACCTCTTTGTCAGGCAAATGCCATAGGCTAAACCTGAAGATAATAACTTAAGATTCATGTCTCTTTCTTGGAGGTTAGAGCTGTCTTGAACTGACAGTTTTGAAGGACTTAAACTGACATCAAAGGGCTCAAATGATTTAGTAAGGTCAATTAATGTTAATTTTCATCTTCCATTAGATTAATGTTTTCCTCTTTTCTTTTTTTCTAGCCAAGTCCTATACCAAGTCCTGTTTTGGGACGAAAGCCAAATGCTAGTCAGTCGTTGCTTGTATGGTGCAAAGAAGTTACAAAGAACTACCGGGGAGTAAAAATCACCAATTTTACTACATCATGGAGAAATGGTTTATCTTTTTGTGCAATATTGCACCACTTTAGACCAGATTTAATGTAAGTAGAAAAATGTCCATTCCCTATATTTTTTAAATAATAGACAACTTTAAAAAAATAACTTCTTAACACATATCCTGAAATACTTGACTTTATATTTGTTTATTACCCACACTGCCTCTTTTTGAGAGAAGAGATGTATGCCAGAAAGAAAAGTTCTTGATATCTAAAAACAGTCCTTTCTGTTTTTTAAAAAAAATTTCTCCTTAATCTCATACAACGAACTGACTTCAAATTATTATGAAAATTGAGATAGTGTTAAAACGAGATGAGACAAATAAGCCTGTAGCTTCTTGTACATTGACAAGGGATTACCTCATAGTAAATTTGGTTGTCAAGGCTAGTCTCTGATTCCTGCCTTAACTTCTTTTTTTTTTAAATGGAAAGTTTCAGGCAATGAAACATGTAATCAGTTTTTCTTCTTTCCTTCCTTCCTTCCTTCCTTCCTTCCTTCCTTCCTTCCTTCCTTCCTTCCTTCCTTCCTTCCTTCCTTCTTAATTTTCCACACTATTAGTTTTGTTGATTGAATTGCTGTGAAATTGCTAGGTACTCTGGTATTATTGAGTGTCAAATTTTTAGATTCAGTTTGTTTTTAAAACAGGTGTTTTATTAAATACTGTATGTACCTACTGTGCCATTTTCTCCCTCAGTGACTACAAGTCTCTGAATCCTCAAGATATTAAAGAGAACAACAAAAAGGTAAGAATTGCCAAGAAAAAATACATTGTTTCAATTTTGGCTTCACTGCAGACTTTTATTAATTTGGGGAATGGGAGTTATTTTGTGAGGTCAAACTGCAGCTCACAGAAGATCGTCTGCTTCTTGCAGTTCCAATAGGATGCTTGATTTATTCTAGTTTGTAATGACCTTCAAAGACCACAGGTGCTAGATTGGCATCAGATTTTACTGTGTGTGTGAACTTCATTAGCTGTTAAATATTTGTTAAAGCATATTGCTTTTATTAGGAATTACCTTTTTTTATTTAAATTAGTTTCAAGTATACAGTATATTGGTTAGACATCTATATTGTTCTTAAAATGATCCCCCTAATTGTTCCCTACCTCCCCTGGCCCTCCACTTAGCCATCATATTAATGTTAACTGCAATCCCTCTGCCGTGCTTCCCATCCCTATGCCCAACTATCAACTAATTTGTACTTCTTTAATGCTTTACCTCATTCTCCCAGACCCCTCCCCACCCTCCCCTCTGTCCGTCACCAAATTGTCCACTATATTTGTGAGTCTGTTTTTGATTAGTTTGTTCATTTTATTCCTTGTGATACCCCATATAAGTGAAATCATATGGTAAAAAGTGTACCTAAAGCTGTCATACCATAAACGATTATGAATTTAGAAAAATCTGCTGGAAGGGGATGAAGGCAAGAGCCTAAAGCCAAGAAAGAATGTATATGTTTCTAGAAGCAAAATGATATGAACATTGCTTCCTTTTTTAATTTTCTGGTAAACCATACAGTTTTTTTTCTACATGATTAATTAATATACTGAGGTCAGAGCTTCCCAACTGGTGTGTAGGGGATATTGATCCTTTCAGGCTTCAGGGTAACTGTGCAAGGGCTGAGTTTCCTAGAGCCACCAGAGCCAGCTAACTGAGGCAGCAGGCTGACTTAACTCTCCCAATTTGCAGTACAATATTATAATTTTCTGTGTGTACCATGACATGAAAAAGGAGGGAAGTACCTAACTTAATACACAGTAGGTACTCAATTAATGTTTTTGTTGTTGTTTGTTTTAGTTTTTGCACTGAATTAAGTCCTTCAACTGAAAAGTTAATAAAATATATTTTGTCTTAGAACAAGAGTTCTTAACCTGGGACTTGTGGATAGAATTCAGGGGGGTCCTTGAACATGGCTAGGGCAAAAATATATTTTGTTTTCTCAACTCTTTAGCTGAAATTTATCATTTCCTTCGAGTGAATTTAGACAATAAACCACTGTAGTATTAGCCATGCCTGAGAACTTTGTCACCTTTAGAATCTCAGATATTTTCATATCACTTTACAGTTGTAGATATCTACAAATACCTTTTAAGTTCATCACTTGGTCAAAATTACAATAGTTAATAGATTGAAAAAAAGCACATATGTTACTATTTCTCAAATTGAGTTTTGCTAATATTTTAATTTTTCAATATAATTGGTTTCTTTTGTATTTCTATATATTTCATACATGTAAAACATTATTTTGAGAAGGGGTTCATTGCCGAAAGGATTCATGAGTCAAAGCGATTAGTAACTTCTGGTCTAGACTAAAATGTTTAATCTACTTTAAATTAGATAATTAAAATCACCAATAATAAAAAGTCTATAAAGGGAACCTTGATAGAAGTTAACAAATGAGAATTTAAATTAAAATCTTTTTTTTTACTTTTATTTTTCTCTAAAACCAAAAGTTCATATTGCCATTAAATTTTTTTTATTTCTTTGCAAATGCATGAAACTGGCCCTAAGACATACATTTTAAAACTGTCATATTTTTTATATTGAAATATGCCACCAAAAAAAAGGTAATCTTAAAAAATTAATATAATTTCTTTGAAAAAATCACCTTTATGGTGGGCATGCTACAAAGTAAGTCATTCTCATGAATTATTTCTTGTATAATTTTGGAGAGCTCGTGTCTATCAAAGTGAAAATGTCTTTTTTTTCATTGTTTAAATTATCTTTAAATCTGACAGTTTTTTACCTGCATTTTTTGCATTTGAATAAAATACTAAGCTAATTTAAATGCAGGTAAAAGCATTATAAAATAAATCACTATTTTTATAAAGTGAAACCTTTAAATTACTATTTGAAATTTTGAAAAGAAAATGTTGATTTTACCTAGCTGTATATTTTTAGAGTGGGGAATTTTTTTGAGGCCTAAGTCACACTTACTTACATTAGTTTTCAGGAACTTAATAATGATAAGCATACCTTGGATTTACATATAACTACATAGAAGAGAATATCTCATTAAAAATTTTTTTCAATTAGATCTTCAGGGCAGATAATCATGGCTTTTGAAAGGATTTTCATTTAGATGATTCTATTCATTGCACAGTTCAATAAATAATTATTGTTATATAGTCTTTTCATCACTTTGCAACTTCTTACCTGATATCTACATTGACTATCAGTTGCTACCTGCAAATTTATTTCCGGCTTCACATAGTTCTTCCTGATAACCCCATCTGCCCTTACTGGACTTAAAGCAGCACAAGAAACAATGCCTCTGTGTTAAGTTCCATGCAGATGTATAACATAACTGGCAGTGACTTCTCCTTACCAATTAAATAACATCTAGGAATGAATAAGACAATTTTCTTTGAAAGACCTCTTTTTTCCTCCACATACAGCTAAAAAGACAGTAGGTGATTGACCATAGCAGAAGAGGTTAACCTATGGGAAAATTCCTTTATAAAGTCTTGACCTCACTTATAAGAAACCTGGTTTGTTTTTAAATGTATTTTTTTAGTGCAATTAGTGTGCATAAAATGAATTGCTACATGAACCAGAACACCAGCAGGAGATTCCCCACAAGGAAACTAATCATTTTCCCAGGTCTGTAAAAAGTGCTAAATAAAAAAGGTATTTACCTGTGACATCTGATCTTAACCAATATATCAGTGTTTTAGATAATTGGGAAATGTTTAGAATACTGCCCGTGGTGCTTTTCCTGATGGTCTGCAATTGATGTCTGTCAATCAGGGTGTCAAGACACATGGGGAAGAAAATGACTTTAATTTTCCTAAAACATGTAAAATAACAAACAGGCCTAAACATGCTCACCAACTGAGCCATTCTCTCAAGTAAATATTTTGAGGCCCTTATATTATGAAATATTGTGCTGTGAAAATTGAAGAGGTTTTAATATCGCAATTTACTTTTCATTTTCTTTCTAACTTATTCTACAACATTTATTAAACTACAGGAAGAATACAAGACAAAGATTAAATTCAAAGGTAGAAATGCACTTTAACATGTAAGTGCAAAGGATTAATTCCCTCTGAATTGTTACATGATTTCCTAAAGTTTCTTTTAAAAAGAATTTGAGTTATGATCCTAGATTCTTACAAAAACTAGACACTTCATATCCCAAAGCGAGACTATAACTACATGGTCCTTACTTTTTCCAAGTGTATGCCTAAACCTTTAGCCATATTTTTAATGCTTCCTAGCAACACAATGCTGTTTTCAAGGGTTAGGTCACAATACTAATAATTAATTGTAAATTGAGAAACAGCTTTGATTCTTCAAAACTAGAAAAACCTGATATGCCACAGTCATTTAAAGGCTAACAAAAATAATACAATGCAGCCTCACATTCTCAACTAGGTTGTACTACTCAAAACATTTCATTCTTTCCAAAATGGATGAAGTGAAAATGAAGTCGCTCTTGTAATTATGAAAATCAACCTAATTGGGCATTTAAAAATGTTTCTATGTTTCTGGGCTTAAATAGCATTTTCTTGTGTTTTATACGAGGTAATCTAGGAGTTAGTTCCTTTGGGATAGCTGGTTATATTTTTTCTTCACAAATCACTGCAATTAAATGACCATGGAAAAGAGAGGATGATAGGAATGATAAAGCTCCAGATGAATTATTTCTTTATACCTTAGTCCCTTATCTTACAATTGAATTTTAAGATTTTTTTTTTGTTTTAACTCTTACTTTTGCTTATTTTTTGGAAAAAAACATTTAAATTATTATTAAGAAAAATTTTTTTCTCTGGTATCTACCCCACTTTTACAAATTTCTGACTCTGAATTTTGCTCTGCTCAAGTGGCATAATGTCAGTAGCATAAAGGACTCTCCAGCAACAACAAAAATCCATTAATTGTGCTGTTTTTTTTTTAATGGTAACTTAATTTTATTTACTTTTAAAACTTTTTTTGAGGTTTAATTGACATATGATATTACATTAGTTTCGGGTTTATAACGTAATGATTCGATATTTCCATACATTGTGAAATGACTACCTTAAGTCTAGTGAACATCTTATTTTGCCATTTTTAAAATGTATGGAATCTCTGAATTATTCTGTATCTTTTGTTTTTTCTTTCTTTGAAGGCATACGATGGATTTGCCAGCATAGGAATTTCCCGGTTATTGGAACCTTCTGATATGGTTTTATTGGCAATTCCTGACAAACTGACCGTTATGACTTATCTCTATCAAATAAGGGCACATTTCAGTGGCCAAGAACTAAATGTTGTTCAGATAGAGGAAAATAGCAGTAAAAGCACATATAAAGTTGGAAACTATGAAACAGATACAAATAGTTCTGTTGATCAGGAAAAGTTCTATGCAGAGCTTAGTGATCTGAAACAGGAGCCTGAACTGCAGCAGCCGGTCAATGCAGCGGTAAACTTCTCATTGCAGGATGACTCTGTATTTGTAAATGATAGTGGGGTTGGAGAGTCAGAAAGTGAACATCAGACTCCTGATGATCATCTTAGTCCAAGCTCAGCCTCCCCTTACTGTCGCAGGACTAAAAGTGACATAGAACCCAAAAAGCCCCAGCAAAGCTCTGGAAGGACTTCAATATCCGATGACCCTGGAACATGTTATAATACAGATTCAACTTACGCACAAGTTTTGTTAAGCAAAAAGAAACTATTGAAGGCTGAGACTTTAGAATTAAGCGACTTAGACATTAGTGATAAGGATGTGTCTCCATCATTTATTTGTGAGAATACAGAAGAGCAAAAGCTTCAGACTCTAGACATCAGTAGTAACTTGGAGCAAGAAAAATTAGGGAATTCTAGATCCTTAGAATTTAGATCAGATCCTGAATCACCTATCAAAAAACCAAGTTTATCTCCCACATCTAAGCTTGGATACTCATACAATAGAGATGCAGATCTTGCGAAGAAAAAACGTATTTCCCTGAGGCAGACAGAGTCTGATCCAGATGCCGATAAAACCACTTTAAATCATGCAGATCATTCTGCAAAAACAGTCCAGGTAAGTGAGTTAGAATGATATATTTAATAAGTAGTTATTCTATGTTTTGTTTCTTTGTATATTCATAGAATATTTTTAAATGTGACAAATGATTAAAGGCAAAATATAATTCCCATTATTGAAAAACCTGAAATATACTTGCTCTTATTTAAAATTTTAAGCCTATATATAAATCGCAATTTCAAGATTGAAGGATAAAGAATGTCAACTTTTTAAATCAAAATATAAAAACTATTTTACTGTAAGAATAAGTCAAAGATATTTCATTTAGTAAGAATATTATTCTGAAAATGTATAATGCCAAATTAAATATTTCTCATTTAGAGCATTTTCTTCAGATATTTAGGTTGCATTATAATTGGTATTTTCAGTCCCATCATTAAATCCAGACTTCTTCTCATGAAGGGAATATGGTACAGATTTGACTTTACGATATTTACTGTATTTAATTGAATCTACGGTACCATAAATTATACCATTTTATGTACCACAAAGAAAGAAAAAGACTGCCAATAAACTGATACATGGTTTTCTTATCACTTAGAATTTTCATTTTATAACTATTGAGTTTTTAGACTTATTTAGGCATGGATTTTTAAATCATTTAACACTCTTATGTATATCCAAAAATATTTTAAGCAAAATAATTAAGGTTAATCAATTTGGAATTAGAATTAAGAATCCAACTCTTTTGAATCACTTTCTGATTTAGAGTTGTTGGATGTTCTGTTTTTTCACACAGTGTTATCAAAAGCATCATGTTTCAGCAGTGGTCCTCAGAATATGATCTGGTGACCGCCGAGGCTCTCTAAGACTTTTAGAGAGACCTCAAAGATGAAACTGTTTTTACAATAATACTATAACATTATTTACCTTTTTCATTTCATTCTCTCACAAGTGTACAGTGGTGTTTTCTGGAGGCTACATGATGATTTGTGATATCTCAATAGATCAAATATAGAAGTGGTTATGAGAATTCAGCTGCCTTCTATTAAACCACATATTAAAGAGATTTCCAAAAAATATCAAATAATGGCCTCCTTCTCATGTATTTTTTGAAGTAATAGTTATTAGAATATGTTAACATCTAATGGGCTTATTATAGCTATTTCTAAAGGAATTAATAAATATTTTATAAATTTCTCAGTTTTAGTTTCTAAAATGACAAATATCCATAGATATAACTCATATAAGCAAAAGCTTTTTGAAATCCTCCATAATTTTTAAGCATAAAAAGGGATTCTGAGACCAAAAGTTGGACAACCTCTGAATTACAGCATTTCTCAACCATGGTCTCTGGGATTTTCTTCTCAGTAATACTTATTAATAATAGCACCTTCTTGACTTTACTGAAGGTCCCAACAAAAGATTTTCAAATCTTTTGAAAGTTTCATTCTCCAGTAGTACTAAAGTGGTTGTCAACTCAAGGAATTGCAGTCATGCCACCAAAAATATCAAGCACATGCATATGTAGGCATTGACAACTTTATCTTAACTACAACCTGTATAAAAGAGATTATAAGATGCCATTAATTTTAAGTTTTTGGCGATGTTAAAATGTGCCCTCAGAATAAAAAAATACAGTAGCTAATGAAGCAAGTTCCTGTTCTTCTAATCAAAAATCTCAAAACAAAGCTTCTGAATACCTCAGCTTTCAGGACAAAAATACTTTCAGGACATGATCGTGACCAAACATAGTAGATAAACAATGGACATCTAGTGATTGACAGTTGCAGAATTCAGTGAGCCTAAATTCTAAAATCCAATATAGATTTTTCTTATAATCCTGATTTTTAAAGTAAATGTGTTTCGTTAAATCTAGAAATAGATTGAGATTTAAAATTTTAAAATACTCTGGACTGGGAATCAGTAAACCTGGGTTCTCTCCTTGGCTTTGCCATTGATTACCAGTGTGACATGTTAACTTGCCATTTAAATTTTTTAAACCTTATTTTTCACACATGTTAAATGAAATCATCTCCGAGAGTCCTTTTAGCTCTAAACTCTATCACACTATGATTTTATTTAGGTGATTTAAGTGATGTACAGTAAATCCATATGATTATAGAAGCAGCATCTATTTGCAACTTATATATGTTTATTTATTGGCCATTTATTTATTGGTCAGAATTTTGCTAATGGTAAATTAAAATTTTTTTTGGCAAAAGTATTGCCTGACACTAAAAGTTGTAATATGAGTGCTAATACTTCATAGTATTTTGTATATGGCAGCTAAATTTTAACAATTAAAAATTTCTTTTTCTATACTGTATTTTATCAATTCTAAGATATACATCTTTTCATATTTTAACTTCTCTAAAATCAAGATGTTACTTATAATTGATGGTATGTTAGAGTTTAATTGACAGTGGTTTTTTCTTAGTAGTTCATAAAATAATAGTAAGTCTAATAATGGCATTAGATTAGAGGAAATTTGATTGTTTACTAAGGCTGTACAAGTTTAACAAAGTCATAATATTGCCCATTTGAGTGGCTTATACCTTTGATTACTATTATATATGTTACACATCTCTCTTAAACTTTATAGCTCATAGTGGTTGAATCCTATTTTATATATGGAAAACTAGAGTTCACAGAGTTACCTAAGATCACATAATTAGTGCTAAAGTTTGAATTTAAAACCAACCTTGTCTGACTCCAAAGTCTTTGCTCATAAACTTTATGCTTACAATATCTTTGTTTTTTACCATAATAGTACTAAGAATAATCATAGCTCAGATATAAAGCAGTGAGATTTACTGAAAGGGAATTTAGCAATATATATTAAGTCCCTTAAAAGTGTTTATCTCATAGGTTCAACCTCCCAGAATTTTTCCTAAGGAGATTACCAGAATTTTATATAAGAATTTTTGTAAAATATGTTCATAAAAGCATTGTTTATGATAGTGAAAAATTATAAACAGCCAAATATGCAATAATATAAGACAAGTTAAATAAAGTATGATGCATCCATATTAATAGAGTGCTAGGTAGACAATTTAAAATCATGCTTTCAAAAAAAGTTTAAGAACATGAAAAAGCGCTCACGATAGAAAACTAAATGGAAGAAAAGCATGATTCTACAGCAATTATATCTGGGTACCAGCATTGCTAATTATTTTTATTTTTTATTAAGCTATAATTGACATATAACATTATATTTGTATCAAGTATACAACATAATGATTCATTATTTGTATACATTGAGAAAAAATCACCACAGTAAACCTAGTTAAAATCCATCACCATACATAGTTACAAAAAAATTTTTTCTTGTGATGAGAATTTTAAGATTTATTCTCTTAACAACTTTTAAATATGTGATACAATATTATTCACCATGCTATACATTACATCCCCATGATTTATTTATTTTGTAACTGGAAATTTATACCTTTTTGACCTCATTCACCCATTTTACCCACCTCTCACCTTTGGCTCCTGACAACCACCAATCTGTTCTGTATATCTGTGAGCTTGAATTTTGGGGGAGTGGGTTAGTGGGATTTTGTTTGTTTTTAGATTCCACATATAAGTGAGATCATATGGTACTTATCTTTCTCTTTCTAACTTATTTCACTTAGCATAATGCCCTCAAGATCCATCTATGTTGTCACAAATGGCAAAATTTCATCCTTTTATTGTGGCTGAATAATTTTTAATTGTATATATATACACCACAGTTTCTTTTTTTTATCAGTTGAGGGGCACAGGTTGTTTCATATCTTAGCTATTGTAAATAATGCGGCAGTGAACATAGAAGTGCATATACAGTTGGTCCTTTGTATTAACAGGCTCTGCATCTAAAGATTCAACCAACGCTATTAAAAAATACTGAGAACAAAAATATTGCATTGTTGCTGGTATGTACTGTGTTGTTATGCCTACAATGGTTGCATCTATACTAAATATGTACAGATACTTTTTTCTCTGCCATTATTCCCTAAACAATACAGTATAACAACTATTTACATTATATTAGATATTTAAGTAATCTAGAGATGATTTAAAATATATGAAAAGGTATGCGTAAATTATATGCCAGTACTATGACATTTTGTATAAGGAACTTGAGGAGTTGCAGATTTTGGCACTCAGAGGGATCCTGTGGATACTAAGGGACAACTGTATCATTTCAAGTTAGTGTTTTTGTTTTCTTCAGGTAAATACCCAGAAATAGAATTGCTGGATCATATGGTATTTCTTTTTCAAAATTTTTGAGGAAGCATCTAATGGTTTTCATAGTGGCTGCACCAGTTTACATTTTCACAATAAACGAGGGTTCCTTTTTCTTCACATCCTTGTCAACACTTATCTTTTGTCTTATTGGTAATAGCCATTTTTAACAGATATGAGGTGATATCTCATTGTGGTTTTGATTTACATTTGCATGATAATTAGTGATGCTGAGCATCTTTTCATATACCTGTGGCCATCTGTATGTCTTCTTTGGAAAAATGTCTGGATCTCCTGCCCATTTTTTGATTGAATTGTGTTTTTTTTGTTTGTTTGTTTGTTTTGGTTTTTTTTTTGCTATTGAGTTATAATAAGTTCTCTATATATTTTGGGTGTTAACCCCATATCAGATACATGATTTGCAAACATTTTCTCTTATTCAGTACATTGCCTTTTCATTTTGTAAATGTTTCCTTTGCTGTGTGGAAGCTTTTTAGTTTGATGCAGTCCCATTTGTTTATTTTTGCTTTTGTTGCCTTTGCTTTTGGTGTCAAATCCAAAAAAAAAATCATCACCAAGACTAATATCAATGTTCTGCCTTTGTTTTCTTCTAATTTGATGCTTTCATGTCTTACATTCAAGACGTTAATGCATTCTGAGTTAATTTTTGTATATGGTGTAAGATAGTGGTCTAGTTTCACTGTTTTGCATGTGGCTGTTCAGTTTCCCCAAAACTATTTATTGAAGAGACAATTCTTTTTCCACTGTATATTCTTGCCTCCTTTGTCATAAATTAATTGACCATATATGTATGAGTTTAATTCTGGGCTCCCTATTTTGTTCCATTCATCTATATCTCTATTATTTAACTTCTGCTTAAAAAAAAAAAAAAAACTATAATTCTATAATCGACTTGCAGTATATCTATGTGACTGTTTTTGTGCAGGTACCATACTATTTTGATTACTATAGCTTTGTAATATATTCTGAAATCAGGGAGTATGATGCCTTCAATTAGTTGTATTTTTCTTCTTTTTACTTTTATGTATTTTCTAAATTTTTGAAATTAATATGGATTGCATTTATAATCAGAAAAAAAAATTCTATTTATGTTCTTTAAAGACCAGAGCAGTTTTTCACTGTCTATGTAGCTGATTGAAATCCCTGGCAGACTATAGAATCACAGAATTTAGAACTAGTGGGATCTTAAAGATGATCTACTGTAAGTAATTGCTGATTTTAGAGCTAGTGGGATGTTAAAGATGATATACCCTCTTTTAAAATCTAGTTAATATTTACCCAATTTCACTTAATCTTTACAATATACTTAAAAGAGTTGGTCTATTTTTAATTCCATTTTATAAATGAGGAAACTGAGACTTAGAGAGGTTGAGTAACTTGCTCACAGTTAAGTGATGGAATTAATATTTGAAGCCAGGTCTATCTGACTCCAAATTCTTTAATATCATGTAATGGAATGCAGTATATTTTTTTAGTGACCTGTTCAGTGTTACATTACTTCTTATTAGTGGGAGAAGGATTAATAGCTTGATATTTTGACTGCAAATTCAGTGTTCACTTAATTAATATTGTCTGTTTTTGGAGGAAGCATTGTCTTGTAACCAGTTCAAATGCAGTGACCAGTTTTATTCTATTATGTCTTATCAGCATAAACTCAGAATCTATCATTATCATTGATACATTTCAATTGTATCTTTTAAGTTAAGATTTTTTATTTAATCCTCTTAAAACCTTGGGTGATGAAAATGTTCTGGAATTAGTGTTGATGGTTCACAACCTTGTGAATATACTAAAATCCACTGAATTGTACACTTTAAGAAAAATCTTTTCTCCTTTAAGATTATAGACAAAGGTTTAAAATTGTTATATTAAAATATAAAGATTGTAAAGAAACTAAAAAATGATATACATGATAAATCTTTAGTAAAATTTTATAGTATAGTAAATAAAGTAATAGGTTTTCTGGTTCACCTCTTCCTTGACCATGAATGATACTTCTGATTGAACCAAAACTATGCAATTAAAGAGGAGTAAAAGAAATTAAATATCAGAGTAATAGTAAAAGCCCTTTAAAGCCAGAAGGTAGCCACTTTAGTAGAAAAAAAGGAATTTAAACTATAAATAGTATAGGTATTTGTGCTTCGGGTTAATGCCACCATTTAAGAGCTGATTTCCATTGATAGTTACTACCTATTATTATCCAAAAATATAATGTAAAATTACAAGTTAATCCAGGAAAATACTCTTTCAAATCTAACATGTTTAATTGTTTTGTTGTAAGGAAGGTAAGCAATAGAGAAAATCGGTTTTACTTTTTTGGTAAGCAAAATATGATCACTTTGATTTTTCTGTAAATGTTAATTGTCAAGAGTTTAAAGAATTGTCACAGCTATCTTTCAACATACAAATCTAGAATATACCTTGTTATCAGTTTAATAAGACTACGAAAATAAAAGTGAGAACATTTAAAAATGTCTTTGCCAGATTATACATTATGGATTAGCAAATATGAAGAATGTATATAATATAGATATCATTTTTATACCTTCAGAGAATATGTTCTGATATAAGTGTAACTAAATTTGATCCAATTTTAGGCAGTAAAGATATTTCTTGTACGTCAAGACTTATGTATTTATTCCACAGTTTTTAGTCATATTTTCTGTAGGTAATCTCATAAAAGTACAATCTTATTCCTGACCTTTATTATTTCGACAGTTGTATAATCATTTATTTGTTTACAAATATATATGATATGCTCTTTTTTTTCTTTTTTGGGATTTCTAATTCTATATCTTTGCTTTTAAGCATCGATTGTTATCTCGACAAGAAGAACTTAAAGAAAGAGCAAGAGTTCTGCTTGAGCAAGCAAGAAGAGATGCAGCTGTAAAGGCAGGGAATAAGCAGAATGCCAACGCAGCCACAGCACTCTATAACAGGCAGCTAAGTGATGTGAGGAACATTGGTTTAAAAATTATAGTTGTTCATTGAAATTTATTTATATTTTTGCTAAATTATTTTTTTCCACAGACTTTGTGTAATTATGGGTACTTAGTACATTTATTGAAATTATAAAGTCATTCTTGGAGGAATATGTTGTAATTATTCCTACATAGCAGTATTGCCTATGAGGAAAAGTAAGATCCTGGAATATAATTTCTATATATGCATGAATAATCTATTCTTTGTTAATTTACATGTTTTAATTTAGTTGTACTTTAAGATTTTATTTTGTCCATGGAAGCTAATTTTGTTGGAAATATCAGAATATAAAATAATGGTGCCTACCATTTATTAAATACCTACCATATATTCCTGGTATTATAATGGATGTTTTACATAATTTTTATTTTACTTAACGCATGAAGTAGATATTTAAACTACTTTCCAGAAAAGAAACTAAGGCTGATAGATAAAGTAATTTGTACATGGTTGCAGAGTCAGTAAACGATGAATCTAGGATTTGAACCTGAGCCTAATCAGACTTCGGAGCCAGTGTTCTTTCTTGTCACATATTCCTATATACCATTCCTATATTAAATCATATTTATATATATATATATATATATTTGTGTAATACTTCACATACAATAAAAAAAACATATAGTAATAGAAGCTTTTATATTTAGGGAGGCACAAACCTCTTCATGAATCTGAAAACTGTGACAACTCTGCCCTAACACCAAACTCACATACACATAAAACTGCATGTTTTTTTTTTTAATTAAGATTTTTTTTTAGAGCAGTTTTGGGTTCACAGTGTAATTGAGGGGAAGGTACAGAGATTTCCTATATACCTCTGTACCTACACATGAATAGCCTCCCCCTTAACAACATCTTCCATTGCAGTGACACATTTATTGGAAATGATAAACCTTTGTTGATACATCATAATCATCCAATGTTCATAGTTTACATTATGGTTCACCCTTGGTGTTAACGGGTTTGGACAAATGTATAATGACATATATCAATCATTATGTTATCATACAGGGTATTTTCACTGGCCTAAAAATCCTGTGTTCCACCTATTTATCCCCCTCTGCATTCCTAACCTGTGGCAACCTGATAATTTTACTGTATCCATAATTTTGCCTCTCCAGACTGTCATACTTTTAACTACACAGTATGTAGTCTTTTCTTAAGAGCTTCTTTCACTTAGTAATACACATTTAAGCTTCCTTTGTTTCTTTTCATGACTTAGTAGCTTATTTCCTTCTTAGCACTAAATAAGATCTCATTGTCAGGCTATACTACGGTTTATTTGTCCATTCACCTTTTGAAGGACATCTTGTTGCTTCCAAGTTTTGGCAATTATGAACAAAGCTGTTACAATCATCTATGTGCAGGTTTTCGTATAGACATAAGTTTTCAACTCCTTTGGGTAAATACCACGGAGCACAGTTACTAAATTATATGGTAAGAGGATGTTTACTTTTGTAAGAAATCACCAAACTGTCTTGCAAAGTAGCTGTACTATTTCGCATTCCCATTAGCAATGAATGAGGGTTCCTGTGCTCCACATCCTTGCCAGCATTTGGTATTGTCAGTGTTCTGGATTTTGGCCATTCTATTAGTGTGTAGTGGTATCTCGTTCTTTTGATTTGCATCTCCCTGATGGTATCTCATGCAGAACATCTTTTGACATACTTATTGGCAATCTGTAAATCTTTGCAGAGTTTTCCATTATGGTCATTGGCCCATTTTTTAATCAGGATGTTTTATTACTGTTGAGATTTAACAGTTCATTGCATATTTTGGATAACAGTCTTATCAGGTGTGTTGGAGTTTTTTACATTTAACAGTTTATTAGGTTATTCTGTTTCACACACTCTAATTTCAGTTTTCTAAATTAAATTTATTGGTGTGACATTGGTTAATACAATTATGTAGGTTTCAAGTGTACAATTCAGTAATATATCATATGTATATTGCATTGTGCGTTCACCACCCAATGTTAAATTTTCTTCCGTCACCATATATTTTACCCCTTTTAGCCTTATCTACCTCCCCCAACCTCCCTTGTCCTCTGGCAACCACTAAACTATTGTTTGTGTCCATGAGTTTCTGCTTGTTTGTCCTGTTCGTTTGTTGCTTTCAGTTTTACATCCCACGTTTGAGTGAAATCATATGGTTCTCAACTTTTTCTGTCTGAGTTATTTTGCTTAGCATGACAATCTCAAGATCCATCCACGTTATTGCAAATGCCAGTATTTTATCTTTTCTTATGGCTGAGTAATATTCCATTGTATATATGTACCACATCTTCTTTATTCAATCATCTATCATAGGATACTTCAGTTGTTTCCATATCTTGGCCACCATGAATAATGCTGCTATGAACATCAGGGTATATATATCTTTGCAGATAAATGTTTTCAAGTTTATTGAGTAAATACCTAGAGGAGGGATTGCTGAGTCAAATGCTAATTCTATTCTTAGTTTTTAAGGGTCCTCCATACTGTTTTCCATAGTGGCTGTACCAATTTACATCCCCATCAGCTGTGAATAAGGGTTTCTTTCTCCCCACAACCTCTCCCAACACTTGTTTTTACTTGTTCTGTTGACAATAGCCATTGTAACAGATGTGAGATGGTATCCCGTTGTGGTTTTGATTTGTATTTCCCTAATAGCTAGTGAAGTTGAGCATCTTTTAATATATCTTTTGGCCATTTATATTCTTCTTGAGAGAAGTGTCTGTTCAGGTCCTCTGCCCATTTTTTAATTGGATTGTTTGTTTTTTTATTGTTGAGTTGTATGAGTTCTTTGTATATTTTGGATATTAGCCCATTATCAGAGATATTGTTTGCAAATATCTCCTCTCATTCAGTTGGTTGCCTCTTTGTCTTGTCAGTGATTTCTTTTGCTGTGCAGAGGCTTTTTAGTTTGATATAGTCCCATTTATTTATTTTCGCTTTTACTTCCCTTGCCTTTGAGGTCAAATTCATAAAGTTCTTTCTAAGTTCAAGATCCAGGAGTTTCGTACCTATGTTTTCTTGTATGCAACTTATTGTTCCAAGTCTTATATTTAGGTCTTTGATCCATTTTGAGTTAATTTGGGTATGGTGACAGATAGCAGTCTAGTTTCATTTTTTCACATGTGGCTTTCCAATTTTCCACACACCATTGATTGAAGAGGCTTTCCTTTCTCCACTATATGTTTTTGGCTCCTTTATTGAAAATGTTTTGCCCATATATACAGGGGTTTGTTTCTGGGCTCTCAATTCTGTTCCATTGGTCTCTGTGTCTCTTTTTCTGACAGTATCATGCTATTTGGATTATTGTTGCTTTGTGTATAATTTGAAGAAAGGCCGAGTGATACCTCTGGCCTTTTTTTTTTTTCCTCAGGATTGCTTTGGCTATTTGGGTTCTTTCGTGATTCAGATGTGTCTTTTGCATATATTTTCTCCCTGTCTGTGGCTTGCCTTCTCATTATCTTCACATTGTGGAGCAGAAGTTTTTAATTTTATTGAAATCCAGCTTTTCCATTATTCGCTTCATGGATTGTGCCTAAAACGGTATCACCATACCCCAAATCATCTAGGTTTTCTCCTGTATTACTAGGAATTTTATGGTTTTGTGTTTTCACTTAGGTCTGTGGTCCATTTCGATGTAATTTTTGTGATGGTGTAAGGTCTGTATCTAGATTTATCTTTTTGTATGTGGACGTCCAGTTGTTTCAGCACCAGTTGTTGAAAAGACTGTCTTTGCTACATTGTGTTGCTTTTGCTTCTTTGTCAGAGATCAGTTGACTATATATATGGGAGTTTATTTTGGGGCTCTCTGCTTTGTTCCATTGATCTATTTGTCTGATCTCTTACCAATAACAAACTGTCTTAATTACTGTAGCTTTATGATAAGTTTTGAAGTCAGGGAGTGTCAGTCCTCCAACTTTATTCTTCTTTCGTATCGTGTTGGCTGTTCTGCGTCACTTGCCTTTCCATATAAACTTTATAATCAGTTGTCCATATCCACAAAATAACTTGTCGGGATTTTCATTGGGATTGCATTGAATCTACAGATCATGTTGGAAATAACTGGCATCTTGACAATATTGAATCTGTCCATGACATGGAATATCTGTTTGTTTAGTTCTTTGATTTTGTTAACAGGGTTTTGTAGTATTCTTCATATAGAACTTGTACATATTTTGTTAGATTTATACCTAAGCATTTTATTTTTGAGGGTGCCAATATCAATGGTACTGTTTTTACTTCCAAATTCTACTTGTTCATTGCCAGTATAAGGGAAAGCAGTTGTCTTGTATAATACCTTGGTATCCTCCAACCTTGCTTATTGCTTATTAGTTCCAGGAGAGGGTTTTTTTTGTAGTTGTTCTTTTAGATTTCTACATAGATGATCATGTAATCTTTGAACAAAGATAGTTTATTTCTTCCTTCCCACGCATACTTTTAAAAATACTTTTCAGATACCAGCTTAATAACCCTGACCTCTAGCCTTGTTTTTCATACTTCAAGTCTTTATACAATAACGTGATACAAAGTTGATTTAGTGGACCACAATAATTATTTTATTTTAAATGAAAAGGAATATAATAAAATGGAATAGAAAATATCAGAATTTATCACACATAGTAAGTATAGTAGTTTTATGTGAAACCTGTTTTAGTTCTGTGGATATGTGTGCTTACTGGATTTCGATGTAATATGTATTTTTAACTGAAGGTCATTATAAAAATGACAAACACTAACCCAGAGGACCATTTTTTTCAGGAGGAATTTTTGTAGCCTTTATGCCAGCTCTTTCAGTGCCTAGCCATCTGTTATATCATCAATTTATTGATTTGGACATTTGCCAGATGTTGAGTGTTTGAACTGAGTATATTCAGAATGATAGAAAAGTCTTACCTCATGGAGTTTACATTCTGATGGGAAAAGACAGATCATACATACATACATACATAGTGTGAAAACTACATAATCTAGTAGAGGATAATTTAAATAGGTTGGATGCTTGAATAATTTGAGAGGGGGACATTTAAACTAAGATTTTATGGGTGAGAAGGATCTAGTCAAGTGACGAGCCACAGAAAAAATATTCTTTTTTAAAAGAAAGTTATTTTGTTAATATTATATATTGTTTGTGATAAACTTTGTTTCATAGTTCTTTCAGGCACTAAAAAGTTATGGAAAACTTATAGCTTTATAGTTTTAAAGTGTGTTGATTTTAAAATCAAAACACGTGAGATTTAAATAATCTGTCTGCCAAATGGATTTTTGAAACCAATACTTTACCTATGTGCAAATTTTCACATATCCTGATAATTATCATCTAATGTTTATTGAGTACTTCCTGTGTGTCAAGCAAGATTCTAAATGCTTTTACATGGATTTTCTTATTCAGTTTCTACAACAGTGAGTTAAGTATTATCATCCCTGTTTTACAGTTAAGAAAACTGACACAGAAATTAACGAACTACCCATAGTCATGTAGCTAAAAACAGAGCCTAAATAAACCTAAATAAATGACTTCAGAGATTATATTTTTAAAGCATTGTGTATTTCCTTCTTTTTTTTTTTTTTTGACATCTTTGTAAAGTAGGAGTAACTATTATTGTTTTATCTATAGCAGAGATTAAGAAAATGAGTTAGGAAAGGGTGTTTAAATTTACCTAGGGTTGAAGGCAGTGGCAAATTAGGCTTAGAATTCAAGTGTCCTGACTTTTAAAGCTGTTTATTCTTTCATTAAAATTATTTATTTTGTATTTCAAACTTTAAAAAAATATTTTATTAGTCATTTCTTCTAAGGCACTACTAATTTTACTTATAATTTTTATTTCTCAAATAAAACTTAAACTTTTAGCTAAATTATACTAGTGTGACTTCAACATCAGAAGTTAATTACTAATGCAGCTCTTATTCAATGTCTGTGACATTTTACTATGTCTGTAAAATATATATCTTGGATTTTAAGAAACATGATGGAGGTGATGTTTTATTGAATTAGATACTCTTTTACACTGCTGGTACCATGTAACTTGCCACCTTTCTGGGAAGCAGCTAGAGGTAGTCAAGAAATGCTCATTTTCTTTTACCCAATAATATTACTGACAAAGATCAATATGCAGATTTTCATCAAATGGTAGTTACTCTAAATAGGAGAATGATCAAATAGGTGAAAACATATATATATGCACATATACATATATATATATATACAATACACATCTATTACGTAGCCATTAAAATTATCTAGTCAATGTTTTGAAAGAATATTGAAAAAATATGTGCATATGCTCACAATAGAATCTGGCATAAGAACTCCATTTTGAAATAATAGAGACTTTTTCATATATGCATGGAAAAGGACAGTAAGGAAAATCATCGAAATAGTAGCAATATTTATCCCTAAGAGATAGTATAACAAATGGCTTATTAAAAGGATTTTTTCCCTTTAATCTTTATGTTTTGAAAATGTGACATGCTAAGGTAAATATTTTAAGTTGAGGAAATTTGGGGCATCCAAAAAGATATTTTTAGCAGATTGTTTTCTTAGCATACCCCATCAGACCTAATCATTTAAACTAGTAAACTGGTGTTGTGTTTCAGTATCTCTAAGTGTGTGTGTATGTTTTATGGAGAGAGACCTAGAAAGAACTCCTCTTTTGCAGTTGACATTAGTTTGTGCCTCAGTGTGAAATATATTGCAGATTCAATAATAGTAGTCCTAGTCACATTAAGACATTTAATTCTCAATGACTGTTGTTTGAGGTTGATGAATAATAATCATGGTATCTCACAAAATATCTCATTGTGTCTTTAACTGCCACTGGTGTGATTCGGGTTGGTTGTTTTATATCCTTGTATTGTTATGTGTGTTTTTCTCAGAGAGAGCAGCTCTATGCTGCAGAGCCAGCTAGTTGCCTGCCAGTCTGGTCACTTTATTGTATTTGTTTCCCACTTTCGCAAAGTTGCACTCTATTGCTCATGAAACTATGCTTTAAATAGTCCCATAGATGTTTTTGCCTCTTTCAGGTTATCTTCTGCATTTAAAAAAAAAAAAAAACTGCAAACATTATTAGTATGAAACAACTATTTTATTATGGTCATAGATTCTGTGAGTTAAGCATTAGGGCAGGGCACTAGCAATGGTTTGTTTTTGTTCTACGATGTCTAGGACTAATTTTCAGCTATACCCTCTGCTAGACTGTCAATTGGGACACCTACATGTGGCCTCTCCATATGATCTTTCCACTTGGGCTTCCTCACAGCATGGTGACTGGATTTAAGAGCAAGTGTACCAAGAGAGTGAGGCGGATGTATGTGGCATTCTTATGACCTAGCTTTAAAAATCATGTAACATCACCTTTGTCATATTGTTCGCCCAAACAGACACAAAGTTCACGCAGGCTTAAAGAGCAGAGACGTGGACTGCACCACTCAAGGGGAGGAATGTTAAAGTCACATTGTAAGAAGAGAAGTGGCATGGGTATATTGATGCAAACTCTACTCAGTTGCAGTCTAAGCTCAACTTAAAAACTCTTTCTTGTACATTCTACGGTTCATTGTTCAGATAAGCCCTATACAGATATGCTGTGAAGAATATCAATTTCATGTACTAAATAGTACATTTTAGGACTGTTGCTCTAGTTTGGACACTGGAGACTCTGTGGGGCTTATTGCTAATATTGAAATAATTTACGAATGAGAATGTAAAATGTTAGGTAAGTCCAGTTTCACAAATACAGAGAAAGTTAGACCTTGCCATTACTTTTCAGATTTTTAGTTTGGTTATTTAAATTGATGTCAAGTTGATATCTTTTCCAAGGACACAGTTGTTTTCTTAATTAGAGTATTTCTTTATCATTTCTAGGTAGTTCTTACACATACAGGTTGGAATTATTTGGTAGTACTGTCCATATTTAGAAAAGTAGTATGGCCAACTTGGCTGACAAAAGAAAAAGGGGAAAAGCTCAATTTTATCTCTGGAGTAACTGAATGTGAGTTACTTGATATTAATTAAAACTGGAAATTACTTAATTTCTCTAGATCTGTTTTTCCATTTTTAAAATAAAGACAAAATTCTGTTCTGTTTTTTTTTTTTTTTTTCCTGTGTGACATTCAAATTAATAGGTGTTCACAGTAAAGGGGGTAAGGGAACCATGACTAATGCCATCTCACTTCAATGTCAGCATCCCTTTCACTCTGGAGAGATCAAAAGACTTCTGGTAAATAAAAAGCAGGTCTAACTCAAAAAAAAAAGAAAAAAAAGAGCTGGCAACTAATTTAGTGAACTGATTGCTACTATGTTCACTTGCTTATGTTCTTTAATCTGTGCCTTAATTTATCATGGTCTGAAATTTATTATAAATTATCTTGCCCTTCATAATGTATGCTGTGGTATTGAAAGTCAAGTTGCTGATGAAGAGAGATATACCTGTTGCTACCCACTGCTTTTTGTATTTTTAGTTAAACTGAAAATGCCCATGAGTAAAAAAGGAAAAAAAAAAAAAGCTGCTACCAAGTAGTGACCTCAGCCTTGAGTAAGTGAGAAACTGAGCTTAAAACTGCAGTTTACTGAAGAGCTTAGTGTTACTTACTCTTAAGAGACCACCGGTTTAGGACTTCTTTAGGAACTTTTATATTTTATCCTTCTGAACTTTGTTTTTATATAACTAATTTAGGACCCTCTGATGAATACCAAGAAGAATGAGCAGAGCTATTTTACTAATTGAGATTAGAGTAGCTCATGGGACAATGTCCATGTACTCAGTATAGGTTACCTCCTTTTGAGAGTTGTACCTGGTTCTGGGCTAAGAGAGGGTGAGAACTTACAGAGGATTCAAAGAAGTGTTACAGGATTGAAAGCAAAGATCTACTTACAAGGAAAGATAGACTTATAAAGATGAGAAAAAATGGGAAATAATTTAAGTACTAATTTGAGTATATGAAGGCTCAAAATCCTTCTGGTAGCTCCTGCTTACCCAAAAGAATAAACTTTTCAAGTACTCAACATGGTCTCATACAAGGTTATTGCAAATCCTGTTCCTTCTCTTTCTACCCTCTCTCTCATTTTTCACTCTATAGTCCCACTCTGCTAAGTTGCTTATAGAAGGAATGTGGCATACTCTTTTGTTCCTTTGTCAAGCATTTGTTTTCTCCCTGGACTGCCCTTCTTCCCTCGTTAGTTTCCACTAACTTCTTTGAGCACCTCTGTCATGGCTCCTAGCAGTAAAGTTAATTCTCTTTCCTATATCTTTTTCTAATATGTTGTACATATCTCTACTGCTGCATTTATCTCATATAATAATCTAATTACACACCTCCTCCCACTCAACTATGAGCTGAATACCAAGAAATACTACCAGCACCAAGTATTAAGTAAATGTTTGTTCATTTAATGAATAAAGGGAATAATGGCAGACTGTTTTTCATATCTTCTCAATATCAACTAATAAAGAAATGAGCTTAAACATGAAAAATTTGGGTTGCTGTAAGAGTTTCTTGATAGTAAAGGTTTGTAAACAGGAAAAAATATCTCTCTGAAGGTCTTTAAAGTAGAATTGATTATCATTGGACAGAGGAAGTTAAAGTGTCCTTCTTTCTTGAGTCAGTTACAGAGATATTTGCCACTTTGGGATCTAAGGATCCCTGCATAATCCTTTTTTTCATCCTTTTCTTGAATCCTGCATTACGATACCTTTCTTTGTTGTTATGATGTATACATACTAAATCTTCACACACATCTGCTCTTCCCATATTCTGGGACTTCTGGTAAGAGGTAAACTCCCAACTCTGCCTTGAATCACTTTCTAATATTCCCTCATATAAATTAGGATAGCTTTAGGCTGGAAGGCTAGGAAACAGTTTCTAAGACATGGAAAACAACTCTTGGTAATCTTACCTCGTAGGTCCTTATGTATAGACTCTAAGTTATCCTCGGGAAAGATTTCAGGCAATTCACAAACACAGATAACTGTAAACCTTTTTATTTTTCTTAACCTTTGTCAAGACCATCATTGCATGTTTTAATGCAAGTCCATATTGCATTTAGATATTTTTTTAGGGAAAGTTTACATGATTCATTTGCATCTCTGTGCCTTTAGGTATTCAGTTAACCTGCTTCAGGTGTTTCTTGAAATTATTTCCTTGTAGGAGTCAAATTTAATTGCTCTGAATCTCTGCTATTTACATTTCTTTGTTCGTTATTCCTATTGTTCTATGAAGATTTTTATGTTACATTTCACTAATTTAAATTTTAGATATAATATTGTTTTGTTCATTGTTTTCCAAATATGCTTAAAATAATTTTTTTCAAAGTACAACTCAGGAGTTTGGCAGGCTTAACAGTCCAGCCATTATATAATCCAAAGGAGCCTACATGATTGTGTAATATATTTGAACACAAACTCTGAGAAAAATGTAATAGCTTTTTTCAAAAAAATACTTCCTTTATTTTTTTTTTCATTATTCAATTACCCTACACTTTTTTCCCAAGAAATGCACAAATAGAATTTAACAAGCTAATATATTTCAGGTCCTTTGCTTATTACTTTGCATTAGAATATAATTGCTTTTTTAAAACTACATGTAATAAATTCAAGAGCATGTTTGATAATGCTTACGTTATTATATAGAAAGCTAAAATAGATGTTTGCATTTAATGTGCCAAAGTTTAGGATCAGGACACTCTAAGAATAAGGGATGACAGTCCTGCTACCCACAGTCCTTGGAATTGTTAGGATATTTGTGAAGCACTTTGAACCTATCAGAACAATGATGTCATATTACTTTTATGTTTATAAGAAAGACTGAAATCTATTTTATAAATATAAAGCCTAAAAAGAAAATTGGGGTGATTCTTCAGTCTAATTAATCTAATCATTTAACAGTGAATTTATTAATCTGTTTTTAGTATTTTGAGATGTAAATTATGTAGCATAAGAATATGGTTTGCAGATAATTGTTAGACACCTGGAAGCTTTTTCAAAAGAAAGATCAGAAAAGAATTATAATGTTATTATAAAACAGACTTGAAGTGTTTTGCCCTAACACTTAATCTGCAAGCATAGTGAGCAATCTGTTGCAGTCGATTGGCATAGGAGCCCATTCTTACTTTTAGCAGGATCACACTGCATGTTCACCTCAAGTCCTAGAAGATTTGTAGTGTCTGTCTTCAAAGATTTGCAGGAATATTTGGATTCTTTAAAGAAAACTGTACATATGGGAATTTCCATTTCCTTAATCCGTAACTGCAACGACAGGAATCAAAAATGATACGGTGACCTTTTTTTCACTGGTCTTAGGTAATAAATCCAAATGGCTTATTTGGTAAGAACCAAGAGAATGCAAGCTGCTCTTTTTGCAAATTAAACCTTTACCAAGTATGTTGTTGCTCTGAAGGGTTGTTACATCAACCTTGTACTTTCGATGTTAATTGGAAAATATTGATTTAAATGGGACGAGTCTGTAATGCTGATAATTGTAGCAGATTTAGATAAGATCAGTAGATCTTTTCCAGGTAATTATAGAGCAGTTACTATCAAATTGGTAATAAACACTAAACATCATTTTGGTAATCCCCGATAAAAACTTTGCCCATAGTTTTGATAAATATATCCTGAGTATGTATCATTATAGAACTATGTATGATATGATTATACTTAAATGTTTATGAATGTGAACCGTGTTATATTTAAATGGATAGCCTCTAGGAATCAAGTTTTAAAATTGAGGTAAAGCTAAAATTTTTATTCCGAATTATACATTTCTGTTACTAGAAAGAAGTAGGTTAACTTTGTCTTTGTAATTTCAAAAGAAAACATCAGTTGTTATAAAAACAAATCTAAAACTTTTAATAACATATGGAGTAATATTTTGTCTTGTATGGGTATTTTTATTCTCTATATAAGCTAGAATATCTACACCCAGGGCACTGAGATGAAAATATATTCCTTATTTCTTACTCCAACACAATTGACAGAAGATTTAATGTACATAATCCGTTTCAGACCAATAAGACACTTTAAAGGTATAGCTAATCTTTTTTATAGTTGCATTTTATAGGAGAAGAATGCCAGTGCACTTCTGTGTTCAGCATAAATGCCTCTATACAAGACAGTGATTTTTATTCATTATGATTTAAATAATAGTTTATCTATTATATCTAAATTTAAGTTGATTTGAAGTCTGCTCTCTTAACAATGGCTACCAGACTTCTTAGAAAACATATTGTTAGCTTGCTAGCATATCTTCACAGTCACACAAAACACTAGCATTGCTGGGGGAAGGAGGGAAACTCAAGCATCTTTTCTATTATGCGGCTACAAACCCCTAGCCTCAAAAGTCTTATTTATTTGAGATTGCCATAAATGCATGAAGCTAGGACTAGGTGTCTTAGCACCAGGATCATTCCTTTTATGCTACTATTAATGGCCATAGACATTTTCCATGTGGCTGTTCAGTACATTGTTGAACATCCCAGGATAATATCACCATTACTAAGAGCTGTATTTTATATTGCCTATTCTGTTATTGCTCAGCATGCACAAGGGTAGAGTTTAGATCTTTATTCATTTCATTTTTTAATGTCTCCTTTGTTCTCCTTATCATGTTCTGGCTTTCCCAAGGATATATGCCTTGAACGAAAAGTCACATGTGCATTACTAATTGTGTGCTATTGTATTTACAGTTCCTAGTGGTGGCACTGTGAAGCTACTAATTCCTTTGCTTCACTTGATGTAAAATAATCGGAGTGTCTTTGATAGCAGTGAAACAGTATTAATTGTTTTGTACATTTCTTGGTCACTCTTCTTAGGTGGTCTTCATAATCTATTAGAACTTTCAGCCAGATTTTTGTAATGTCATGCCTCCAGCAGTGATTAAATTGGTAATTAATGAACAGTCTTTGGCAATGTAAACCACATCCCGTTAATTTTCGCTTTTGAGTTTTTAGAAGTTGTCTTCTGTGTCAGAAATCATTGCGCCACCTTGCTATGGCCCCTTGGCATGAAACCACAACGACTTGATTTTTGCAGCCATTAGTAGATCAGAGCAGTAATTTCACAGCATTTTGGTCAAGGTAATTATAATACCAAGAACTGAGTAGATTTGAAAATTCACAGAAGAAGTCCAGAAATACCAGGTGAGCTTCCTTGTGTTCACTGGAACGTTATGATTAGTTTAATTGGTCTTTGTTTGATTTTAGCCGAAGAAACTATTTGTGCCACAGCAGTGCAGTGACTTTATACTTGAGTGTTTCTGACCTTCTTTGACAGGGGTGGTGCAAAAATGAGCCCTTTGAAATCATCCCCTTCCCCAAAGGAGGTTAAACTACATTCTAAAAAAATTAACTATAGAAAAGAAAGCTCTGTAATTATTCTCTTGAAATCTTACTCTATTTTATGAAATGCTTAGTGAGTTTATTTTCTCTGTATATTTAAAATATTTGCAACTATTTTGATTTAAAGTATTTTTTAAACTGTTAGTCTTTCATGCCTCTAAGATTTTGAAGTACTTGTTTCGATGTAAAAGAACCCTGCAATGCCTTAATGAGAGTGAAATTGAAATGTGGCTTTCCCTTTTGTCACAAAGTAGATAAAAGTATTCCCATACTTGACCGATTACTTATATGTGTATTAGCCCTCTGTGAAACATTGTACACATTAGAATTTAAAGAGTCACTTGCTTGTTGGCTTCTGAAGGGATTGTCTTGGTCACCTTTCTCTGGAAGCCCTTAATGAAACCAAATAGTTTGCTTGGAGTTTGGACCTAACCGTCGGGGTGTTTCATGCAGTCTTGTCAGTTGATGTTCCTGAATTGACTTGAACAAAGATCAAAGTGTTCCTCCAAATGAAGAATCTGTGAGACAGCTCCTTCAATTGCGCCACAAGAGCTAATCAAGCCATCAGTTCTTCATGGACTCTACGTGTCTTTAGAATTTAATACCAGATGATTTGTCAGTACAAACTGATTTTTGGATTTTATGCTTTTCTCCTTTCTGACTGTCTTCTGTTACACCCCATATCCTTACTAGGGGAAAATACAGTTTCTCTTTACTACGAGGTTTGCATAAGAACCTTATATTATAATTTTAAATTGAGCAGTAAAGCTAACAAAAATAAAC